>NC_053447.1:13932631-14254881 GCF_007990345.1 Gossypium hirsutum | reverse complement strand
CCAGCCAGATATTGAGGTCTAATGTAACCGGTACCCTCTGTGGGTACACCTCTGGTTGTGCTTGGATGTTAGTTGGGGTGAAACCTGGAGGATAAACAGAGTCATCGTGATCTTCCCCAGTATCAACTACGGGTTTTTCCTTTGTTATTTCCTCCAGCTAATAACTGCTTTAATTGGTTCATTACAGTGTTCTAGGATTCTAACATGTCCTGCTGGATTTTTTCCAGTCGTTCATGCATCTGATCTTGCATCTCTCGTTGCAACTGTTCCAATCTTTCCAACCTTTGATCCATTGCTTTTGTTTGGCGACGAGTACCGTAGTGATATTTGATTAGATTTTTGTTGGTTTCCAGGGTAACTGTCATAATTTAATTTTATTAGGGTCATTTTATGAGATGTAATGCAAATGTATGAGATGAATGCGAAAAAGAGGCATTGATTCGAATTCAATTCATTAGAAACTCACTAGAGCAATTTCTTTACATAAATAAATTACATATACGCTTCGCTTTTATACCAAGCCTTAACCTTCCTAAAAGCCAAGCTAAATCTCGACCTCGTTGATTCTGACTCATATTTTAAACTCATACATCGGCCTGAACTGCTAATGTTGCAGATGTCAGCCACTTCCCGCACTTGAGTCACAGCTTCGCCCATAACGTAATCTCTATCTCTAATCTGCCTTTGAGAATGATGGAATTGCTCTTGCCATTGATCATTACTCCTCTCAAGAAGCTCCATTCGTAGCTCAGAATTGTGTAATGCGTCCTCAAGCTCCCCTACCTTTCCTTTCAGTTCTTCGATCTTATTTAAGCTTACTCTTAATTCGATCATGGAGTTGCGACTACGGTACGAGTGAAGTGACTTTTCTAGCTCTGCCACCTTGGCCTTTAATCCTGCCTTCTCATTTCGGCACTCTAACAAACTCCTTTCCAAAGCGTTTTCTCGAGCTCGAGCATCTTGAAATTTTTTTCCCACTGATCGGCCCTATTTTTTCCTCATTGATCTCTTGTCGCCACTGCTCTGACGTTTTCCCAGACCGACAGTTCTCATCGACAATCGCAGCTTCTTGTAATCTGTTTTTAGACTATCCAAATCCTCTTCAGCTTTGTTCTTTCCCTTCCTTATTTCTCGGCTTCTAGCTTGTGGATATCGATGTCTAATCCCAAATGCACTCTTTCTTCTTCTAACTGTTCTATCTCTTTCCCAACTCAGAATTTCTTTTCTCAAAGTCTCGTTTGATGATCTCTAATTCTGACGGAACTACTTGTAGATGCTCCTCTATAGACTGAACGCAATCTTCCCTCGGCTTAGGGATGTTGTCATTGACTCTTTTACTCCACCACCTATAATATTCTGAAGTTGTCATCGCTCCTACGGTAAATCTTTTCATTCGGTGAACCTGTTTCCAAGCGTTAGATATTTCTCGAGTTTTTCTCTTGTAGTTTTCATCCTTATAAGAAAACTCACATTGAGCCAGCCCTTGTGTTGATGGTATGAACTGTCTCGATCTATATTGTCTTAATACGAGTAAAGGGGCATAACCGACAGCTCCCCAAATTCGAGTAAAGGGACCCAGTTGAAATCCCCACATCGATACAGGATCTCGTCAGGTACCATCCAAGGAGCTTTCCATTCAACGTCATCCTCCTGAAGATTTTGGAGAATCGTCATCCACTTCTCTTCCGTGATGTCGTCTCGTCTTGGTGTAGCAACTTGTTCCTTCAATGGGGAATAGTCTTCTGAGAAGACTCGATAGGAGACATTTTTCACCTTCCAAAAGTGACTATGGAACCACACCAATAGTAACTGTGCGCATCCGATGAACCTTCCCTCCCCTGCTCTTCGACATGCGCTTAGAGATCTGAAGGTTTCTGCTAAGATTGCCGGGATGGGCGTGACTCCTTTACTAAGCCGATCGAACAAATCAGAGACGGCCTCATCTACGTGCCCTAAAGCTCTAGGGAAAATTACCAATCCATAGATACCTAGAGCGAAGACATCCACTCTTTTCTTCACATCAGGGTGTGCTAATACTAAATCTCGCAAGCTTTTCCAAGGAACGCATTTACTGTCTCCTTTCTGTTGGATTCGGGCAGCGACCCACTGTTCGCTCATTCCTGTAATGCTCATCAATTTTTTTAATAATGTCGGGACACTAGCAGCTCTAGAATAGGCCTTGTCAATTTGAATCTTTGGACACCGAAGCAAGGTCGTATATTCTTCCACGGTGGGCACCAAGTCCACTTTTCCAAAAGTGAAACAACTGTAAGCAGGATTCCAAAACTGGGCTAGGGCTCGGAATAAATGCTTGTCCACTTTGACACCAAGTAAGTAAGGCAAGTCCCCGTAGTCACAGTAAAACATCTGCTTGGTCCCGTCGTCCCATTGATCCCATATTTCCTTCATTTCTCGAAGATCATTTTGGATTACGCTGATACGAGTGAAGTCCCATAACTCTGATACGTACCCTTCTACAAGACTATCGCCTTTCTCTCTCCACATCGTCTCAGCCCATAATCGTACAGCTGCATTGTCTTCTACTTTATCAAGAAACCTCTTTTCCATGATAAGCTTTCTATCTATACTGAACGTGAATCGACACCTCTTTTGAAATGAAAATGCCATGCAATCACAAACAAAGCAAATTAGATCTAGGATTTAAAGTAAACAATAACAAATAAAGCATCTATTCGGTAAGCACTAGGGTCTGGAATAGCTCTATCTCGGTGGGTTCTTATGGTTCGCTATGTGTGGTTTGGTTCTAAAGTAAGGGTACCTGAACCAGCAGATTCCTCGATCCTCACCCATTATAGGCTCATATGGACCGAGTTCAGTTCAGGGGAATACATTTCCCTACGGCCATGCGGAGATGAAAATCTCACGAAGACATAGGTACGGATGTATCCCGGAAGCGATTCACTATCCCATGCGGAGGTGAAAACCTCACGAAGGCGTAGTTTCTCACTCCCACTTAAAAGGTATGACCAGCGGTCATGCAATGCAATATGCGGAGGTATAAAATAAAATACAGAACACGATAAAAATATAACTCAAAACAAAAGAGATGCAATGAGAGGATCGTAAATTTAAATCGAATTTTCAACTTTTGACAAAAGACAAGAAATAATCAACACGTGGCTTGACTCTCTTATTGTCCCCAGCGGAGTCGCCAAGCTGTTGACACCATTTTTTTTGGGATGAAAACGGGGTCGACTTGGATTTTGAAAAGAATGAAAACGGGAGTCGCCACCAATCCTTTTTTGATGAGGTGTGATCGGGTCACCTTTAAAAGCAGTTGTTTTTAATAAACAATTTAATTTTATTAAAACAATGAGTTTGGTCTGCGAAATTTAGAAAAATGAGTTCGGGAATCGGTTACGTACGAGGAAGGATTAGCACCCTCGATACGCCCAAAATTGGTACCTAGTTGATTAATCAATGTCTTAGTGTCGAAAATTAGAAATTTGAAGAGTTTTTAAAAAAATACGATCCTTAAAAGAAACTCTGATTTAAGATTCTCTTGTTCCGAAGGAATATCACATCCAGCACGTTAGGACACGATACTCTAAACCATCGAAACCAAGATCACCTTATAGTTTAATGAAACCATACTTTGAAGCTTTAAGAGGATATTTGGCTATTTAGTCGAACGAGAAATCGAAACCCAGCACGTTAGGGCGCGTTTTCTCGATTTTCTAAACGCGAAATATTGCCTTATTTAGAAAAATTTTCCTTTTGATGTTTAGTGTATATGCTTGACAAAACAATAACGAATATGGCAAGGTAAGCAAAGTAAAGTGAGTAACAACAATACAATAGGCAAAATGAGATGACGAGGTGATTACATTAACAAAGCATACAAATAAATAAATAGAATTAACATTTTAGAAAAAGCACAAGTGTACATGAATAAAATAACAAACACCAAATAACAATGATGACAATAAATACAATTATGTAAAAATGTGTATGCATGTATATTTAAAGCCATAAAATAAGAAATGCATATAAATTATAGAGTATGAAAACGTACATGAATATATACATATATAAAAAAAACTTTAAGTATTATAAAATAAAAATGTAAGTATGTGCATATGTACATTTAAAATGTATATAGGTATACTTATTTTTTAGATCATAAAATATACACAAGAGGAATATATGTTTATACATATGTAGGAGTTATAAAATATAAAACACGTGCATGTACAAATCTATAACATAAAATATATACGTATGTATATTTTAAAAATGTGCATATACATGTATATACAAAAAAAACATATAGATTGTAGCATATATGAAAGATATAAGTATGTAGATATATTAATTGAAAAATATGTACGTATTAAGAAGCATGCATGTACATGTATATGACGAAATCTGAATTTATATATATATGTATAACATTAAGTAAAATATTAAGTAAGATTGGTTTTTAAACATGTATATTTCTATAAAATACAAATAAATAAAATAAAAAAAACTTGAAGTTTAAAAAAAAACCGAGGATCGAATTAGAATCAGGCCAATAATTCGGGACCAAATTCGCAAATAAGAGAGGGAGGGGCTGAAATGAAACGCGCTCAAGGCTCAAAGGACCCTCAGGGAAATATCCCCATGCCATCTGAACGGCACCGTTTCAGGGAACAACAACGGCGCCTGGTCTAAAGACCGAATTGAAGCGGAAGCAAAGTTTGCGGCTCAAATTAGAAAATAACTGAAAGGTTGGATTGCACTTCGACGCAAGTTGGGGGACTAAATGCATAAATTACCCATTAGGGCAACGCATGTGCAGATCCCCCATTACGGCGCCGTTTTATCTAATATAAACATCAAAAAGGAAAGAAAAAAAATTTGCTTCATTTTTCAAAGAAAAAAAAAACAGAGGGCTCAGCCCCTCTCTCTCGCAGGTTCCAAGTCCGGCCGATAGGGCCATCGCCGGCGCCGCCGTGCCCCTCACCGTTATCGGTGATCAGAGCAACGCAAAGGTCGAGTCTTTTACCCTATTTAAAGGCCATTTAGAGGTCGAAGCCTCTGGGCTCGAAGGTCGAGAGAAGAGAAACCCCCACGGCCTCTCTTCGGTCCCGATTTCACCGACCACGGCGGTTCCGGCGATGGACCTTGCATGCAACCCTCGGTAAGTTTCTTCTCTCCTCTTTTATTTATTTTCGTAAATAAAAAGAAAAAAATAGATCTAAAAAACGCACACGAAAAAACGAAAAAATCACCTTCTCTGATTCAAGATCTATATTTTATTGCTATTCTCTCCAGTCCCAACTACAAGAAATTGCTTGTGGCTTTTATAGCCAGATTACAAACTCTTCATATCTGTTTCATTTTCTTTTCCTATTCGGCCTTTTTCTGTTGCGTGTGCTTCGTTTTGCAGGTGTCCGTGGCCGACAATGGTGGCAGAAACGTGTGAGTGGAGGCATGGGCCGGAGGCGTGGCAGACGAGAAGGTGGGGCGGCACACACGCGGCGCTTGGAGGCTAGGGTTTCCTCTGATCTGAAATTTTTTGTTTAAGTTTTGTGGGTTAGGGTTTTCCTAATTTTGGGCCTGGGTATTTTATTTCCTGATTTAGGCCATATTGGCCTGCTTTAATGGACTGTGGCATTTTATTTATTTTGTTTTATTTTTGGCACTAGGCCCGGCAAATTTGGGCTTCTACAATGTGCTTCAATGTACTCGAACTCACGTCCTCCTACACTAACAATAATACCAATATCAATCGAACTAAAACTTAATTCACAATCTTAAAATTGTTAAATACGTGCAGACAACTAACATATTTTGTACTAAGAAAATAAAAACCCATAATTATGGAAAATGATAATTAAGTGTTGTTCTCGAAGCCCAATATTTGTTCATATCTTTCTGCTGAATGTTTTTGTTTCTTCTAAGAATAAAATTAAGTTTCCCTCATCATGCCTCAATCATGAGTTTTAATTCCCAATTTTCCAGGAAAAAAATGTAAATAAACTTAGCAGATTTATTAATGTTGGAAATTTTATTTTCTTTAGCATCAAATTATTGTATGAAGTATATTATATAAAAATATATCCATTGCAGGCTGCAAAGCTTACTTATTGGATGGAATAATTAACCATGTTAAAAATCAGGTATTGGCTTATTCATTTTTGCATAATTTGAGCTAAAAACAGAGACCATCACATGGGTGGGTGCATTACATCTAACTTATTCTCTGGGTTTTTTTCCCCCCCAACTTTTTGTTTAAACACATTATTATAATCTTATTATTGAAGGAATGATTGGGTATTTCATTAGTTGTAATTCCAACTCATTCATCAACAATGGAGGGTTTACATTAGACCTGATTATAAGTCGGGTTATCTTTCCATACTTAAAGGTTTGTCTGAAAAGTGGGAGGATTTGGAAAAAAAAAAATAGACCCGAAAAATGAACTTGGACAAAATATAAGGCATGTTTTCTAAATTGATCGGGCCTCGAGTAGGATTTTTTGGCTCGAACCCTGGGTCAGCTCAAATAAGCCTAAACTTTTTTCCCCTACTGTTTTGTTACAATTTTGCTATTATATTGCTATTATTTTGTTGTTATTGTTTGGATATTGTATTGCTCTTGTTTTATTATTAATTTTGTTATTATTTTAGAGACATTTAATTGCTAAGTTGCAACTATCTTAGTGTTATTTAAGTATAAAAACTTTTTTAAATTGTATTTTCAATTTGTTAGGAAATATTTATTTTAATGTTTGTAGTGTATTTAATATATTATATTTTTTAAAATTTGTTTTTATATAAAAAAATATTCTAGAAACATTTAATACTGGTGGACCAGGTTGAGCTCAAGTTTAGAATTTTTAATCTGAGCTGAGCTTGGATAAAATTTTAAGCCCATTTTTTAGATCAAATCAAACCCAAACCTAAAAATTAAACTTAAAATTTTACTTCGACTCGAGACATGATTAGGTATAATTTACACCACAACATTTCACCATCAAATATCCACCATTGAAATTGGCAAAACATCAATGGTCTTCTTCCTCTTTTTTGGCTATCAACAACTGTAATTTTGAAGAAAAAAATAATCTTAAACCCATTTAGCATTGCTCCAAATTCCATTTCCAAAAAGATTATGATAGTTGGTAATGAATAATACAATTATCAAACATAATGGTTTTCACCATAGGCTTGACTTCATTGAACAAACAAAACATGGAGAAAGTGGAACCATTTGGTTGGGAGATTATGAACCACTTTGGTAAATCCCTTCCTAATTGCTTCATGAAAACAACATCTCACTTATAAAATATCTTCATTCCAAATTTAGTTCAACTGTTGATTTCCTTCATGTTCAATTCACTTTCTTCCTTACCAAACACATTAACTTATGTTTGTTTATTTAATGTGGTAATGTCAAAAACAAGACTTGTGAAAGCAACATGTGTTGTGGAGAACAAAACATGTTTTGATAAGTGGGTTTTAAATTCTTTGATATGAAGTGTGAACTTGTTTATTTAAAGGTGTGGCAAAATAAATGAGAGAACATGATGGCATGCTTCCCACCATTTGTTTAAAGAACAAATGAGCAGAAAAAAAAGTCAAAACAAGGTTAGGCTTCCTTTTATTCAACATTATAATCCATATATAATGAGCACTCACTCAAATAAATAAACTTTTTTATTCATTCTTGCAACTTCATTTATATCTATATTTTTTTCTACAAATTTATGTATGTTCAATTAAAGCAATAGGTTTCATTTATTAGGCAGGCTTTAATTAGAATATATGGGTACAAATTTTTCACTAGCTAAAGTTTTGTAGTAGTCAACATTGGTCACACTTTTTTTGGGTTGTTGATTTGGCATAATCGTGATAAATATCAAATTTATATACTGTGATTTGGTGTAGTTATATACTAGAAATTTGATTTTAGTATTTTGTGAAAATTAAATAAAATTAAATTTTAATATATAAAATCGTATAAAATCAAAATTTATGTATAATTTTAATGTTTATCCCTAAATAATTTAATTGCGAACTGGAATGGTTAATTTTTATGGTTGGCTCTCTAAGGATTAAGATTCAAGCCTTTCTAAAATTGTCTAGTAATCATCAAATATATTAAAATAATATGGTAAAAATTCTAAAAAAATTTTAGTAAAAAATCAAAAAAAATTAATTGAACCATTAGAGAAAAAATGCATCCAAATGAATTTTTTATGATAAAAAAAATCAATTAAACCTTTTATTATCGAAAGTCATTGTTGATCGACTTAACTGTAAATAATTAAACGTGACATATTATGTAAATAATTAAGTATATTGACTTAATATGCCACATTAGCTTATACTTGATAAAAACTAAAAATTATAATAAAAAGAAAATTACTAAAAAGTACACATTACAATTTAAATCAAATCTTTGCTTTTCACATAATTTTTTAATAAATACAATTTTTACATTATTTTTTTCGTCTACCATATATAATTTAGTATTTAATATTTAAAAAATTATTTTATGAACTGTCCTTATCACATATCTTATTTAATTATGTACAATTTTAATCATGCAAACCTCTTCCCATGGCTGAAATTATGCAAACATTTTAGCCTATAATTTTGATTCTCATACTGGATATACATACATACATACATACATACATACATACATACATATATAGCTAACCATTTTTTAAAGAGAAATTCATTATTATTTTTTCTATGTTTTCATGTGTGTTGGGTATAAAACATTTGTACAAGAAATTAAAATATGAGTCCTAACTAATAGTCTATAAATAAAAGTTTAAATTTTTTTATTTGCACCAACTTATTTATTAGTAAATTAGAAACTAAAATTTTAATGATAAATTGAAAACAATTATGATACGTGCATGAAGGGCTGTCCATGCAAGTTCTTGACTGACTCCCGCTCACTCTCTGCTTTATCCTACTTTTTATATATTCCTTTGTACGTTAAATTACTTCTATAATCTTTTGGATAATTAAATATTTTATTTCAAAACCCAAAAAAGAAATAAACGTCTACGACGTAAAATAAGGCTTTTTTATACGAATAACCTAAAAAGGTTAATTAATTAAGATAATGATATAGACCAAAATTTATTTAAGAAAATATCCTTATTTTTACAGTAACAGTTGGGGCCATCTCAACAACCGGCGGCACCACCCACTTTCCCCCTCAATCTTCAGCTTTTAAAAAAAATTTTAGTGTACTGTATCAAGTGGCACCTGTATATATTTTTCAATATACTCGTAAAAAAAACAAGTAATCATGGTGGAAAAAGGAAATAATTTTTTTTAAACGGCGGCAGTGGCCAATTTTTTTTTAAATATCCATATTTTCAGATGCACATCGAAAGAGAAAATACAAAAAAAAAATATTTTTATGGGTGTCGTTGGTGTATCAGGCTACCCGGTGAGAATTTTAAAAAAAAGTGAAACAGAAAAAAACAGTTGAAATAGAAAAAAATCAAAAAAGAAAAATAAGGGGGAGCTTGTGACCGATACTTGTCTTATAGGTTGTTATTGTTTTCTTGGCTTGTCATTGACACCATTAGTGGACGAAATATTATTTAAAAAAAAATAATCTTAGATGAGAAGAGAGTGGAAAATAAATATACGAGAGAAAGATAGAAGGAGAACACTCGCCCCCAAAAATAAGGCGTTAGGTTTATAAATAAAAATTATTGTGCATTTTTTTTAGAGTTAATTGTATTAAACATTATCAAACTATGGCCCTAATTTTAAATTAGTCTCTGTGTTAAAAATTATTTTAATTACATTCTCAAACTATCGAGATTATATCAATTAAGTCATTTCGTTACTAAAATCCTTAATTTACCTATTAAATGATACGCCGGATCTTATGGGACATAATTTAAAATGAAAATTTTATGAAAAAAGATTATTGTAAAAATAGACGTTTTAAAAATGTTAGTTTTGAGGTTTTCAAAGTTTTTATAGATATTTTTTTACCGTTCACTCTTTCTCTTTCTTTTTTTCAATTTTACTTTACTTTTAACTTTTTTTCTTTTAAAAGTCATGTGACAACGTTCTATTGTTCTTTAAATTTTTCATTTTAAATTTAGCTACATAATATTTGACGTGTTATTTAATGGTTAAATTTATAGTTTTAATAACGAAAGGACCTAATTGATATAACATCAATAATTGAGGGTTGTAATAGAATAATTTGAGACAGACAGTACTCAATATATACCAAATTCAATAAAATGGCATAAATATTTTTGTTATATTTATGTTTATTTCAATTTATAATGACATACAATTGCATTGTTTCCTTTTTTTTCATTAATTTACTTTTTTTTTTGTATCGCCCAAAATTTGCAATGTCAATTAGTTTCATTTTCCTCCTAATTGAATTATATATATATATATATATATATATATTAATGCACTAAAATAAAATAAAAAGAGTATAATAAATTGGTTTGACTTGATTCATTTTACAAGGCGTGTTGTGAGTTCAATGGCATGTTCTCTTTTCAATTTTACAACTAGGATAACATGTACACTTCTTTACACCATGTGCTATTGTGCTTGTTTTTATTCCTAAGAATTATGCTTATGTTTTCTAAAAAAAAAGAGTGCTTCCGTGAAAATGTGAATATTAAAACAATTATTTTTAAAAAAATTTACTTGAGGAGATGCGATCTTGGCATTTTTGGCTCTTTGAGTCTCTTATAACATTTTTTAATTTTTTTTAAAATAATAAAAAATTATATATATATGTCAGTGTCTCTATTGATTTTTTTTAAATTTATCCAAATATTAAAACAATTCTTTAAATTTAAAACGATTTTTATTAATTATTTATATTTTTATTTAAATCTATTAATAGGCAAATCAATCAAGTGATATTTTGTTTTTAAACAAAGAATTTCTTATACTAATTGATCTAATAATTTTGGCGTTTATGGTAGCGTTAAACATCTTGAGTATCTAATCACAGAGTTAGGTGAGATGACAAGGATCTTTTTAACCTTAACCAATAATTGAGGGTTCGATCCTCGGTCTGAGTATGGAGCCACTTTAAAACTCATGACCAGCATCTACTTCTAAATGGACTTACAAGATGCAGAGGATTAGTTACTGGAGTCGCTTCGGTAAATACGTTAAGAAATAATAAAAAAATAAAACATCTTGAGCATGCCTTATGTACCTCAAGTTGCTTGAGATAATAATATTGCGATTAATATTTTATGTATTTGAGGGATTTGAAATGTTCTGATCATATTTGTTCTTTTTGACACAATGCCTAAAACTATCCATAGCCACTTTCCAACCTATAAATAGGAGGATACTCGAACTCATGTCCTCCTTTATTGGCAACAATGCCCATACCAATCGAGGTAAGACTTAATCAGCATACACAATTAATAATTCTATGTTTTTTCATAACTCTTTTTTTAGCAGCAAGAAATTTTTTGAAAAAAATTAACTCTAACTTTTAGGATATTCTTAGGTTTTTTTTTCTTAGCAATTATTTAAGCTTCAGTAAAATTTCTAAAACAATTATCATTGTAATGAAAGCATATTAAATGGAAAAAGAATTATATATTTAATAATTTTTACAATACATAATGAAAAAAAGGGTTAAAATTAAATTATTTAATTTAGTGCATATAATGTATTAAAATTTGATTGAAATTTACATATAATTGGATGATTTATTTTCATATATTATATTATATTTTAATTTTCATTCACAAACAAAAATCATTAGCGAAATTAATAGTAGCACGTCAACTCGGAAAACAATAATGAAGGGAAAAAACACCAGGGTTTTGTACGGTAATACAGTCTTTCAATTTAAAGCGTACCCCGTACGGTATTTAAGGAAGGACATCTCTGTCCATTGACGCTTTTCTATTATTCCTACACTTACCTATTATATTTAGTTATCCTTCCACGTCGACCATGTGGCCACCTGGCTTCCGCCCTAAAGCGAGTATAATACTCCACCGTCAACTGCGAGTACGTAATGTAATCATCCAATGATAATTCAAGAAATATGACGTGGAAAAATTGGACCCTAGGGAGACCAGCTGAAGTGTCAGTGGATGAAAAGGCAGTGGCACGTGAGCGACCGACACATCGACACGTGGTGGCGTTAAATTTCTTTTCAGTTAGTGGCGGTTAGGGAGGTTAAAAATATTTAAACGTGGTTAATGAATTGAAAAATTTTGGGTTAATTTGACTTAACCAAGATTTAACGGCGTTTTACGATCCAACGTTATTATTATGATTTTTTCTTTTCGGTCTCTCTCGCTTTCCCTATAAAAGAGATTGCGCCACTCCAGTTTTTTTCAGTTGACTCCAAATTTCATTTTCTTTCCTTTTCTGTTTTTCCATTTCTTCCAAACAGAAAATTTTTTAAAACACAGAGTACTGTTTCATAGGGAGGAAGAGAGATTCAGCAATGGAGATTTCTCGGAGATTCTTCTTCTCTTCGTTTACGTTGCTACTTGTTATGTTGTTCGTTTGTGTCAATGGCTCAGCAGAGAAAACAGAGCCGAACTCAAGGTACATTTTCCTTTTTCTCGGGAAACAATCAGCTAACTTCGAGTTCTCTCTGTTTCCAGTCCAAGGGAAAAGCACTTTCAAATGCAAATTTAACTAGCCAAGCTATATATACACATACATGGTGCAACTGGTTTTTGAATTTTCATCGTGTTTGTAATTGCAGGCTTGCTGAAGGAAACAAATTGCAGGGCTTGAAGAACTCATCAACGGCAGACGGGTAAGCAAAATTATTTGGGAAGTTTATAAGCCATTGAGATTGGATCTTATAGATCATATCTAGAATCAGATGATCAACCAACTTACTTATCTAACCTAAACATAAAAAAAAAAAACTAAACAAAACACCCTTTGAATTCATTGCATTTGCAGTTTTAAACTTTGTTCTGTATTTATTTTCAGGTTGGATGATGATAAATGGAAAAATGAGCACGCAGTCGACAATCCTGAAGAAATTGCTTCAATGGTTGATATGTGAGTCTCTTTATCTGATCTACAACAGATTGGATCAGCCCAACTTTGTAACTCAGTACTTCTGCATAATTATCAAATTCTTAGTCTTTTATCATTTCAGTTTCACATGATAATTTAATCAATTCCTAAATATAATTAAATATTTAGGATTTCATTAATGCTTGTCGTAATAGTTAGTTCTTTGAGAACTGATAAGACCCTCGATTCCACATGAATAGTCCCTTAATTGGTTCTCCCCCCCCCCCCCACTTGCCAAAACCTGTAGTTTCAGACAAGTCCTTTTCACTTGTCTGTCTTCCCCGGCCTTGTTTTTCTTACTTGGCTAGTCAAAAATGTCCTTTCACCTAACATGATCCAGTCAAACAACAAAGGGTCGTTCTTTTTCCTTTTTCAGCTTCTTCCCATGTTCAGTTTACTTAGGGAAACAATTAAATCTGGATTATATTTAGAGTCCAACTTGAACTTACTTTTTGTTCATGCAATCACGTAGTGTTTAATAATTATTCTTCCTATGGAATTGATTCTACTTGGGGAATCCATTGCCATGTTCTTCACTGTTAAAAAATTTACTCTCTGTCACACTGGGCCTACTTTTATTTTGTTTATCTAGTTAGCCAGGTGAAGCACATGCCCATGTCCCGAGATCTGCGCATCTCGTTCTTAATTTATTATTTTGTTGTCATGTTATTCCTTCCTTATCGAAGTATAATCCCAAGAACATCAAGCTTTTATATTAAATTTGCCTACTCACACCAAGTTCGGCCATTGGTCTTTACGACTTGCATATATTGCCATTATGCCAATATCTTTGTCCTTCATCCCCCATCTCTTTTGAACAATGGCAGACGATTAGATTTAAACTCAGCTGAGTTGAACTATTTGTTCCCCTTTTGCCAGCCTGTCAAAGGAGGCATGGAATGAGATTGATTGAGCCCACGAATCAGAGATCTGCTTCCTGCCCTTTTTATTTCAATGCATGCAGAAGAAAAAAATGGCTAAATTCTTCATTGATCTACCACAGCTATATAGCTGACAAAAAAACTAGCTGTATTTACTGACACTAGGATCCCTACGTATTCAATGTTTTGATTTGCTTTTGCCCCCTCCCACCGACCCACTCTGGGCTCTAACATTTTTAGTTCCCACCTTATCATTTTACAACTAGGGCAATATGGTCCATCAATCCGATACTATACACAGATTTGTTCACTCAAAATATATGTGTAAGTCTTACATATATATCAGCTTAAATCTTTAGAGTTTCTCGATGTGCAGCTAAAAGTCATATGATCAACTCATTTAATTTTGTCACAATAAATTTCCATCATTAAATCTGGTTCCAATTAAGTAATGATGATGATAATGATGATGGTGTTTTTTTTTGGGATGTTTTCAGGACCATAAAAAATAGTACAGCAAGGAGAAACTTGGGATATTTCTCGTGTGGAATAGGGAATCCAATCGATGACTGTTGGAGATGTGACCGGCGATGGTATCGTAGGAGAAGACGCCTTGCAAGCTGCGGCATTGGGTTTGGACGCAATGCTATTGGTGGTCGTGATGGAAGGTACTATGTTGTGACTGACCCTGGCGATGATAACCCTGTGAACCCCAAACCAGGAACCCTCCGCCATGCTGTTATCCAAGACAGGCCTCTTTGGATCGTGTTCAAGCGTGACATGGTGATCACGTTGAAGCAGGAGTTGATAATGAACAGTTTTAAGACGATTGATGCTCGGGGCGTCAACGTGCATATCGCTTACGGGGCCTGTATCACCATCCAGTTTGTCACCAACATTATCATCCATGGACTCCACATTCATAATTGCAAGCCCACAGGCAACGCCATGGTCCGTAGCTCCCCTTCTCATTACGGATGGAGAACCATGGCTGACGGTGACGGCATTTCAATTTTCGGGTCGAGTCACATCTGGATCGACCACAACTCGCTGTCTAATTGTGCCGATGGACTTATCGATGCTGTAATGGGATCCACTGCGATCACAATCTCAAACAACTACTTCACCCATCACAATGAGGTCAGAATTCAGAATAAGATAGATTCCCTCGTACATCTTTAGGTAAATTCATGCTATAGAAAGGACTTAAATTAATTCATTGAATCTAATTTTGATGACAGGTTATGCTGTTGGGACATAGTGACTCTTATGTAAGAGACAAGCAGATGCAAGTCACCATTGCTTATAATCATTTCGGTGAGGGCCTTATCCAGAGAATGCCAAGGTAAAAAAACTTTCATAGTGCTATGTAATTTTAAATATCTTATTTCCCTTTCGTAAAATGACTTGGCCATCTTTACCAAATGTTGCAGGTGTAGACACGGATATTTCCATGTCGTAAACAATGACTACACGCACTGGGAAATGTATGCAATTGGTGGAAGTGCAAATCCCACCATTAACAGCCAAGGCAACCGTTACCTTGCCCCTGTTAATCCCTTTGCTAAGGAGGTGACAAAGAGAGTGGACACATATAGTGATGAATGGAAACATTGGAATTGGAGGTCGGAGGGAGACCTGTTGTTGAATGGAGCTTATTTCACTCCATCAGGTGCTGGAAGAGCCGCCAGCTACGCCAGGGCCTCGAGCTTGAGCGCCAAGTCGTCTTTCTTGGTCGGCACCCTTACTTCGAATGCAGGTGCCCTTGCCTGCCGCCCAGGCCGCATGTGCTAATGCTCATCAATCCCCAACCAAAAATCCAAGCGAAACAAGATGAAAAACAACTCATTTTTCTTCCCACATAAATATAATATTATATATCGTTTAATATAGTACGTAGTATTCCCTGAGTTTTTTTCTGCTTAATCAATCCATTTGACAAGTGTACAAAAAAGTCCATAGAAATTGTCATGTACCTCTGCCTCATACACAACAATTTCACTTGTCATAAAACGCCATTGATCGACCTCGGCCTCTTTATGGTGCCGTAGTGTTGTTCATTTCTTTGTTGCTTCTCTTTTGTAATTATGTATTTCGCTTTAACAGTTTCCCCCTGCTTTCCCTCTTTGGTCCCTTGTATTCTTGTCTCTTTGATGAATTTAGCCAGCAAGTAAATTGCATAAGTATAAAGTTTCACATACGTTTCGAATTTGTGATTAATAGAAGAATCCACACTAGGCCTTTTAGGTGATCAGTTGTAATCAATTACATAAACCCTAGTAAAATTTTTTGAGTTTCCACCCAAGAAAAATATAACCTTTTTCTCAAGAAACATTAAGTCATAAATCAAGCACTACCACTTCTTTCCTACTTGACAAGCAGATATTAATAGCAGTAAGGCAAATGAAAGGTGATAATTTGATGAAAAATAAAAAACTTTGACAAACAAAAGCTCAAAATGGGGTGCCAACTTCACTCCTTGTTTCTGAAGGGCTATATAAAGCGGATCTGTTCCTTGGTCTATTGTCTTCCAGCTGCTTCACAACTTCATCCATGGTGGGTCTCACAGAAGCTACCGGAGCACAACATCCCATTGCAAGCTTTAGTGCTTGAACTAACCCGTCTTCCATCGGACTTCGGATACCTTTCAACACTTCTACGTCGAAAACCTCCATTGTTGTCTCTTCCAAAACTGCTGCTTTCACAATCGAAGGCAAATCCCCAACATCGTTGCTTCTTGCATTTTTCCCAGGCTTCTTGCCGATCAAAATCTCCAATAACAGTATCCCAAATGCATAAACGTCAGTTCTGGTGTTGCATTTCTTCATGCTTTGAAGTTCCGGTGCCTTGTAACCTTCGGTCTTTGCGAGGGCAACCATTTCATCGGCCACAGCCGGAATCATTAGCTTGTCGAGTCCATATTCGGTGAGCCTGGCTACAAAGAAGTCATCTACAAGCACATTTTTGGACCTAACATTCCCATGGGTGATCGGCATCTCGAGACCTGTATGAAGATGTGCTAATCCTTTGGCTATCCCCAATGCGATTTTGTGCCGTCGAGCCCAATTTAGAACTGGCTTTCCTGATCTTGATTCTGCATTTAGACACAAACATAAGATAAGAATTCGATGAATTCACAATCAAAGACCATTATACACCAAAGATTCACAAAACAAATTACTTCAACATTTTACAGATAAAGGTTAAATCAATATGAAGTGACATATTACTATTGCTGCAGATTTTGAAAGCTCGAAATATGCATACCATGTAAAAAGTCATGTAGGCTTCTATTTGGAAGATAGTCATAAATTAGAAGCTTCTCCCCTCTTTTCCCCTGATAGAATGCTCTCAGTGGAACCAAATTCTCATGTCTAACCTTCCCCAGCTGCTTTATGACAGGCAGACATGAACTCCTGTCCTTACAACTGCCTTCCCTCAACAACCTCAATGCTATATTTCCACCATCAGCAAGCTTTGCCTTATAAACAGTCCCATAATTTGTCTTCTCCATGACTTGACCAGTTGCATTCAGTACATCCTCTAATGTCAAATGCTCCCCGCCTTGGAACAAAATAAGCTTGCTCTCACTGACAACTCCCCCGACCCCGTTTTCATCCCCCTCTCCTTCTTCCAGTTCCTCCTCACTATCTCCATTGCTGCTCCTCTTCCTGTTTTGCATATAGCCAATGAACAATGATGCCAAAACTACCACTCCAGTCATTAGACCAATCACAATGCCAGCAATTGCACCTGGACTCAGCTGTGACCTGCCACTACAACTATTCAAAGGCAACCCACATAGCCCTGGATTGTTCCCTTCGAAAGCCTCCGGGCCAAACTTTCTTTCACCAAAAACAGGCAACATTCCAGTGAAGTTATTGTGGGAAAGGTTTAATTTTCCCAGGTTTAAAGTGGCCAAACTCTGTGGAATTTGACCTGAAAGCATGTTACTCGAAAGATCAAGCTCTTTAAGAGCTTGAAACCTAGTTACAAACTCTGGGAAATCCCCTAAAAATTTGTTGTTACCTAAATCAAGGGACTGCAAATTCTTACAAGTGGAGTTTGGTAATGCAGGTTCAGGAAGAGACCCAGATAGTGAATTACCATGAAGCTTAAGAGAAACAAGTCTCTCACACAAGTTCCAGATGGAAGGAGCTAAAACCCCAGTGAGCAAGTTGTCACTCAAATCAATATCGGATAGTGAAGAGCTGTAACCAAGTTCAAGTGGAATAGTCCCACTCAGTGAGTTAATGTTAAGGTAAAGACTTTGAAGCATAGAGAACTCCCCAAGCTCTCTAGGTAAAGAACCAGTAAGGTTAGCAGAGGGGAGCTGAAGTGAAACAAGGTGTAAAGATGGGTCCTTGGAAAGAGAGAGGTTAGTAGTCCATTGTGGTGAAGAAAGGTCAGTGCAAGAAAGAGGAGTCCCATTGGAGAAGACCCATTTAAGTCCTCTCCACTGGCAAAGAGGAACCGAAGAGTTCCATGAAGATAAAAGCAAGTTCTCAGTGTTACCTTGCAATGAAGCTTTAATCTTTCCCAACAGAAGCTCAACATCCGGTGAAGAAGAAGATGAAGATAGGCCTTTGGCCAACACAAAAAAGAAGAAAATGCAAACACAGTAAAGTTTGAACACCTCCATGAAAGTACCAGATAGAGGAAGAGAGAGAGAGAGAGAGGAAAAATAAAAGAAAAAAGAAGGTGCAAAGATCAATGTTGTGTTGTGGAGCTTTTCAATGAGAGAAAGAGAGGTTTTCTTTTTGGGAAAGCTGACAGAGTGTTGAGTATTTTGACTATTAATAAACGGTCATGATTCCACCACCCGAGCTCTATAGAATTTCAAACTCGTATAGTATAGTCATCACCATTAATCAAAAGATTGCATCATAACATAGTGAAGGAGAGATACACCTGAACTCAGAAACAATACCCATAGTAAAAATCTACATTTGTATATTTATACTTTAGTTTTTACTAATTCCCAATTTATATACATATTTTAATCTTCATTTTGCATTCTTTAAGAAGGAAGGTTTTCTATGCAGAAAACACTGGACACCACCACCAAGCCTTGTCCTTTATTCCATATATAAGTTTCCATGGCAGGTCCAAATTGTTGTTTCTCTTTTCATTAGTCCAAGGACATGGAAAAGAGGCAAATTGTTGAGAGTGCATTGCTATTGATGCAAGTGGAAATGTAGTTTATGTATTTTTTTGGTGAGCCCAAGATGATTGCTTGTGGGTCACTTAGCAAAAGCATGGCTGAGTTTAATAGTGGTAGTTTTGTTGCAGTGGACTCAGTTTTTATGTCCTAATCCATTAGGATTTACAGGGAATTTCTCCAAAAAACAAAAAAAGAAGATATATTTAAACAATCCCAAGTAATAATGATCGCCATCCATTTTTTAATAATGCAGCTTAAATAAATGCATGCGAACTTTGCAGAATTTTACTTTTTTTAAAAATGACTAAGGTGTAAATGGTAGACATTATATATATAACGTTGGTTTAAACTATGGGGTAATTTCAAAAAGTTATAAAATATTTTTTTTTCTTTATAAAACAACTTTGAATGTTAGGAATATGCAAATCAAAATTAGAACAGCTTTTTTCTCACCATTAGATCAACTTAGATTTAAGATATGTTCTTTTATTTATCAATAGATATTGTTCTACTATACCGTTTATCAAGTTGTTGCTTGAAACTCGTCGATCGAACTTTTAATGAAAAAGACTTAACAGTCCAATAGTTTAAATAAAAACTTTTGACTAACTCAAAGATATTTTATAATAGGAATAATGGAAAACAAATATTATATATTTTGAAACATTATACAAATAATTGAAGGTTTTTCTTTTTAGCATTAAATGGGGCCTCCAATTATGTCCTTTTAGAAATAAATTCCTACTAGAGAAAAGAAGAAGAAAAAAAGGGGTAGGGTTTTTTATGCAAAAAAAGGGAGGGTTTATTTGAAAGTTTGAAGGGAATTACCAACATTTCACTATTCAAATTCATGCTGCCCTTTAAACAATCATTGATTTTCATAATCATGAAATTTTCATCTACCATCACTCTTTCTTCTATTATTCTTTTTTCTTTCTTTTTATATAAATAATCTTTCACCTTTTCTTTTTTCACTCTCCACAGCAAAGGGTATTTTTGTTTTGCTGAAATTAGGTTTCCAAATTTCTTAAAACGTTTCAGAGAGAGTGAAACCAATTGTAAGGAAATTGAAATTTAAGGTTGAAAACACATGACACCTTTGTTGAGCATGATGGAGACATAGTAATGGCCATTTATTCATGCCCAATGACCTTGTCCTCAAACTACCCTTTTTAAGTCGGTTGGTTAAAGCCTTTCAAGGGGGCCATACCAAGTATTATTATTTAAGATTTTCAGTAATATTAGAACACCTCCCTCAATTTTAATTTTGTGTTTTGGAGTATCGTAATTAATATCTTACTTTGCAATCGCATTTCTTAAACATGCGCACTAATGATGTTCTTCACACTATTTACGTTAGAGGTGAGGGTCTGAAATTATTTTGAGTTAAATTAAAAAATTAAAATTTTATTAAAACAATGTTAGAATATATATAAATTTAAAATTTTATATATTTGAAAATTTTTTCAAAATAAAATAATTATAATTTAGTATTATAATTTTTTTTAAATATATAAATTTTGAATTTTTAAAAATTATTTTAAATTTTTTTGTTCAGTGAGATCAATTTGTTCATTTTCAGAATTAACAAGGGTCAAAAGGTATTTACATCAATTTGTTATTCGAACTCGAATGACTTGACTTGATTAAGTTGAAATTCAAATTCTTTTTTTAATTTTTTTGAATCAATTCAAGTTTTACTCACCTTAATTTAGGGTTTGGAGTTAGGTTATTGTAAAACATGGAATATCAAATTCAACATTTTAGACATTTGAGCAATTGCCAATATGGTGAAGCACATATTTAGCCCTTGAAATGAAGAACATGTTGGTAACAAGGCAACGAGATTTGCAGTCATGTTTCTTCAAAAATTTTGATTCAAATCAGGGATAACTAATTATTTAATGCTACCACTAAAGAAGTTATTAGTATATACTTAAAACCACATAAATGGGGAATGGAGGAGGGGTGTCACCAGTAGTCCTTGCAAGAACATAAACCATTCTCAAAATGGTGAAAACGCCTCCGATCCCTAACAATTATTTCGCGTTTGTAAATCTTCGAGATTAGTTTTATCCAAGAGTGACAATCATCGCATACACGGAGGTTCTTCACTATCCGAAGCGGTGTTCCAGGGTTTGTGCTGATTAAGCCAAATGCAATAGCAATCCTTTCACTGTGATAGTAGAGTATGCTTTCTTTTTCTTCCTCATCGTCGATGTTGAGCAAAACTTGCGAGGTATCAGGCTTATATCCTACCAACCTCATTTGCTCGGCAATTTCGAGTAGCATTGAATGAATCTCTTTAGCTCTGGGGTGGGAATCATCTTCCACAAGAAACTGATGAACAATTCCATCTAGCTCAATCCAACTGCATCCAGGGTCTTTCCTTACATTCATCTCATTCATTTTTAACCTCACCCTTGCAACTGATTCCCAATCTCTACAAGCAGCATATATATTTGACAATGCCACGTAAGCTCCGCTATCACGAGGAGCCATATTCATCAAAATCTGAGCAACACGGTCTCCCATCTCTATATTCCCATGCATCTTACAGGCACCTAACAAGGCCTTCCATGTCACATCATCGGGTTTTATTGGCATGTTCAATATAAACTCTTCAGCTTCTTTAAGTAGCCCAGCACGGCCTAATAGATCAACCATACATCCATAATGTTCAAGCCTATGTTCAAAGTCAACCTCATTGACAATATGATTGAAAAATAAACGCCCCTCTTCTACTAACCCTGCATGGCTACAAGCAGTCAATATACCTATGTAGACAACACCACTAGGAGTTACCCCCTCACGTTCCATCCTTGAAAAATAATCAAGAGCATCCTTCGCTCTACCATGGATTGCGAGACCCCCGATTATCGCACTCCATGTAATTGTATTCGGTTTACTTATCCTGTTAAAGACCTGAACTGCTTTCTCAATGCTCCCGCACTTAGCATACATATCAATCAATGCAGAGCCAAGCACATCATCGATCACAATGTCATTCCTCTCAGCATACAAATGCACCCATTTCCCCAACTCAAGTGCCCCAATTCTTGAAATTGCAGAAAGAACGCTCACCAAAGTCACGTAATTAGGCCTCACTTTCCCCATTTGCATCAAACGAAACATCTCAATTGCTTCCATAAAATATCCATTTTGGGCGTATCCGGAAATCATCACATTCCATGAAATTACACTTCTTTGAGACATTTTATCAAACAATTCCCTAGCAGCCGTTAAATCCCCAATTCTGATATACCCATCGATCATCACATTCCATAAAACAATATTACCCTCTATTCTCCTCTTATCATTTACTAATTTGCCATCATTTTCAAATTCAACCATCATTTTGTTAAGCAGAAACTGAGCTTTCTCCATGGCTCCACACATAACATACATTCTTACAAGATTGCTCGCAACAAACTCATCTTTTTCAAACCCAAATTTCACAGCTAAACCATGAACCTGTTCCCCTTCTAGAAGCTTCCCAGTTCTAGCACAGGCCTTAAAAACCGAAGGAAAAGTAAATCTATTAGGCAAAACGGTCCCGTCGGTGAGCATTTCAGTGAATAAAAGCAATGCTTCTAGCGGTTCATTCGTTTCATCGTTTTCATCAGATTCCGTTAGAGCTCGGATGAATGTGTTCCAAGAAAAACAGTTAGGTTCGCTCATTTGGCGGAAAACCTTGCGGGCGTAGCCGATGTCACGGTGAGCGGAAAGGGAGCAGAATTTGAGAATTTCGGCTGCGGCTAAAGGGTCGTGGATTTGGCCTGTTTTGAGGAAGAGGGCGTGGACTTGGTGAAGTTCTCTCATGGTTTTGCATCTTGTAATTTGTGGGAAGAGCGATGAAGGGTGGGTAGGTGATCCAGCGGTGGCGGCGATTGTTGTTGGGTTCATCCAGGCGGTTCACATGTGGAGGCTTCTGAAGCTGTGGATGGGGTTTATTTTGGGTGGTGGAGGAGGGGAGGTTTCTTCCAAGGGTATGGCGGGTTTAGGTGAATACAGTTGTAACAGTAACCAATGGAAGTGTGCCATGTCATTTTTCATCTTCTACTTATACTAATTTAGCTGTAAAAAATTTAGAACATTATATTTTAACAAATCATATATTATTACCATAAATATAAATATTATTTATCTTGATATTATTAATTATTTAAATAAAATGTTTAAAATAAATTCCATTTTCCTCAATTACATTCAAAATTAATTAAAATGTTAGAAACATTAAAAGGATGATAGTTGTAAAACTATTTAATAAGATAATTAAACCACAAGTTTAGCTTTTACATGCAAAATTAGGTATATATGTCGGTTTAAAAAATAAATTAGTGTTCTAAGTCGTTTTATTTAAAAATTAGATAAATAGATCGATTTGAGGACAAGTGGCAAAAACATTTTTTTGGTGATGTGGCAAAAAAGGTGAAAATGCGCTTTGCAAAATGCATTTTAAGTGAAAACGCGTCCTATGTAGCGTATTTTCACCCTCTCTCTTGCCATGCCACCTGAAAACATTTTTTGTAAAAAAAATAATAATAAATTAACGATTAGGCTAAATTTTGAAAACTCGAGAATCTTGGGATAAAATTTACATCCCATCTTTTCCGTGGTAGAACAGAAATATTATTTGTTAAACTAAGCTTTATTTTATAATATGTTTTGATATAACAAATTAAAGTGTTTTTAATTAAAGTTAAAGTTGAACAAAATTGGACAAATTTGATAAAATCAAGTTAAAATGGTTTCAATTGAGTTAAACATTTTCAATCATATTAAAACTGTTTTTAAACAAGTCAATTTTGCTTTAGGGCCTAAGTATAGATAGTTTTCAAGATATCGATACCCATTCTAAAATCAATATCAAATTGACATTATATTTTCAATTTACACAAAAAGTATTGATACATTTTACCAAGTTTCGATAATTTATTTTTGGTATAGTTGTAAACTAATTTCAACGGTCACTGAATCAGGCATTAAATGTTAATAGTATCGATACTCGTAAAAAAAGTATCGATACCTTTTGTTGTGGTATTTACATCCCCAACGGCTCTATTAACTTTCACAACAACCCCAACGGTTGGAAATGTATTAAAGGGTATAAATATCATGTTCCAAAGGTCCTACAACAAGGAGAGAGATCATCAAGCTTAAAGATCAATCAAAACAACATTAGTGCTTAATTCTTTCATATTCTTCTTGTAAATACTTATGAGCTTTTATTGTATTCATTTAGCTCAAGTGTTATTCTTTGTATTTATGCTTAATTGACAAACACATCAATCTTGTAAGGATTACTTCTTAGTTTGCTGTTTGTTGTTTTCTTTGAGAATGTTGAGTCTTAAGTTTTAAGTAGAAACCTTAAGGGAATTGCAATCTTAAGATTTTGGGTAGAAATCTTAAGAGAGATTGTAAGGTTAAACCTTGTCGTTGTTAAATTAGTGAATTTGGGAAAATCTTTAGTTATGGAAAGTTAAGGTAGTAGAGTAGGCAATTAGGGCCGAACCACTATAAATTGTTGTGTTCTTTATTGCACATTATTTTATTGCTTTCACAAATTTTCTTAAGGCCAATTCGCCCCCCTCTTGGTGATTTCGAGTTGATCTTTTAAGCTAACATTATCTTTAAGAACTTTTTAGAAAAACTCTTCTTGTTAGATTTCTACCCAACATTTTAAAATATGTTTCATATTTGGTGGTAAAGTTTCCTACAAAATGAAGATTGATATGGAGAAGTTTTCATAATTAAATTTCAAGCCGAAGATTTGCATAAGGACAAGATTGTTGATGTTAAAAATTTGAAGTTCAAAAATCAACCTAACAAAGTAATTTAGTTCAAGTAAGTGTGGTTGTTTAAATTTGGCTAATGAGTATTTATTTTTCTGTATAACGTTTTCATTTTAAGCATGTGAAACAGGTTTTTTTGGTGAAGATGGGTAGATGAATTAGAGTCGTTATTTATTATGATAGTCAAATTTGTGACACCAAAATTGGGGTTGTTTTTGTATCAACCCAATCTACATAATTGGCTTTCAACCAGAGCATCAAATTGAATGAGTTTCTATCAATAATTATAAGTAAAGTCTTGACTTCAAGCCAGATTAGAGTTTTGAGCTTGAAATATAGATATTTAACGTTAAATATCTATATATGATATATTTGTGCTCAAATGAGACATGGATGTTGAGTTAATGCTCGATACACATTGCTCTACTAGAAATGTTATACTAGAGTTATATGTCTAGTTTGTCAATGTCGGGGAAGGTGGTTCAAGTTTGGCAACAGTTCCAGTTAATTTGCTTCGGGAACAGAAAGTAGAAAGTTTAACCACACGGTTGTGCGATGATTTCATGGCGTTGTTACAAAGCTCATATCAGGGGATTCTAGAATCATCAATGGGAAGGCACTCCTCAATTTAAAATTTGGCGTACAATTGGGGTTTGCTGGTAACACGAACATAGAGACCCTGATACAATATTCTATGAGTGTTTTTTTTATTTAAACTTTAAAAAGTCGATGTTCTATGCTAGAAACACTTATACGAACATCCCATCAAGTTACATGGGTGGGCAATCAATAAATAATATTGGTTTTAACGTAGGGTTGACGAGAATGGATGATGTTTTCCCTACAACCTGCACTATTGAAGGGACATCCAAACCTAGACATGAAACTGCAACTGGGGTTGATAACGAAGAGAAAGCTAAAACCAATGATGATTTAATACGGTGGCCCGGATTAGATGGTTTAGAAATTGTATTATTTTCTGAACTAGAGGTCTTTCATATTAAACCAAAAGGGAGTGATTCTAACAGTGAAGGTCCGGGCAATGCTAAAGGAACCCAACCAGATTTTATGGCATATGTGTAACAACCGAATTTTTCAGTGGTGTCGAAAACAGTGGTTTCGAGGCCACCAAATCTGGCGAGTAAGTTTTAGATATTATTATTTAATATTTATAAGCCAAATATGATTTTAAAAAAGTTTTTGATTTGATAATTTATGTTTTATAATGATTTATTAGGTTTAAGTGGTAAACAGAGCTGTAAATATTTTTATAAATATTTAAGGAGTGTCATTAAGGTGGTATTAAAGTTTCGTTGAAAAATTTTAACATTTCGATAGTTAATTAATTAAAAATGACTAAATCATAAAAGATGTAAAATTTAGTCACTATTTGATTTGAGTGATTAAATGGTTTATTGAATAAGGAAAAGAGACTTAAGTGGTAATTAGACCATTCAAGCATTGGTGGACGTTAGTGGGCTTTTAAATTGTTAAAGTTTGATTATATTTATAAGGGTAAAATAGTAAATTATTAAATATGTATAATATAGCAAAAACATGATAAAAATTCATTATCATCTTCTTCATTTTAAAAACCACCACCGAAACTCGAAAGGAGAAGAAAACATTCGGCCAAATTTGGTTTGGTGATTTGGTAAGCAAACTTTACCCGGTTTTAATAATTTTTATGTTTTTGAGATCGTTGCAACTAGGTCCAACTAACCCGTACCTTCGTTTCTGATTCTGTTAAAAATTTTGGAAGTTTCCATTGATAAATATTAGATGTTTTTTATGAATAACATGGATTTGGAGCTTTGATTGTGTTGTGTGATGATTTTGTAAAGTGATTTTTGTTAAATATTGATTTTAGGATTAAATTGTAAAAATGTCAAAATATTAGGGTTTGATAGTAAATTTTAGGTTTATTAGGGGTTGTATGAGGACCTAGAATATTTGGATAGATTATTAATTTGAGAAAATTAGTTAATTTGATAGATTAACTAATTAAGGGATTAAATTGTAAAAGTTTGGGGTAATTCTGTAAATTTGAAAAATAAAAGTGTATTAATTGTAAAATGGATTGGAAATGAAATATATGCTAATAAATGGGTAATTTTATATTTTATATCAAGATCTCATAGATACTCGTGGAAAAGGAAAAATAGCAGAATAGTCCTTAAACTTCTGCAATTACTACAATTTAGTCCAGTTAAGTTCGTACGGTTAAAATTTAACATTTGTATAAATTTATGATTGGTATTATGTATATATTCTATTGTTGGAAATGAATTATTGTTTGAATTATAATATTGAATTAGATATTCGATTTGAATTGAACGCGAGATTTGAGTGCATTGATGATTTGGTGTATGACGGGGGTTTGGAGTGGTGATGTTATTAGAGGGAGATATCAGCATTTTACCCAAGTAAACTGAGGTTCAGCATTTGTTGCGAACTCTCGTGTTTTACTTTCTGTTTGGCGTGATAGGTTGGATCAGCTCTTACAACCTTCTATTTAGCTTACGAGCTTCTGTTCAGCTTTCGAGCTTCTATTGGTGTACTCGGGAGGACCAGCTCTTATGAGATTCTGTTGACAATGTACTCTTATTTGTAAGTCGTTCTTCGAATGGAAAAATCTTAGTAAGGTGATTTATTTAATGAATTTGAAAGACATGTTATTTATTTTTGTATTGATTTGAATATGGATGTATTTATCGATTGAAGTTGTGAATGACAGAGAGTTGTCATGGATGATTTTTTTATTATTATTTGATTTATTATAGTTAGTTCGATAAGTTTTTTGGTTTATCTTGTCGAACTTACTAAGCTTCATTAAGCTTACTTGTGTTGTTTAATGTCATTGTAGATTTTCGGAAGATTGGACGATTAGCTCAGCACTAAAGTCACACTATCCAGTTTATCTCGATAGTTTTTGAAACGTTAAATTCAGATTATATGGCATGTATAGGCTCTTATGCTATTTTGGTTAATGTTTGGCTTATGTAAATGCTATGAATGATATTTTGTGCAAATAACTAATTTGCAAAGGGTATGAGAATGAGGTATAGTTGTTATGCTAGTATGCGTGAATTATATACATTTGATTTGTTGTGGTTGTGGTAACTTTGCTAGGTATTTTGATTTGGTATTGCTTGAATGAGTTGATGAATTGAATTAATATGTATTTTGAGATTAAATTGTATATAATTGTGGTACCAATGACGGTACATTGGTTAGACACATATTAGGTTGGTTTTGATGTGTTTTTTACTCGATTAATGTCATTTTGATTTTGTATTTTGGTTAGTATTTGAGTTTCTTAAGGTTCAAGCAATTTGATTATGTTCGTATTAATGTATGATTTGAATGATTTACTATTTCGTTGTCATGTAATACTCCGTAACCCTATTCAGCGACAAATACAGGTTAAGGGTGTTACAATATGAGTCTCCACCCCACATGCTTAATGTTGACATTGATGCTGAAGATAGGTTAGAATTTCCAAAACTTACTCATAGAAGACCAAGCAATGCTATTTCTTCTACAATTTTCAACGATTTACAAGTTGGAATGGAATTTTCCTCCAAAGATGATGTTGTTGCAGTGAAGTGGTATAGCACAAAGCATGGGGTCAACTTTCATGTTACAAAATCGTGAGCCAAAAATATGAGCCGAAGTGTGCAATGCGTGATGGTAGATATCCGTGGAAAATCATGGCATTTGTGAGAAATAAGACGGGGTTCATTGTCTTACCTATGGTGAAATATTTTTGTTGTTGCAAGTATGTCACATGATCATCCGAAATTGGATTCTAACATTATCTCTAACATTGTATTACCAATGGTGAAAGCAAATCCTAGAATTTTCGTTCCGATTTTGATTACTAATATTCGTAGTGAGTACGATGACACTGTGTCATACTACAAGGCATGGGTTGCAAGACAAAGAGAAATGGAAAAGATGACTAACGAGTGGGAAAAATCATATAATGATTTGTGACAATGGTTGAAGGTACTGAATCAATATGTCCCAAGTACCGTCATCAATCTACAAACGGAACCTGCGTATCATAGAAATCGAATGGTCCAAGGGAAAAGAATTTCCTTTGTCTCTTTTAGACATTCAAGTCCTGCATTGAAGTATTCTGATATTGTAAGCCATTAGTCCAAATTGACGGCACATTTATGTACGGGAGATATGAACATCACTTGTTATTGGCTATTGCACTAGATGATAATCGAAAAATCTTGTTAATAGCTTTTGCAATTGTTAAACAATAAATTGCTGATGCTTGGGACTTTTTCTTAACTAACTTGAGAAGACATGTTGTGTAACAACCTGATATATGCATCATTTCTGATAAGGCACTCGAAATACAGGATGCGATTGATCGACATTGAAGCTTATGAGACTGTGCACAACATAGGTATTGTATACGTCATATTAGGCCAAATTACATGAGTTGATTTTACAAGGATAATGAGCGATGATATGTTATTAAAATGGGCAAGTAGTAAATATTATTTTCTATATAATATGTATAATTTAAAAAAAATTAAAAATGTGTTTTTACAAAGTTCTAAAATATATAATAATATATAATAATATATAAAAATTTAAAAATGTTATAAAATTAATATATATATTTCATTTTTACAACTTTTTTTACTTTTATATATTATTTTGACTTTTTAAATTTTAGAATTATACATTTTAGAATTTTACAAAAAAATTTATTTTTAAACTTTTTAAAATATATATATTATATATATGAATTTTTATATTTTTAATCAATATAATATATAAAATATTAAAAATAAAAAGGACACATGGTGTGTTTTAATAGTGCCACATAACCAGTCAACGGGTGATCGATGCCTTTCAACGGTCGGTCAAAATAAAAAATGTTTTTTAATATTTAAATATTTAATATTATACTTTTTACTTTTTTAAAATTCAATTTTTTTTAAATAAACCTAATTGCCACGGGACATTTTTTTCATTAGTCAAAACATACCACATGGTGCTTTTTCAATGGCTAAAGTTGTCTAACAAATTTTTTTAACAATTGCTACAAAATGAACCAAAAATAGAGGAAATTGATATTTAAATATCAAATTGGGACAAAAAAATTTAGGTACCAAAGTGAGAAAATGAGTATATTTTAAGGGTCAAATCATAAATTAAGCCTATTATCTATCTTTCACATAATGAACCAAAAAAGACAAATTTTGCTATTAGTCTCTATATTTTGTTAAAGTTTTGGATTTAATCCATATATTTTAATTCAATTAATTTTAGTTTTTTTACTTTTGAATTGATAAATTTTAATCCTTATACTTTACGAATTTTGAAATTTTAGTTCTGTCCCAAACTATCACATTTAAATTAATTTGATTAAATTCAATTACTAGTATTGTATTATGCGTACAGTTGTAGATTTAATCTATATTTTCTAATTGGGTCATTCTAAGTCCCTATACTATTCAAATTATGAAATCTCAATCTTAACACAAATGACAATCATTAGTCCATTAACTGAACTTTTAGTATTTAATATGTAGAAATAATAAGTTGAAATGACATTATGCTTATATAGTGAGTAACATGTTTGTTGCATAAGATTTGGGAAATAGCAGAACTTAACTTTATGGATTTAGTAGTTATCATATGGAGAGGACTGAAATTTTAAAATTTGAAAAGTCCAAGGACTAAAAATATCAAATTAAAGTAAAATGACTAAATCCATAATTTTCATAAAGTACAAGAACTAATAGCAGAATTTAACCAAGAGAACTAAAACGCGCGCGTGAATTCATAAAATATGAAAAAATAAAATAAAACAAGGATATGAATAAAAATCCCATAATAAAATATAAAGCCCAAGCCCCAAGAACATTCTGGATATTCTCGACTCTTCTGGCATCCCTTCAACACCCCCTCGTATTTATCAACTTATAGCCCCCTTGCCTGCCCTCCACTCTGTACGCATTCAACGTCAATAGATAATTGAGAGCTGAGAGACACGCCATGGCAGATGGTATATTGGGTCACCCATTCAGGCGCCTCTTTTGGAGCCCTCCAATCTTCCGTGAATGGTCTGGATCCCCCGCTCTCATGGATTGGCTCGAATCCCCCACTGCCCACATCTTCAAGTTCAACGTCCCAGGTTTAACTTCCACCCCCCTCTCTTCCTCTTTTTTTTTTTTCCTTCATTCTTTTAGCAATATCCTCCACCAAAATCAAAGTCTAAGCTGAGATTTGTTGTTTGGGTTGGTGAATTTGTATATATAGGATACAATAAGGAGGATATAAAAGTGCAGATACAAGATGGGAATATTATGCATATAAAAGGAGAGGGTATTAAAGAGGAGAGTCACACGAAAGATACTGTTTGGCATGTTGCGGAGAGAGGGACAGGGAAAGCTGAATTTTCTCGGGAAATTGAATTGCCAGAAAATGTGAAGATTGAGCAGATTAAGGCCCAAGTGGAAAACGGTGTGCTCACAATTGTTGCTCCAAAAGATTCAACTCCAAAGCCTTCTAAAGTGCGAAATGTTAACATCACTAGCAAACTCTGAGCAAATGGAACAAGCTTTAAGCTTTGAATAAATCTTGAAAATAAAAGAGCTGTACCCATTTTTACTTGTATCATAAATAAACAACTCCAATTCATATACATTTCTTCTGTCTATACTCTGTATGATTAGACATTTCTTGTTTATACTCAATTTTTTAAATTATTAAAATTACAAATCCTAAAATTGTATCAAAATGAACGTTGGATAAAACCTTGGCCTTTTTTTTAAATAAAACTAAAATTTGAATAAAATAATATTTTAATTTATGATATTTTTTAATTTTTTAATCAAATTGATGGTCTTGACTCTAATATCAATTTATTTAAGGGCCAAAATAATAATAAAAATATACAAAGTAATAAAGTATGTATATTAAAATAAAATTTATAAAAACTAATAATGTAAATTAAAAGTTTTATTAATAATCGATTTTGTTTCTAATCATATTATATACATATTTTTATTGATTTAAGTAAAAAATTATTTTAATTACGAAAGAGCATATTCGTAATTTTTCTAACTAAAAAATATAAAAGTGTAATTAAATATATAAAAAATTAAAACTCTTATTAGATAACACAAGTAAAACAACATAAATATACAATTTGACACATGATTATTTCACCCAAATGACCCAAAAAAATAATTATTTACGTAAATAGCCCTAGTCCAAAAATAATATCTAAATGACCTGAAATGAACAGTAAATTTAGGTTATGGGGGCTAGATGATCGGCATCAATATTTTTTCTAACAAAATCATTAGCTGATGATTGTGTTAGGGGTTAAAAAATAATTTTTAGGGTTTTAGACACTAGATGGTCGCCATCCATATATTTTTTCTCAAACCGTATCATACTGGTATATATTTATACTAGTATTTTCTTAAAAAAAATTGGGGGTGCTAGCACATTGATGGTCGATACCCTTTATCTGATTAAAAAATAATTTTTAGGTCAAGTGTCGGCCAACAAAGGCTCACGCTGACCCAACAAAAGGGGACGGGAATATTCAAACATAACCTCTCCTCGTTTTTTCATCTTTTTTATTTCCCAAGTTTAATTAAAAATTTTATATTTTAAAATAATATTGTGCTACTTATCATGTTGTTAATTATCATTATATCATTCATATTATTATTAAATTTAAAAGTTAATTTAAATTTAATATGCACAATTAAATTAGATTTTCTTTCATAAAACTAGAATCTACTTTAATAATTTTTATCTTTTATAATAATTCAAATAAATTAATTAATTTTTATCAAGAAAATAAATAATATTTTCTAAATATACAAGATAAATTTATTTATAAATTAAATTTTAAAATATAAAGATAACGTAAATATTTTCAAATGATTTTTATAAATTAATTTAATCTATAAGGTAAGTTTCTTTTATAAAATATATTATACGTTATTTTTAAAATTTAAATTTATTTAAAATTAATTTTTAAATACTATTTAATTGTTTCTAAATTTATAAATATATTACACATTATTTTTTTTAAAACAAAAGAAACAATAATTTAGCAATGTTTATTTGAATTATTATAAAAGATGAAAATTATTAAAAGAGGTTCTAATTTTATGAAAAAAATAATTTAATTGTGCATATTAATTTAAATTTAATAATAATGTGAATGATGCAATAATAATTAACAACATGATAAGTAGTCTAATATTATTTTAAAATATAAAATTTGTAATCAAATTTGGGAAATCAAAAATATGGGAAAACGAAGAGGGGTTAATGTTGCAATATTCCCACCCCCTTTTGTTGGGTCAATGTGTTAGTGTGGACCTTTGTTGGTCGGCACCTGACATGCTAGCAAGCTAGTACTCTTTTGGGCATTTGTTGACTAGCACCTGACCCAAAATATTTTTTTTAATCAAATAAAGGGGTGCTAGCCATCAACGTGCCAGCACCCCAAAAAAATATTTTTTTATCTGATAAAGGGGTGCTGACCATCAGTGTGTCAACACCTCAAATTTTTTTAAAAATACTGGTATAAATAAATATCAGTATGATACGGTTTGAAAAAAATACATGGGTGCCGGCCTTCTAGTGTCCAAAACTCCAAATTTATTATTTTTTTAACCTTTTACACAATCATCAGCCAATGGTTGTGTTAAAAAAAATAGTGGTGTCGACTATTTGGTCCCCATAATCTAATTTTACTGTTCATTTCAGGTCATTTAGGTGATTGTTTTTGAACCAGGGTCATTTACGTAAATATTTTTTTTTGGATCATTTGGGTAGAATAACCGACATATATAATTGTCATTACAATCGTATAGCTTTAATAGATTTGTTAGTAGAAAGGCTTAATATATCATTTGGTATTTAAGTTTGACATTTTTTTAATGCAATACATGTGTTTCTTTTTGGTCTAATTTGGTACTTATATTTGACAAAATTTATATATTTTGATACCCAAAGGTAACGATATTAGCTTCTTAGTCTTTAAATTCGGATTTTAATATTGATTTGATGAAAGATAATTGCCAATATTATTAGGTTTAAAGCTTTCATGATTTGGTTAATAGAACAAATTTAGTATTAATTGTAAATTTATTTATTTATCAAATATGGTTCGATAGGTGTGGTTTAATTTGCGTTTTAGAACTGATTTGGTGAAGGTTAATTGCCAATATTACTAGCTAATTATGAATTTTATCAAATCAACTCTAAAACTCGAATTAGACACTAAAAAATTTATATTGTTACATTGAAGTACCAAAATATATAACTTTCGTCAAATATATGTACCAGGTTGAATAAAAAAATAACACAAATACTACATTAGAAAAAAGCGTCAAACTCGAATACCAAATAATATATTAAAGTATTAGGACAAATTGAACAAATCAAGTCCATCCTCGACCTAGTAATAGCTATGCAAAAGCTAGAACAGTTACTGAATTTATATTTATAATATATATATATATGTTGTTATAATTGTTGATGATAAAGGTTGATGACGGTTTATATGGAGGTATCTAGAGTTATCCAATATTGTTTTAATGTTTTGATAGAAGAATAGGTGGTTTATCATTGAGTTTACAAATTTTTAAGAATTATTTGATCACTGAAAATGATTTGAGTCATAGTTTATTGTTAAGTGAAACATGTAGTTGAATTATGATCAGTTGTTTATTTGTGTTTTTGAATATAATGATAGAGTTCGTTGTCTTACCATGTGATTCCATTTGAGTTCACCACAGTGGCGGAGCCAATGAGCCTCTCTATAATGGAAAAAAATTCATTTAGGTCTTTCTATAGTTTATTAAATTTTAAGTTAGTAATGGTAAAATTGTATTTTTACTCTCAAACACAATAAAAAATTTGATTTAATCTTTTAAATTTTATAAAGATATAGACTATTAAAATGACGAAATTATATTTTTACTATCGTAAAAATATACAATTTAATTCCGACCCCCCAAATAATTTTCTGACTCCACCACTAGTTCACTTTAATATGAAGTATTGATCATGTGTTACTGTGTTGCATGTGATGTAAATGTATGCACTTTGATTACACGTAATATTTATTTTTGTAAAAAGGAAGTTTTTTTTAAATAATTGATTTAAACGAGATAATACATAAAAATAAATAAGTTTGATAAAAATATTTGTATTCTTAAATACCGGTGTGAAATTTAATAGATGGTTTAAAATTATATGAGCCGAATTTATCAGATTCCGATTACATAATAGATAATTCAAAATTTATTTTATGATCTTAAAACATTCCTTTTTTTTTTTGTTTGTTGATTACCCAGCAGAATAAATTATAGTTGTATTTTACAGAAACTGTAATTCGATATGGTTCGAATAACTATTTTATTTAATACAAATATTTTTATAAATTTAATTATACAAAATATTGTTTAAATGTTAAAATAGAAATTGGAATAATAATTTAAATACTTTTGAACTAACAAACAATAAAACGACTTTTTTACTCAAATAATATAAAAAAATAAATTAATTACGAAAATAGACATTTGCTATAGTGTTCTGACGGTATTGCCTAACATATTGACGGCACCAGATTAAAATGTAATGACTTAAAATATTCAGGGACCTGATTTGTAAATTTATTGTTTTGATTGTCACTTGAAGAAAAGATTTAAGAGCACCAAACTTTAAATAGAGTAAATTACTTCATAAACTCCATTGTTTATTATTATTTTTATTTCCCTTTAACACCAAAAATAGAGAGGTCTCTTACCAATTAGTCCAAAAAAAAAAGATTTCTACCAAAAAATACTTTTGTAAAAAAGCCGATTCCAACTGGAAATAAATTTTATTTATTTTTCGAAAAATAATTTTTTTGTTCAAATTATATTTGACATTGCAATTAACGGTTTTCATAGTAATTTTCTTTCGCTCACATTATATTTAGAAACTATAAATTTAACTAATAATTATAATTTATACTAATAATATTTTTCTAAAGCTTTTGTAATTATAATTTTATACCGTGTTCGCAAATCAAATTGATAATGAAATTATAATTATTTCTCGAAAAATAAATAAAATATATTTTCAGTTGGAATAAGCTTTTTTATAAAAATATTTTTTGGTAGAAAATTTTTTTTGACTAATTGGTAAGAGGCTTCTCTATTTTTGGTGTTAATAATAAATAAGGGAGTTATGAAACAATTTACCCTATTTAAAGTTTGGTGTTGCCTTTTTTTTTTTGCCAATCAAAACAGGAACTTTACAGATCAAGTCATTGAATATTTTAGATCATCACATTTCAGTCTGGTGCACCAATATGTCAAGTGGCACTGTCAGAACACTATAGTAAATGCCTATTTTCGTAATTTATTATTATATTATTTAGATTAAAAAGCCCAATAAAACAGGTCCAGCCCACTAAACATTGGAAACTATTGGTCTGATCACATTGGGCCTAGCCCATCCAAGTTCATCTATCATCTGAAAACCCCTTTCCTGTCCTCTTAAAAGTAAACTTGAAAATCATAAAAATCCCAAATCCCTAATTCTGGAATTAAACAAACAAAGAGAACAATGGTGTGCATACGCAAGGCGACCATGGACGACCTACTGGCTATGCAAGCTTGCAACTTGCTTTGCCTTCCCGAGAATTACCAGATGAAATACTATTTCTACCACATCCTCTCTTGGCCTCAGCTTCTTTACGTCGCCGAGGACTACAACGGCCGCATCGTCGGTTACGTCCTCGCTAAGATGGAGGACGAAAGCAACGAGTGCCACGGCCACATTACCTCTCTCGCCGTCCTCCGCACTCACCGCAAGCTTGGCCTCGCCACTAAGCTCATGAACGCCGCCCAAGCCGCCATGGAGCAGGTCTCTTACCTTATTTATTTATTTATTTATTCATATTTCCTTTTTTTTTTGTGATCATGTAACGGGCCATGAAGCTTTGGAAGTTTGATTTCTCCTCCTATTGCCTATGTTATTGCTAATTAGAAACATATTTACTTGCAAATTCGATAGTTGCTTTGTTATATTTTAAAAGCAAAAAGCAGACAATGATTGTATGCGAAGTAAAACTTAATAATCTAATATTTGTATGATGAAATACTGAATGGTTTTGCTTTTTATATAGAATGCTTATGTTAGAATTACTGTTCCATTTAGGGTTTGTTTTTAGCAGTTCTTGAATAAATTGAATGCAAAATTAATCAGAAAGGAAGAAGAAAAATTTTGCATTCTTCATTACCAGTGGACAAATTGATGCAGGTGTTTGGAGCAGAGTATGTGTCGCTGCATGTGAGGAAGAGTAACAGGGCAGCGTTTAATCTGTATACCCAGACGTTGGGGTATAAGATTCATGATGTGGAGGCCAAGTATTATGCAGATGGGGAGGATGCATATGACATGAGGAAGCAGTTGAAAGAAAAGACGAACCATCATCATGGTCATCATCATCACCACCACCACCACCATCATCATGGTGGTGGATGTTGTTCAGGTGATGCAAGAAGTGGAGAAGCGGCTCACACACGAGGAGACTCGAAATCAGAGTCAAAAGCTAGCACAAAATCTGATTCCAAAACTGGATGATTACTTGAGGTAAACACAAGTATATGGAGAACTATGCGTGGTATTTGTGGCTCATGGTATTTTTAGTTTGTTTATTGAAGTAATAATCTGACTGGAGATTTCAAAACTATTTGGCTTGCTACATGGGATTTAGTATGACCACTGCTGATGCAATGGTGTCTGTACTGTCTGTGTTTTACAGTGCTTTTTTGTCTGGATTCTGGTCAGATGTTTTCTTGTTCCACCTTGCGTTTTAAACAATTGAAATAGCTCTTTGCATTTCACTTTATGCATTCATGGTTATGGCTTGTTGGCATCTCTGCTCCCTTTGTATTCAATGCTTGTTGATGGCCCTTTTTCAAGCACTTTCCCTTCTATGTTTTCCTTTACTCATGCAAGATACAAAGTGTTGCTCCTTGTGAACCGAATGAAATGTTAGTTGAGAAATTACAAGGATGCATTATGATATTGATATATATATATATATAGAGAGAGAGAGAGAGGTTTAATTAATATTTTCAGATAAAAGTGGATTATGTGGATGTCTGCAACTAGAGTGGCTAGTTGTTGGTAGTCTATTCTTTGGGAGCATATTGATATTAAGTAGTTGGCTATCTGCCAATCCTGGTGATGGTATGGGGGGCTCTTGTACTTGAATCTTAAAGTTGGAGTTTGTGTTCCAGTGGCCTGTAACAATCAATACTTGAACGTTTGTATCACGGCATTGTCTATGATGGTGGATATCTTTTGAACATTCTCGAGATATGGCTATGGAGAGGGTTTAGAATTATTTGACAATGGAGTTTTGTGGAAATGGATATGATTGTAAGACGTGTTGTTTCCCATATACCAAAAAAAAAAGAAGAAAAACAGTTAAAGGTATGAATCTCGAGAAGGGGTGTCTTGTTCAGTGTTCAAGTCATCAGTCATCAATGGGTCTTAAGCACAAATGTGACAGGCACTTGATTTCAGCCTCAGCCCAGTGCAGATCCAAAGATAGTTCAATGTACATTTTCGCATTGGTATTTTCTCCTGCTGTGAATGGATGTTGTCAAATCCACTATCGGGATGTTCTGTTTCAACATATGCCTCACTCTATTATAGATGCGTAATTTTGAAAACTATTGTTATCTCCATGGAAGTTGGATATATTCATCTTTGTCTCTTTTTGTATTAATTCGATTTTTGTTAGTTATTTTTAATGTTTGTCTTTTCAACATAATTTTTTAAAAATATTTAAAAATTGATAACTTTGGGACAGAATTCCCAACCAAAAAAGAAGGATTTATGTTGGAAAGTAGAAATTAAATAAATGTTTGAATATTAGTTTGAGAAAAATGGATGGCATGATACAATGTAAAAGATTTAGGGTTTTAATATGCATATACACAACAAAAAATCCAGGATGGTTTTCTCTCCTAATTGTTTGTACAGTATGAGGGGTAGGGTTACTAACATGATCTAGGGAAATACTTGGGTTTCCCTTTACATGTCGAAAGGGTAACTCGTAGAGATTATTATTACATTATCAAGAAAGTTAAGGGTAAGCTAAAAAGCTTGGAAAGCAAATCTCCTCTCCCCTGCGGAGAGACATGTATTTATCCAATCTACTATCGCCACCATTCCAAATTATTTTATGCAGTTTCGAATGCTGCCCACTTGTGTTCTTAACCAACTTGATCGTTAAATCGAGATTTTCTCTAGAGTGGAAGAGAGGGAACAAAGAAACTACATTTGGTTAATTGAGATTCGGTGGCACGATGGAAGGATCATGGAGGATTTTGTCTCCAAATAGCTAAATTTAAAAATCAAGCTCACTTGGTGAAATTGGGATGGCGACTCATTAAAGGGAAGGATACGCTTCGGGCAAAGACTCTTTTAACAAAATACGTGCAGGACTCTAGGCACCTTCTATCTTTGCGTAATACATGTACGACTCGGAAGTCACTTAGGAACATAAGTCATATCTTTGCATTTGGTCTTAGATGGGGTGGTAGGGATGACCGTTTAGTGAATTTCTGGCATGATAACTAGTTTAAATTAGATGCCTTTAGAGATATTTTATAGGGACCTGTACTACAAGATGAAGGTAATAGGACCTTCCACCACGTTAGAGATAGTTGGGTTGTGTAAGGGCTCTGTATTATTTCGGTCCAATTACCTCAAGAACTCTTGAAGGCTTTTTTTTTTTTTAAGTACGCCTGTCCTTAATTCCTCCAACGATAATGGTACTTTATGTTGGGTTCTTCGAGTACTGGTTGCTTTACTCTTTCAAGTGCATATTCCCTCATTACAAGCAGGAATTTCGCTGTAGTCCTCAAAAGAAACTAATCTCTGAAAATCTATCTGGAAAGTTAGAATTCCCCCCAAAATAAAAATTATGTTGTACAGTGTTCATAATGCTATTCCCAATAAGGCTTTCCTCTGCTCAAAGAATCTAAATGCAAAGGCACTTTGCCCCCTTTGCTCTAGCTCCCAAGAAGACATCGGTCATCTCTTTAGAGAATGCTCCATCAAAGAAGGTCCATGGAAAAATCTCTACAACTGTATTCAATTCATACCTCCTGCCTCTCACTGTTGGGAAGATTGGATTTCTACGAATCTTTTGTCTAAAACTTGAATAAACAAACTAAAGGTACTCTGAAATACCTTACTTGTATTTGCTCTATGAAAAATTTGGTTGTTTAGGAATGCCTGTATTTTTGGGAATTCTCGTCCCTTTGAGAGTTTTGTATCTAGAGTCATTTCAACAAGAAGGAAATTTGTGGCCATCTTCCCATTTGCTAGAAGAGTGTCCCCTTTCATCTTTCATTCTAGTCATGTGGAAACTACTTCCAAGGGGTTGGTACAAAGTCAACACAGATGAATCATCCTTACGTAGCCCTAATTCGAGACCATGAGGGGAATTGGATTATTGGAGCTTATTGACATATCCCAATGTCAACAAGTGTAGAAGCAGAATTGTGGGCCCTAAGGGATGGCTACAGTTAGCAAATAGGCAGAATATCGAAAACATTGAGATTGAACTTGATGCTACAACTGACATTCATTTTATAAAATTTGAACTAACCTCTAATATTTTTGTGTCACCTTTGATTAAAGAGTGCAATATGTTCCTTCAGTATTTGACAACTAACACCTTGAAGCGAGTATTTTGAGAAGGGAATAAATGTGCGGATGCATTAGCTCAATGAAGTAGTAATCTCAGTTTACCTCTCTCTTGGGCAATTTAAATTTTTATAATTTACCTTCTCCCTAGTTGGTTTAACTCCTACCATTAGCTGACAAGCAGAGGTCAAATGACTTTTGTAGTCAAGTTTTAATAAATTATACTTCTATATATATATAATTTTACCTGATGAGTAGGGTGAATAAAATAATTGTGATAATTTTATATGGTAAGCAGGGTGAGTAAAATAATGACTAAAATTGTTGAATAAAAACAATCCGTCCCTCTCGTTTGAAGTGAAATCATTCCAAATTTATAGTTATATCATCTATAATAATAATAATAAAATCTGCATGAGTAACCCTGGGAGGGCAGCCATAACAGTTGACATTGCATAACACCCTAGACAAAAGGCTCAAACTTGGCTGCGGTTAAATTCTATAATTAATCCTATAAATTTCAAATCCAAACGTGCGATGGCATGAAATAAACGGTCAATAAAAGCAAACGCTACATCAAAGCACAGTATAACATGCTAAATCATAAGAAAAAAAAAATCTATCTGAAATTCTAAAGAATTCATGACAGAAATTATATACATTTTTATATAATTAAAAAAAAAGAAACTCTAAAAGAATTCAGAATTTGTTTCTGAAATTATATTTTTCTCAGATATTATAAAAATAAAATTACTAAAAGTTAAAATTTAAAAATACTTTTTGATTAAATTAAATATTTTTTAATTAAAAATTGACTAATAATTACAAACTCATGCCTTATAAAATTAAAGTACAAGCAGTAATAATTCAGCAAATTCAGTTTAATTGAATCAGAAACAACTTGGGAGAGAAGGGGTGGCGTTGTCAGCAAAATCAGAGTCATCCCACCAACCACAATACGTCTTTATTTTTCTTATTTTTTCAAGGTTAAAATATATCATAACCTTCGTGTACACTTCACAAATTTAGAATTTAATACCTGTACTTCAAATTTTTAAAAGTAAAAATACAGGGACTAAATTTTAAATTTACGAAGAGTACATATATTTAACTTCCCAAGCCTCAACAAATAGGAAACAAACTATAAAGAGGAATATGGGAAAACTGTGGGGGAACTATCTCCATAGCAACGTGATAATTACATGTTAGCTGCGTTATAATAATGAATTGCCTAGTTGAAACCTAAAATAGTTTATCTCAGACAAACGACAAAACATTAAGAAAGGCAGAGGAATCCTTTCTGGACTCTGGAGTGAGCCACGCAGAATTTTCAACCTGTACAATTCACACCAACTTCAATCTTTTATTATTTCAAATGCTTTTTATGTTTTATAGATATGATTAGAATGGGTACGGCATGTGCTCTGTCTTATCATTTCGCATATGCATATCAACAACTTGTGATGATATGGAACTAGAAACTAATGGACCTACCTGTTGGGTGATTCTCAACTTTCTCAGCTCCCCTTCTGCTACTTGGCTGGGCCATTGCTTGACCCTGTCAAAGGTGAAACTCGTAATTAGTATGTCTCAATGTGATTGAGGTGGTGTTTTGTCAGAATCAGACATCTTAGGAAGAAAATTTTCTTTAAGATATTGTCATGAGTGAATCAAATCAAGCCTAGAAATAGACATGAATGCCCTGATTTGGAGGCAAGATGACATGCATTACCTGTGGATGGGGTATTTGCATAGTTTGGTGAAGACCAATATACTGCTGGGCCTGGTTTAGGTTTTGCATGACAAGCGGGTTTGGGATGGGGTCTGATTGATTGCTTGGTTGGAATCTTGATGGGTCAGGAGCTGGAACTGATGGTGGCATATGAAAGGCTGGCATAGGAATCCTTGGACCCAAATGAGCTGCAGCTGCCGATGTTGGTAATGCTGAACCAGCCACAACGTTGGGAAATGACATCATTGGCCGAATTATTCCCATATCCATGCCCATACTCATCCCAATTCCCATTGGGGATATATACTGCTGAACACCTGGAAACATTGGGACCATGCCACAACCCATAGACATCATCTGCAGAAAGATTGTTATGCACATTATTGATTTTTGGTAAAATGAATTCCATAAATCCCGAAGCTGACGTTAGTCCAATTTAGTTTTCAGCCATTTTTGTTTCTTTCTCACAACTCATTTTGAGTTATTTATTAAGCATGCTAACGAATCAAAGGACACTTAACGCAATTATGCCAGAAAATTTTCTAGTGTTGATTGTTGATCAAGGGCTTTTTAGTGTTGTAGCATTAAGTCATGATTGATGACCCACACGACTGAAAAGAAAAGACACAAGTTAATATTGTTGGCATTTTACACCTATAAATAGAGTTGAAAGAAGAAAACTTTTTGGCACATCTTTCATTAACCATAACCAAATAATACATACCTGAACTTGCATCTGAAGTGATTTCAAGTAATCAATTGCATCATCCAGCATTGAAGCTTTATCTGACTGAGACTCAAAAATATGGAATATGTCAATAATGGCAAAGAGAGAAATGTACAAACAACTCCTAAATGGTCAATGACAAACAAACCTTGTTGCAACGAGGTATAAGTTCTTGCAAAGCCCTCATCTTTTCATTTATACGATCCCTGCGTCTCTGCACGTAAACGCCATGTAACTAACCAGAAGAAGAAGAAGAACAAATTCAATAACACTACTCTAATTAATGTCAATATATAAGATACTGACCCTCTCGGAGAGGTTATGGACCTCTGCAGCACGAGACCTTTTTGCAGATGTGGATCCACGCGTTTGTTTCTTCGTGTCAGCCGATTCAAACTCAGCATTCTTTGGCAACATTAATAAAAGCTATCAGTAAAAAGTAAATTGAATTTTGATATAAAGAAAAAGATGAGTAACATTTGGGTGATCTATACTAATGAAAACCAGCTTAAGGCTGATTCTTTCAGAATTCCCATGCATCCAAGCTACGTAAACACTAGACTAAAGGATGTCTTAATAAAAAATAAAAAAAGAAGAAGTTTTAAGCCAATTAAATACATTTAAAAATTATAAACATTTTTTTAATCTAAAAAAATTTACTAAATGATATCTTAAAAGGATGCCCAAAAAGAAAAAGAAAATCCAAGAGCCAACTGACAAACAAGCATTGGGTGTAAGTGCAAGTGTAACAATATTCTCATTTTTAATTAATAAAGTCCAATTCTTTTCACTCCCACTTGATACTGCAAACCTCTTTCCTCCTCCAATCATCCAACTCATGTCCACCTTTCAATTATGTCGTACACGTGGCGTTTCTACAGTTCCCAAATAATGCACCAAGTGTCCAGTGGTGGCAGTGAGCCAGTAGTGACAAAGAGAAGGGTGCTCATGTTTAAAGACGTTACCCAAGGCGCACGTTAGCCGAGACAGCAGATAACTTTTTACATTTTTAAACTCCAATAAAACTAACCTCGCTGTGACATTCGGCTTCGTCCAGTTCTCTGCCTTTACGCTTCCGGTCTTCAGCCGAGGCCGCCTTTTGAGCCGTAGGTTCAGCGCTAGCACTGGAGCCTCCAGGTGATGATGTCACGGTGACCTCGCACGTGGCTAAACTGTCTTTGTTGGCACCCAGTCTGACGTCAGCTGATTGCAAATAGGGTACTCCAGCGGCGCTCATGTTGGCGTTGGCATTGTTGTTGTTGTTGTTGTTCCCGCCAGATGCCGCCTCAGTGTTGCTTGGCATAGCCTGAGCGGCTCTCGATTCAGGAGCTGCCGCCGGAGTATTGCTCGAATCAACGACCGTCGATTCCCCCATTACATTCTTCGAATTCGAGAGTTCAGATTGCTCCGTCCTCGCCGTTATATGCCTCGAGAAGTGAGAGAAGTTGTGGATCCTTGCCGGCTCCAACTCATTCCTCCTAGCCGGCGGTACCGGGGGCCTAGGAACTGATTCCTTAGCTGAAGCAGAAACCGAAACTTGAGAAACTCTTTTAAGTATAGGAGGAGTGGAAGTTGCCACAATGGAGCTCACGCAAGGTGCGACGGCAGCGGTGGGGGAGGAGGAGGGAGGATAGAGGAGATCAGTGCAGAAATCGTGGTCGAAATTTGCGTCGCTGATAGGATAGTGAAGCCACGAAGCCATTTCATCTTCTTGCATGAAGAGATGATCGGTAACCAATTGCTGTTGCTCTTGATGATGATGACGACGATGCTTGTGAGATGGTGATGATGACCGGATCTCCCTGGGAGCCGAATGATCGGCGTCGAGAAGTTTGAACGACGGCAATTTCTTCATAGATCGTTGATTTTGGCTCTGCATAACAACTTGTCCGTTTTGCCACAACAGCTCCATGATTTCATCCTCTGGTCTGTTTTTGTATTTTATCAGTTCACAATTTTCATAGTACATGAGATTAAAAAGGAAAAAACAGAAGAAAAAAAATGAAGATTACCTGGAAGGAGGCTTTTCAACTCGAGTTAAACTAGAAGGTGAAAGGAATATTGCATAATCGTCTTCCATTTCGAAATCTGGAACGCTGTGATTCATCCTTTATATATATATATATGTATGTAAAATTAAAAATAAAAAAGGAAAAGGTCACCTAATTGAACTATTTAAGCTAAGAAAATCGAAGAATTGTTTCTCTGGAAATTATTTTGAAAAGAAAAAAGGGAAAAAGGGAGTGTTATCTTCGTTGAAGTATGTGCTATACATGTTTTAGCAACTGGTAATGAAATTGATGGTGAAGAAAAAACTAGACACAAAAAAAACAGAACTGAAAATCTGAATCCATGTGTCGCCTACTGCTGCTGTCTTATAGCAGCGTTCAAATAAACATAATTTTTCCGAAGATTTTTCTGTCGGCTGTAGGGTTTGTTTTTGTAATAGAAAAGATAAAGTGTTCTCTCACTTCCCTCTTTGCATTTCGACAATACGTATGATTAAATATATAATAGTAATTTTATCAACATTAAATTATTATGCAAATAATGTTTCCATTGTGTTGGTAAATTTGAGGTTTTATCCTTTTTGACAATTAAAATTTAAGTTTTATCATATGTAAGTTTTTCAAGTTATTTTGTATTTAAATTTTATTATACGTGGCTCTGTTCCATTCTAAATTTGAATCTCACCATGTGCAAATGTCATATGTATATTTTTCTCATATTATTTTATGTTATGTGTGACCCTATCTAAATATATTTTGACTTTTAATTCGTTGTGTTTTTGTATTGAGTTTATTCTAATTATAATTGACTAGATATATTCTAACTAATCAAAACAAATTTATTTTTTATTGTACTTGTACTTATAATTTTTTTAAAACTATTAAAATTATTATAAAACTTAGGATAGTATTTTATATTGTTTGATGTTTAATACTCAAATTACTTTTTTCCTTTTTTTAATTATGAAAAAGATAAATGATTGAGCAATACGTATTTTTAAAGCTATATTCCTCTCAAAGAGGAAAAATGTTTTCTTAGTTTTATTTTAAAGAAAACAATTTTTTAGTGCATAATACCTCAAGTACCTTACATTTATTTTTTGAAAATAATCGGTTTGAATACATCTGAAACAATCAAGTAAGAAAAATAATTCTCAAAAGCAGCTAAAACTAGAGAGGCCAAACGGCAAAAGTCATCCCGAGAATCAAAATTCATCAATGGAGAGTGAGTCAGGAGCGGAGATTGAGGTTATCTTTAGATAAATAAATAAAATCCTCAATCTAATGAATAGGACTCAGACACGCAGAAACTCATGGCGACTCTATGAAAAAGCAGTCTGATGTTACGAGATCAACAACCCTTAAAGACGCGTCTTCAACTCATAACCGACTCAAGAACCTTAAATTTGAATACATATTACATACTACACTCAATATTTATCCGTAATTACCCCTACCCCTAGTTATAATAATATGTGTCCATAGTATCACATATTAATCATACTTAATTTTTATAATTGTTTTACAAGGATTGAAATAGTTGGCAAGTTAAAGGGTCTCCTCTTTCCTGCAGCATGGACTAACTTTTGTGCCAATCAAGTTTTTTAATAATTTAAATTTTATGATCAACTCTTTTGATCTAAATATAGTGGCGAACTTTAGTCAATAAATAAAGAAGCAAAAATACAATACATTTGTGATGACTGATGATAACGACAGCATAGATAATCAAATTTAATAAAAATGTGTTTTATTTAAACTATAATATTTGATCCATTATTAATACAGTTTTTAAACTTTAGACTCAATAATTGACAAGTATTTTATAGGAATATAGTAAAATAAATTAGTATTTAGTACACTAATAGTGTGTCGTTTTTATTCGAAAAATAGCCTTAAAAATTTGTTATATGTCTCCTTTTTAAAATATTTTTTTTGGGTGCAATGAGAGTACATTTTACTCCCAAGAAGAAAACGTAGGTTTGAACATTAAAGACAACATTGTTGGGAGGAGGAGCCATGAACTGTAAAATAAATATGCATAACATTAAAAATATTTATTTTTAATATTTTATTATATTTTTAACTCATATATAAACAAAATATATGAAATGTAATAATTATACGTCCAACGTGGCTCATCTTTTGTATTCTTAATTTTGGGTCAAACTCGTGAAGATATATATATTATTAGAGTTTGACTATTAAATATATATATAATATAACAATATTATTAAAAAATGAACTAAATACATTTATAACATTAAGACACGTTTTTTAGCAAGACTTAAGATTCATTTATTCGCATCGACTTTGATTTTTATAAGTCAACATGATTTGCCTGGTGGTTGATAAATTCAATTCCAGATATGGACATTTAAGGGCGGTCGAAAGGGGACTAACATGGCAGAGGCCGGGTGTGTAAATTTCAGATAAAACTTAATTAATTAAGTCGAGGGTTGGTTAATAATTTTTTAGAAGTTCGGTTAATGGTAATTCGGTTCGAAATTAATCAGTTAACCGAATTTAATAAATAATATTATAATATATAAGTATTCGGTCGGTTCGGTTAATTTTTTGAAAATATAAATTAATTGGTTGGTTAATTTTTTATATGTTTTATACTTGTTTTAACAAAAAATAAAAAAAAAACATATAAATTTCGGTTAATTTGGTTAACCGACCGAATTAACCGAAAAAGTTCGGTTCGTTTAATTTTTTTTGAAAAAATTTCGGTTCGGTTAATGATAGTTCGGGTCAGTTAACCGATTCAACACCCCCAACAGAGGCTCCAATTTCTCTTTAAATGAGAAATTTAACTTTTTTAACTCTTTAAAATTTATAAAAATTTTAAATTAGTACATAATAAAATTATATTTCAACTTTAAAAATAAAAATAAAAATAATTTTATTATTTAAAAATTATTAAAATAATAAAAGTAAATTTTAATACTCAAAAAATTATATAATTTAATTTTGACTTCACACATGTTGATACACTACTATTTTTGTCATAAAAGTTTCAAAATAGACCCTTGATTTAATATATAATTGAATATATGAATTTTAATTTGCTGCAATTATACACGTGAAATTCTAATTGTGGTTCCAAAGTATACTTGAAACTTTAATTTTGATTTAATCATACACATTTAAAGAAATAAATACATCAATTTATTTTTATATTGGATAAATATAATTATTTATGTATGCAATATATAAACATAAAATGATGTTATATCAACAATTGTGTTAATAATTAAAATTTCATGTATACAATTGCACATTAAACCATAGTTCATATATAGTTTTAGTATTTATCCCATTCAATTTAGGGTAAACTACAAAAATAGTCACTTTTGTTTGCCTCAGATTATATTTTAGTCACTTATGTTTGAAATATTACATTTTAGTCACTTTACCATTAACCTTTGTTACCTCCCTAACGGCAGTCCTACGTGACAGTCTAAATGGGTTTTAAATGTCAATTTGGATGCCCTACATGGCAGTCTAAATTAAATTTATTTAATTAAAAACCTATTTTCATCCCAATAATTGGACATCTAAGTTGGCATTTAAAACCTATTTGGACTGCCACATAAGACTGTCGTTAGGGAGGTAACAGTAAAGTGACCACTTCGTAACAAAACGATAACTTAAGTGACTAAAATGTAATTTGAGGCAAATAAAAGTGATTATTTTCGTAATTGACTCTTCAACTTATTGTATTAAGTTTATATTATAAGTATATTTTGTTGTTTAAATAATAAATTATTTTAGAATTACAATTTTATCTATATATTTATATAATTAAATTTAAAGCTTATTTATTTTGGAATTAAAGTCGGTTGGCCAACTGGGCCGAAAGGTCCTAACTAGAGGTGATCATGGGCTGGGCCGAGTTCAGGCCTGGCCCAAAAAAATTTAGGCCCGGGCCCAGGTCGGCCCGGCCTGGCCCATATTAAATTTCACAACACCAAAAAAGTATATATTTAATATATATATTTGATTAAAAATAAAAAAATATATATTTAATATATAATTCGGGCTGGGACAAGCTTGGGGCCAAAAAAGTTTTACCCGAGGCCCGGCCCGTTTTTTAAACGGGCCTCATTTTTTTGTTTAAATCCAAATTTCGGGCCTATATTTTTACCCAAACCCTTCTATTTTTCGAGCGGGCCATCAGGCTGGGCCGAGTAGCCTAACCCATGATCACTTCTAGTTCTAACCTTTGAATGGGTTTATTTTGATGGTCTTAAAGTTGCATCAAATAATGTCAAGTTCTTTTGACATTCTACCTTATTTATGTTTACAATTTTGTGTTTTAGTAATTCTTTGAATTGAGTGATTGAGAAATTAACTCATGACATCAATTTAATTAAAGATTTAATATTGATATAAATACTATTAAGTTTATTAACCAAAATTAAGTGATTTTTTCAAAAAAATTATAAAACCATTGAAAAACAATATCATATTATTATATTTATTGTAATAGTTATTAGTTGAACTATTATTTGATGGGTGAAATTATATTTAGACATTAAACGAAGAATTAGAGAAGAGAAAGAAAAATGGATGCATTGCAAGGCGTGAACACGTTGCGTGGGTGGGGGCGGGCAGTGAACCGACAATTTGCAAATTGGCAGCGGCTCCCACTTATCCTTCTCCTTTAATTAAGTGCTGTCCCACTTGGTCGGCTCCTCTTCTTCTTTTGAAAATTTTTAGGATTGAATCAATTACATCATCAATTCCACGGTTGTAATTTAATTTAGTCGTTTTTGTTAAAGCCTGTGCAATTTTATTAGGATCTTTACAAGTCCAGCAATGTGATAGAATGAAAGCAAGAGGTAATAAAGACAAAGTTTTTAAGTATTAATCTTGAATACGAGGCATCCTATTCAGATTAACGATTTTCAAAAAACGTCATCCATGCAATGATCGAAGCCAAAAAAAGCCTCACAAAACTACCTATTTCGTTGCGCACAATAGCGGCGCATCCCATATGACCACTCTCGACAAAAATAATGCTGTCAATATTTCATTTAAGTTTTTCCAACAAACGTCGCCTCCCTCAACCGCCGGACACAAAATTGACTAAGAGGAATGAACCATGCACCCCCAACCTGTTGGTAATACAAAAGATTATTTTCATTTGTGGATTGCAGAAAATATTTTCTGTATATTTTCGATTAAGGAAAATTTTTTACTATTTTTAGAAATGACACTACTAATTTACTATTTTGTCCTTTAGAAAATTGTATAAATAGGTCATTCTCTTCATTTTACACCGAACACAATAAGAGAATCAATTTCTTTTTATTCTATAAATTTTGATGTTATGTGAAATTACATGAGAGAAACTTTGTCTAGAAGATTGGGTTTTAAACAGGACGTCTGTAGCCTCTCTAATCTTTCCTAAGAATTGAATCTAGTGTGGTTTCGATAGTTTTCTTCTAGTTTATTTTCTGATCAAATTTCCAATCAACTACTTTTGTTTTTCGAATTCGATTGCTTTTCGAGAAAAGTAATACCAATTGTATTCCACCTTCTTTATTCGGGTGTGCAAATATTGAAGTACTGTGTTAATCTTAGGGGGCAACGCCCATTACACGGTTACACCAATTAGAACGGATTTACTTTTAAGACAGTAATTCTCTCACGACACAATGATTGTTTTATTTATTTACACTTAATTTAATTTCCTGTCAAAACTAACGATTTTATTTTGCAATAGTATATTTCCAAGATAATCAACACCGTAACATAATACACAAGCTGATCGACTGTCATAAAAATCTGTTTCCAAATGATCACATTTCTACTAAACTAAATGCCCCTGAACACGCCTACTCTTTTCATCTTGCTGCTCAACCAACATGCGAGCAGCAAACTCCTTAACCGAATCATTGATAGGTGCTAAACCAATTTCCTACCAAGGGCAATGAAACAGAATTACTCATGGTGTCTAGATTCTCCACTCTCATATCATATTTAACTAGATAATAACCTACCCATAATTAAGGTTCTCAAAATCAATTAATTTCTCGAATTCATCTATCTAATAGGCTCAATTAACTCTGATCCTCGTAATGTAAATAAAAAATATGTATAAATATTATAATAATATTTTAGGAAAAACGGTAAAATTGATATTATAGGTTTTGACATAATGTTTAAAACTATCTATAACCCCTCTCCAACTTATAAATAAGAAGATAATGTACTTTAGTGTACTTAAACCCATGACCTCCTGCATTAACAACAATGCCCATGCCAATTGAGCTAAGACTCAATCAACAATTTAAATTGATTTTTATAGATTTAATATAAAACTATAAACAATATTTATTTGTAAAAAGAATGAGTTTTTAGTCATTACCGACTATATTTTATTTAATTGACTTGTGATTTAACTCGGCCAAAAATTTTAAGTATACATACATATTTGAGAATCACTATCAATACTTCAGTATAAATGTCTGAGATAATCTTTTGTTCCATAGTCCTGGGACTATTTACAATCTGTCAATTAAGAATTCTCATATGTACTATTATTAACAAATGCCTCGAAGACGTAGTTATTGATTCTCTTAATAAATCATAATTACAAGAAGCAAACACATTAACGGTGAGTAGACTTGTTCATGGGTCGGGCCACCCAGCCCGGCCCGAAAGCCCGCCCGACCTATGGGAGGGTTTGGGCATATAGGCCATAAAAATGGGCTTGGACAAAAAATAAGGCCCATTTAAAAAACGGGTCGGGCCTCGAGTAAGGCATTTTTGACCTGGGCCCGGCCTAACCCTAATTCACTAAATGACAAAAAAAATCTATTTTTTAAATATTATTTTCTTATTGTTTTCTCCTTATTTTGCTACCATTTTACTATTATGTTGTTACTATTTTATTGTTATTGTTTGGATATTGTATAAAACTTATTTTATTGTTAATTTTGTTATTATTTTAAAGACATTTGTTAATTTTATTATTATTTTAGAGGCATTTGCTTGTCAAGTTGCATCTATTTTAGTGTTATTTAAATATGCATATTTTTAAAAATTTATTTTCAATTTGTTGGGAAATATTTATTTTGATGTTTTTAGTATTTTTGATGAATTATATATATTTTAAAATTATATAAAATTTAATATGGGCGGGCCGGGTTGGACCCGAGTTTTAACATTTTTGTCCAGGTCGGGCTTGGGCAAAATTTTAGGCCCATTTTTCGAGTTGAGTCCGAGCCTAGTAAACAGGCCTAAATTTTTAGTTGAGCCCGGTCCGGCCCATGCACACCTCTAACGGTGAGAAATTAATAAATTGTATTATAAATCAGAAATTAAAAAAAAGTAAATTGTATTATAAAAGTTTTTTTGACTTGGGAATTCTCAAGTACATTTAATAAATCATTAAAAATTTACATTTTTAATAAAATGAAATATTCAACATTTAAATTTTTAAATATGTTTGATAAATTTTTTTTCAGTTAACACAAAAGATGGTTAGAGGCAATTTAAAAACTAAGCGACGGTAATTCTATAGATTTCCCGAGATATTTATAAAAAAAAATGTTGAATAAGATTAAAATGAATTGTTCTGATAAAACAAGATTAAATTTAATAAATAATTTCAAAAAAAAAAAAGAATTACTTTTATTTAAAGCATAATTGCATTGAGTACTTAACTGTTATTAATACACCAACAAGTTTTTAATTTAAATTCAATTTTTGCAAATTTCTTTACTAAAAAGTTAATATTTAAAATTTCAATTTATCAAACAACATTTTAATTTTTAAATAATTGACTCGTCATTTATTTTTGGGGTAAATCTTAAAACTATACTTAAACTATGGTTTACTGTGTAATTGTGTATATGAATTTTGATTTTGTGCAATTTAACACATGAAATTTTGATTTGATCTAATTTTTGTAAATTACTAACACAATTATTGATATAACATCTTTTTTTTTTTGATTATATATTGCATACATAAACAATTATATTTATCTAATATAAAAATAAGTTGATGTATTTATTTCTTTAAATGTGTATGATTAAATCAAACTTAAAGTTTCAAGTACAATTAGAGTTTCACGTGTATAATTGCACCAAATTAAAGTTCATATATACAATTGCACATTAAATCAAAGTTCATGTATAATTTTGAGATTTATGGCTTTATTTTTTAAAACTCTTTTAATAAATTTACCATTTAAAATACATCTTTTTTTACTTATTATTTTCACCCACCAATGGATCAAATTTGATCCAATATTTATTAACAATTTTAAAAGAAAAAAATATAAACGTAATTTGTACAAATAATAAAATAAGAATTAAATTCAATATTTTTGCATAGTAACATAAGTAAATTTAGATATTTACCAATTTGCTTTCTCATTCAGAAGTATCAAAAGAAACTTAGTGATCTATGAATAAAGTCACATCTAAGATTTGTAAGAATTGCACGATTGAAGAACAATGTTAGGAAATTAAAAATGGTGGGTGTACTTGGGAAGTAGGGATTGTATCACATTAGTCCATTTACTATTAAATGAATTAATTTAATCATTATACTATTAAAAAGAATAAAATAAAGTGAGATTGAAATAGACCGTATAAAAAAAATGGCATTTACTATTTAGTAAATTTAACATAGGTTTTGTAAATAATCATTTTTTGTTTGGAATTAAAATGCAATTGAAAACAATAATTTTCAAGATATTTTTTATACAATAAATATTAACTCTGCTACAATTTAATTATTTTCCAAAAATACTATAACCAAATTAAAAGCAAAGAAGTGTGTGAATTCATTATTGAATGGCCCAGACAAATGTGTACGTACAAATACAATGCATCAACAATAAAAAGATTGTTGCATTAAATATGTATGGGAATGGGAGGATAGCAGAGTAGTTTATATATTTTCCTAGGTTAAATTTTTCGTTTAATCGTTTAATATACAGTACTTTAGATTGATATGATGGATATATCAAATCAGTTTAAAACTTTATATACATAACAAATAAAACGATTATTTTACAATGATAATCTTAACAAATAAAATGTTATATGAAACCAGTGTAAGTGAATATATATACATATAAAAAGAAAATAATCTTATGTTTCTTTTGGGTCTCTCATGTTATCACCATGAAAATAAATTAATAAAATTTTCTTGCATTTTATACTTATTCACTGGGTTTTGGAAACTTACGCATTTATCACACATTTTTTACTTATTCACTGAGTTTTGGAAACTAACGCATTTATCACACATTAGAGAAATAATGATGTAATAAAAATTACTATCTCTTAAAAAGGGAAATAATACTCATAAGTCAAAATAAAAATAAAATATTTCTTTTAAAGTTGAGATTTGAACCCTCTCGAGTCAAGAGTTTCGCACTCCATTATCTGTTAGCATTAGGAGCAAAAGTGATACTTCAAAAAGAATATTATATTAACTTAATTGGGGGAATAAAGACGGATTCAAATTTATTATATGGATTTTACTCAATGAATAAAAGCCATCCCCTTGCCCAGTCTGGGGACCTAAAGTAAATTATTAAATATTCTCTTGTTCTCATCTCATGTTTACAAGGCTTCATCATATAAAAATTGTGTCTTAACAGAGCAGCAATGGAGGTACCCTGTGAAAGCCCTTAGTAATCTAGACCGCCCATGCCGCCTGCGGTGGCTGCCCCTTCCTTGTCATCCTTTGGAAGTTCAGTAACAATGGCTTCAGTTGTGGTCATCAATGAACTCACACTGCCATTCCACAAGTAAGATTAATATCACCAACGTGCGCAAGAGCTCTAAATATATATGAGGGAAACATCAAATAAAAGTTGCATGAAATAAAATCACCTTGCAGCATCTACCAAGGCTGTTCTTATGACTTTCAAAGGATCGATAATTCCAGCTTTAACCATATCTACATACTCACCTGATATAAATGCAAATGCACAAAAGGGTAAAAAAGTGATCCTCTGTGTTTCAACTCACAAGAACCAATCTTTTGAAACCAGAAAATATGTATATTTTATTTAACAATATGTTGTTGGTAGAAAGTGAATAGAAACAAACAGACCCTTGGCAGCATCATAACCGAGGTCGGGATTGTCCTGTTCCAGTAGCTTTCCAACAACCACTGCACCCTCAACTCCAGCATTAGATGCAATTGTATGTACAGGCATCTGTGTTGAAATAGAAAAAGAAATGATTATACAAACTGTAAATCCATCTCTCTCAACCATTACATACACTAGGCCACTTGCCATCAACTATATTCGCAGTGTCTCTGTCTTGAAAAATTAACTAATTCCACTAATCTAACTAATATTTGTTCAAATTTTACTTTAAATATTAAAAATATCCCTGTTTTCTTTCTTTTTCCTTTTTCATAGTAATAGCTATCTTTATCACAAAACCTTTTTAAACAAATGGTAATTAAGTATAGTTTAAAATGTTTAACATGTACGTATAACTTAATTAAAGCTTATTTTGGCCGTGAATAAATATAATTTTGAAATTAATTCAAGTCTCATTAATTTGTAGCTGAATGAAAGAATGAATGAAAAACAAAAATGCATTTATCTTTTTCATTTAGAATTATTTTATCTTAGGGGTTAAAATGTGTTTTTTAACCAAATCTCAAGGAGATAAGAGGGTATTTTTCAAACTAAAGGGGTAAATGTATTTTCAATCAAATTGCTACCCCAACTGAAAAGAAAAATAAATAAACAGAAAAACAATGAGTTGGAACCTTAAGAGCATTTTGGATGATCTGAACACCGATCTTCTGATCAAAGTTTGCAGTCTCCAGGTTTTCAAGTTCCTTAGAGGCATAAAGAAGTGCAGCACCACCACCTGTGCACAGGAAATTATTCATATAACACATGACACATAAATCCAACAAAATCAACCATTGCAATGCCAAATTGAAAGCTTACCAGGAACAATTCCTTCCTCCACAGCAGCTTTCGTGGCATTTAGGGCATCGGTAACTCTATCCTTCTTTTCACCAACTTCTGCTTCACTTGCTCCTCCAATCTACAAAACAAACTTCCATCAGTGCATCAATTTGAAAAGAACAGTTCGAGGAGAAACAATCAAATTGTTTTGGGGTATTCACATGGAACATTTGCATTTGGCACATTCGAATAAAATTTGACAAATTATCTTGCTACAGTAACTAACCTTCAAAACTGCAACGCCACCAGAGAGCTTTGCAAGCCTCTCTTGTAATTTGTCCTTGTCGTAATCAGAAGTGCTTGATTCAATTGCTGATCTTATCTGCAGCAATTATTATAAGCCATTAATCGAATAATACTTATACAAACAAACCTGATAGCTGTCAAAAAGATGTGGAAATGGTAACCAACCTGATCGCATCTTTCTTCAATGGTAGCCTTGTCTCCAGCGCCATCAAGGATAATTGTGTCATCCTTTGATACTGTAACCTGCAGCCCAAAGAAATCAGCTAAAGTGCTATTCCCACAATCAGACACCACCCCCCCCCCAAAAAAAAGATAAAGAACATAGATAGAAAGAGAGAGAGAGAGATGTTGAAAGAAAGAAGGCCGATTCTCTTTACTGCTGCAGCATGAAATCATATCTCTATACTAACAAGGCAAAAATTATTGATTAACGAACCTTTTTGCAAGAGCCAAGCACTTCCGCTCCAACTTTCTCAATGTCAAGACCAAGTTCTTCAGTTATTACCTATGAAGAAATCATGTGTAAGGGATAGGATGGTTAGGATTCTATTATAATGTAAAATCTAAAGTTGAGGGAAAGAGAACCTACCTCGCCCCCGGTAAGAGCAGCAAGGTCCTGCAAGCCAGCTTTCCTATTTTCCCCAAAACCTGGGGCCTTAATGGCACACACCTTAAATACCAAGCACAGTCAGCAAAGAAAGAACCCAAGCAAGAGAATCTATAATAGACACAGTTTCCCTGGAAAAGTAAAAATATATATATACCTTGATTCCGGCACGAAGCTTGTTCAGAATGAGAGTTGCAAGTGCTTCACTTTCAAGATCTTCAGCAACAATTAGTAAAGGCCTTTGCTTCTGGAAAACACAATTTATTGATCTAAGAACGTGATAAAATGATACAAATTAGCAATTTTTTCCTCAGATAGAACTACTAACCGTCAAGGACAATTCCAAAAATTTCACCAAAGCAGGCAAGTTAGAGATCTTTTTCTCATGGATCAAAATAAGTGGGTTCTCCAATTCCTGGCAAAATAAGACCAATTGTCGGTCACCGGATTGTGATGTTTATATGGCAAAAGGAAAAGGAAGTCCCATTAAACCTACGCAATATGATGCTAGTAACCACCAAATATTTTGCCAAAATACACTTACACATTTCTGGTTCTTCTGGTTGGTGATAAAGTAAGGGGATATGTAGCCTCTATCAAGCTTCATTCCCTCAACAACCTCTAATTCATTGTACAAGGTTTTCCCATCCTGAAAAAAAGAAAAAAGGGAGAATTAAAATTCATAAATGCAAATATGCCATTCAATCAGACAGAAAATTTGCTGCAAATAAAGAACATGACTCAACTGGTCAAGGAAATAGATAAGCAAGAAGATTCGAGGGGATTTATAAGATTTCAAGTAGCATAAATGGGATAAACTGAAAAATCCAATAATAACTTACAGCAATGGTAATAACACCTTCTTTGCCAACTTTCTCCATGGCCTTGGCAATGAGCTCGCCAATCTCCCTTTCTCCATTCGCAGATATTGTTCCAACCTTCAGAGGAAACAATGATGTAATTAATACTGAAAACAGAACACCTCATAAGCTCAGCGGCCAGTGCTGTAATAAGGTCCAGCCATCCATTCTAGGAACAAATGCTATGTTCACTGAAGCAAACCTGTGCAATTTCCTCGGACGTGCTGATCATCCGCGCTCTACTCTTCAAGTTGGTCACAACTGCATCAACTGCCATTGTGATTCCTCGTCTGAGGTCCATGGCATTCATTCCAGCCGCCACTGATTTACATCCTTCAACAAATATTGCGCGGGTAAGGACTGTTGCACAAGTGGTGCCTGTGACCAAGAAAAGCGGTACCTCAGTAAGAACTCCCATTTTGATTCCATTACCATTATGCTTATGCACACTCAGATCCTCCCATATTTCCAACATCATCTATGGTGCCATATAACAATAACTAAATAACCTTTTTCCACAAAGTAGGGTTGGATGAAATAGTGCCAGGACACTGTACTCTATTCAAATTCATAGCCTTTGTAACTTCAGTACAAGTGAGTTCTTTTCTGGGGTTTCCATCCATTCCATTAGGAAAAGAAAAACATCCAAATGAACAAACATGATTTACTAAATTAGTAGGATAGTGTAACAAATGAACCCTTACCATCACCAGCAACGTCATTGGTGGCATTGGCAACCTGCTTTACAAGGGAAGCACCAATGTTTTTCACTCTGTCTTTAAATTCAATGCTCTTGGCTACAGTAACACCATCTTTTGTCACCTTAGGAGCCCCGAAACTTTGTTCCAAAACAACATTACGCCCCTGTGCAAAAGTCAACCAAAGAAAGAAACAAGCATTAGTTAATTACCGCCTAGCACCAGGGCCCAGGCCATGCCTGGAAGGAAACTCGATAACTTTTTGCATCAATCAGTCACAACAGGAAGTAATGAAGATAGCCTAATAATCTATAGCCCATTAAAAGGGGCGAGTTAAAGGACAATCAGTAAAAACAATGTCATGAAACTTGAACTGTAAATCCCAATAAACAAAAAAAATGACATCGATTTGAAAAGAACAGAAAGGACAGACTTTTGGACCCATGGTGACTTTAACAGCATCGGCTAGCTCTTGAACGCCGCCAAGCATCAATGCTCGTGCTTCTACACCAAATTTGATGTCTTTAGCCGCATAGTTTCTACTCCAACTCAGTCTAGTACCATTCTGTTACGAAAAAAAAATCCATATAACACAATAAAAGAACACAGTAAACCGCAAAAAGAATTCAGAGTGAGAACTATATGATCTTACCAATTGGATTCGGTTCTTAGCCAACCTAGAGGTCAAAAAGGAGCAGAAGTAGTAAGTATTCAGAAGAACACAACAGAAATTATTAAAATAGGAGAAAAGAGATAGAGAGAGTGGTGGTTACCTGGCTTTGGAGGCGAGGGAAGTGAGATGGCGGTACATGGTGGCGGAGTTAGCGGCGGCAAAGGCAAAGGAAGTGAGGAAGTTCTAGGGTTGAAGGGAGGTTTTAGAGGGAGAGATTTGGAAGACACGTGGCGCCTAAAGGCCTTTTAACTTTTTTTTATAAGGGGTTTAGGTGGGGCATCAGTCCTCCAGTCGTCAAGGCCCAATGGGAGGGAAGTGATAGAAAATATTAAATATTTATTTTTAAAATTAAAATAATTAACCACACTTTTTATCATCCCCTCATATTTATAGATTAAACTTTGATGATTTCCTGTACTGATTTGATGGTGATTTAAATTTGAGTCAGGTTAATTATATTCTTGTTAGGGTTTTATTCTCCTTTTATAATTAAAAAAATTTAAACTCTGATATTATATTTTTATATTGTTTTTATAGACTACAATTTTTTTTCTTTTGTTGGAATTTTTTAAAAATTCACTTGCCCATTTTAATATTTTAAACATGTTTAATAATTATTTCAGTTTTTAATGAATATAAAATTTTAATAGAAAATGTTAAATAAGACAAATAAGTAGGTTAGCGTATAAAATATTAATAAAAATTTCAAATAAATTATTTTTAATGAGATATTTAAATTATTATATTTATCATATAAATATTATATTAATAAGATTAAAATTAATAAAAAATAAATCATCTTTTAAAAATCAATATTTATTTTTATCTAAACAAAATAATTATATTTAGTACTTATATTTACTAATTTACCAAATAATTTTTTTAATATAAAATACATTACTTATAAAATTTAGCATTAAAAATTTCAATTATCAAACACATCCTCAACATCTCATCAATAGTAACATCAATTTAGCTAATCATATTGTATATAAAAATTATTAAAAACATATAAAATTAAATTCTTTAAAAATTTTAATAAAAACCAAACTAAATTTTTGTTAAATGATAAATTTAAAAATTACAGTTTGTTAAATTCAAATATATTTTTTTATTAATTTTATATAAAAATATAAAAACACTTAAAAAATTATTTTACCTTTTTGGCATAATTTATTTTACTTGTAATTTTTAAAAAAAACTTGTATCTTATTGTAGTTTCTTTATTACTGGTTTTATTAAATTAGTAACACTTAAGTTAATATTATTAATATTTTATTTGTGATGGAATTGTAACTTTGCAAATCAGGGTCCTTAGGAGAAATTGCGCATAAATAAAAGTATGTTATCATTTCAAGATTGTCTCATTGAGTTAAGAGTTTTTTCTAATTTGATTTAAATAATTAAATTAAATTTATCTTCTTCTTTTTTTTTTAATTTTAAATAGTAAAATTAATTAATTTGATAAGTCAAAATCAAGCCAAACCCAAGCTCTATTTTAAAAAGAAAAATCTCATCAACACGGTTGATAATTTTTTATTATTTGATAGCATTAAATAGTATATATTTAAATATTACAGCAGAGTTTTAGAGATACTAATTAGAGATTTTAATTTCTTAATTGATTCAATGTTTCATATATATATATATAGTTGCACATATTTCTAGAAATATATACTTTTGAGAGAGTTTTTCCTCGATACATTAGAGTATTTATCTCTAATTTTATCATGATATCAGTTTTTTTATCCGATTTTTAGGATTTCTTTTTCTAATTTTAAAATTTGTTTCAAAAACCCTAGAAACACAAATTTGGTACTGTCTACCCTAACTTTATTTTTTTTTTCTCTCACCACCTCTTACCGTTGGAGTCGGAATCCACTCGCCGACGAAACCCCAAACTCCAGTGACTAGAAGACCCATGAGTAGGTCTCACACGCCGTCGCAAGCTTCTACAGCTTTGGTTCACGCGTCGTGCGTGGACTTCACCTGTTGCCACCATGTTTTATTCGACGTTGTCATGTGCTCTCTGCTCCCTTCCGGTCATTCTCCTCTAAGTGGTGGTGTTTTTTGGCTAAGTTTTTTTTTTTTTATCTCTTTTGTGTTCTTTTTGGGTGTTCTTTTCCCTAATTTTTCAAGTAATTTTTTTTGGGTATTAGCTGTTTTTCCAGCCTTATGTCTAAGGACAATAAGCTCGTGATTCCAACCGATAATTCTTCGTTGTAAATTAGTCCTGTGAAGCTTGATGGACATAATTACCTTGCTTGGTCAATGTCTTGTTTATTGTTTATCAATGTAATGACCCAAAATTCACAAGCACCGAAAAAGTACATTATCGGGCCTCCGTCTTAGTAAATTGAGTTCTAAAATAATTATTAGATATATTTATTAGACTAGTTGTGTGTTTAATTAGGTATTAATTGGGTGAATTTAGTTTAATTAATAGAAATTAAGAAAAAAGGACTAAATTGATCTAGGGGTAAAAGTTGAATTATAGATTAATAAAAAAGGATTAAAATGACAATTAAGCCATTAATAAGAAATGGGACGGTAAAGTGATAAAAATCTTAGATTTTTATGCTTTATATATATTATTTTATTATATATTATATTATATTATATTGTATTGTGTTATATTATATAAGTGAAAAAAAAAAAGATGACAAATGTATGGTAAATATTGAAGACATGTGTAATAGTAATAATTACATGGGTACACTTGTAATAAAAATAAATATGTGCTTAATTAATAAGTAAAAGATTTTTTTTAATATATTATTAGTTAAAATAAAAGATATAAAGTAAAAGAAAGAAAGAAACAAAGAAGAAAAGGAACAGAATAGCTAGAAAAGAAGCAGGGAAAGAGACGAAAACAGGGGAAGAAAAGGGGAAAGAAAAATAAAAGGGAAAACTAAGGATTTAAAGCTTCAAGTTAATTGGTAAGCTAAATTTAGCCCTTTCCTCTTCATTTTGATATTTTAAAAGCTTTAAAACAAAATTTTGTTGAAGTTAAGTGGAGGTTATGGAAGTTCATAGGTTTTTGAACATGATTCATTTTGAACAAGTTGTTAAATTAGGGGTTTAGTTGATAGAATTTTTAGTTAGAATAGATAAAAAGAATGATTTGTGAACTAAGTTGTAAGTTTTACATAATTGGGATTAAGTTATAAAAAGCCTTAAATTAGGGTTTATGTTGAATAAATGATGGAATTGAGGGTTTATTTGATAGAGTTTCTAGTTAGAGCTGATAAAAGGATTAAATTGTGAACTAAACTATAAGTTTTGAATTTTAGGGATTAAATTGAGGAAAATTCGAAATTAGTGAAAAATGCTGAAAAATTAGTAGATAAATTTGGATTTAGAAGGAATTTGAATAGAAATAGAGTGTGAATTAAGTTAGAAAAATAAGTAAGCTTAGTTAGAATTAAATTGGGAATAAGTAGGAATTGAATAAAAATTTTATTATTATTATTATTGTTAATATAATTATTATTATTATTATTTTAATGATTATAATTAAAAGTGAAAATAATTATTATTTTCGTAGCTAACAAGGAAAACGAGGCATCAGCATCTAAAGGAAAAGAAAAGATCGTTGAGGAGTAAACGCGTATTCCGGGTTTGTATTACTATAACTTAATCTATTTAATAAATGCTATATTGAAATTGTATTCATGAGACATTTAAAGGAAGGTAAGTATTAACATTTGAAATTAAGTAAGAATATGTGTATATTGAATTATATGTGAATCGAAATAATAAATGTTTTGTATTGATTGAATATTTGAAATTGTTGTGGAAATGAATTCGAAATAGGAAAAGTAAAATAATACCCTATTAACTTATCGGACTAGATTGAATACAAATGGCATGCCATAGGATTTGTGATGTGATGAGGAGATTTGTAGTTCGGCCGAGAAGATGACTATGTTATTAAATGCTTCGGTTTATCCGAAGAGGCATTAAATGCCTTATTGGTGTGTTTGGGAGGTTATGATATACTGGTGTGTTATGAAGGATTTAAATTATTTCGGGTGTGTTTAGGTTGGATATTTTGGTGTGTTTGGGTGGAATCCGCGTATCTGTCAGAGTCCGAGCCTTGTTAATAGGGTAAATAATTGAAATGGAAATTTGAAAATGAGATTAGTTGATTTGACACTATTGAAAAATATGAGAAAGAATGTATGATATAAATTATGAATTGATTTAGTATGTAAATATTTAAATATATAAATTTCAGATTTATGGAATGATATATGAATATTTATATTTAGTTTAAAGTGATTTTTTTAAAGACTATGGTCAATATTTGAAATTTTATTATTATTAAATAGTTTAATTTATAGTAATACCACTGAGTATAAAATACTCAGCGTACGGTTGTTTCCGTGCGCAGGTTGAAAAAGGGGTTAGTGTCTCGGTTCAGCATCCAGGACAATCCCGACTCCGACATAAAGATTTTGGTGATATTTTCTTCCTTTAAGAGAAAGTGGCATGTACATAGGATTTATAATAGTTATTTTGGCATGTTATATAGTTTTGTTGTAAAGTAAGATATTATGTGTTTTGATGATTATATTAGAAAAATGGTATAAGTTTTTTTTAGCATTGGTATCAAGTTGAAATGGCTTAGTTAGTTTTATGTGTTAATTAGAAATGATAATAGGATTTTATTTACTTAAGTTGTTATGTCTATATGTCAAGTAGGATTAAGTATATAAATGCCTTGGTTGAAATACTGAAATTGGGTTGGTTATATTTGAAATTTTGCAGGGGGTTTAATGTAAAAATAAGTCGAAATGCTGCCGAAATTAAAAAAAAATGAATGAAATCAATTAGTACAAATTTATAACAATTTATGAAGTATTTTAATATGTTGGTTATTTATTTAGAATTATTTGTAAATTGTTTGATATGTCCGGTAATGCCTCGTAACCCTGTTCCGACGACGGTTTGGGGTTAGGGGTGTTACAATCAAGGCTCGTGGCTTGTAGGGATACATCATTAGTATAACGTCGAAATCTAAACTCACTGATTCAACATTTAGTTAGTGGGATTCAACGAGCTCTCTTGTTATGGCAAGGCGTATCAACTCTATGCAACCCAATATTTCCAAAACTTATTTGTTGCTTGATACTGCAAAAAAAATTTGGAATGTTGTTGCTCTCACCTACTCTCGTGTTGGGAATGATGTACAAATTTTTGAGTTTCAAGATAAGGTCCATGGTACAAAACAGGGAAAGCTAACAATTTCTCAATATTTTGCTGAATTAAGTGGGTTGTGGCAGGAACTTGATTATTATCAAGATTTTCAAGTGTCTTGTACTAATGATGCCGAAAGGTTTTAGAATATGGTAGAAGAGGAGCACGTTTTTTATTTATTGGATGGGTTGAATACTGAGTATGATCAGATTTGGGTTCAAGTTCTTAGCAAAAATCGTTCCCTTCTCTCCATGAGGCATACTCATATGTACAACAGGAGGAGAGTCGTCATGTTGTTATGCTCTACAGTCCACCTCTTGAGAAAGCTGGTCTCATTGCTAACCATAATAGTCCATCGGATGGTAAGTTTGATAATGATCACTTGACGTGTCACTATTGTGGCAAGCCTCAACACACTAAAGATTCATGCTGAAAGTTGCATAGTCACCCCACTCGAGGTCGTGATGGAAAACGAGATGGTAATTCTCGACTTCAAGCTCATTTGTCAGACTCTGTGACAACAAAAGACAAGTCAACTTCCGCTGGGAGTTTTACCTTGGACGAGATTCAACATCTTCGACGCCTCTTGTCTCAATTGGACTCTACCTCGATTGCCAAGTCTAATAATGAGAAATCAAGTGCTATTTTAAATGCTCCATCTACTTCTGAATCTTGGATTATTGATTCTGGTGCGAATAAACATATGACAAGGTTAAACAAAAGCTTATTTAACTATACTACTTATCCATCTAAAGATAATGTGCAAATAGCCAACAGCTCCCTTACCTCCGTTTTTGGAATAGGTTCTATTGTTCGTACTCCCAATCTCACTTTATCCTCTATCATCCATGTTCCTAAATTTCCAGTTAACATATTATTTGTTAGTACTATCACTAAAGCCTTAAATTGTAAACTTGAATTCTTTCTCGATCACTGTGTCTTTCGGGACCTTCAGACAGGGAAGACGATTGGGAATGGTAGATTGTGTGATGGCTAACATCTTCTAGATAGATCACCTAGTATGTCTCAAGCCTTATTTGGAGACAATAAAGATGTTAACCAGAAGATAATTCAGTGGCATGGGCGGTTAAGATATCCATAATTTATTGTTTTTGCCAAGATGTTTCCTACTTTGTTTTCAAGAACTCAGTTAGACTATTTAGTTTGTGATGCCTATAAGTCTGTTAAGCATATAAGAAACAATTATCCTTTACGTAATAATAGAAGTACTGTTCTTTTTTAGATTATTCATTTGGATGTTTGGGGCCCTACTCACATTACTTCTTTATATGGTAATTTTTGGTTTCTTACATTTATTGACTGTTGCACTTGGATGACATGGATATTTTTATTAAAGTCTAAAAGTGACATTTTCTCGTGTTTTCGTTCTTTTAATAAATTGATTACTACTCAGTTTGATGCTAAGGTTAACATTTTAAGAACTGATAATAAAATTGAGTATAAATTTAATGATTTTTTAGAATCATATGGGATTTTGCATTAGACCAGTTGTCCAGGTACAAGTGCTTAGAATGGTGTTGTCAAAATGATAAATTGGCATCTTTTGGAGGTTGCTAGATCACTTATATTCACTATGAACCTCCAAAAGCTTTACTGGGGGGATGTGATTTTGGTTGTTGCTTATTTCATTCATTGGATGCCTCTTCGGGCTCTTGATTTTAATAGTCCCATTGAAACCTTACAGGGCAATACGGATTACCTAGTTTCACCGAAGGTCTTTGGTTGTGTTTGTTTCATTCATTTTCGACGTGGGAGAAAATTGGATCCTTGAGCAATCAAATGTGTTTTCATTGGATACTCTCCCACATAGAAGGGTTACAAATGTTATCATCTGCTATCTAGAAAGTATTATATAAGTATGGACGTAACATTTCGTGAGGATGAATCTTATTTTTTTTCATCACAACCATCTCTTCAATGGGAGGTTATTGAAAATGAAGAGATGAGACCCTATTTTGTTACCTTTCCGAGGGGAAATTTAGTTCTAGCAGAGACTTTGGTTCAAGAGAAACTAATGGACGATTGTTGGATAGGCTTGATTTAAAGACATACACTGGGAAAGGCAAGAAAGAAGACACCATTATATAATCTACTTTATGCCCTGAATCTTCACTATCATGTGAGTCTTTTTACCTGAGGTTGCTACTGATTTATAATTACCAATAGCCCAACGAAAAGGTGTTAGAACTTGCACTTTACATCCTATATCTAACTTTGTCTCTTATGATTCCTTATCCCCATCCTATACAGCTTTTGCTTTGTCTTTGTTCTCTATGTCTGTTCCACAAGATTGGAGAGAAGCTATCATTGATCCAAGATGGAAAAAGGCTATGATTGAAAAAATGAGACGTGGGAACTGGTTAATCCTCCTAAGGGGCAGAAAATGGTTGGCTACAAATAAGTGTTTACAATCAAGTATAAGACTAATGGTTCAATTGAAAGACTCAAAGCCAAATTAGTAGCACAAGGATTCACTTAGACATATGGAGTGGATTATCAAGGAACATTTGCTCCAGATGCTAAATTGAACACAATTAAGGTCCTTCTATCATGTGCAGCAAATCTCAACTGAGACTTACAACAGTTTGATGTAAAGAATACCTTCTTACATGAAGACTTGAAAGAAGAAGTGTATATGAAAGTTCCTCTAGGATTTGAGGATAAAGACACTCAAGGGAAGGTATGTATATTGAAAAAGGCCTTATATGGATTAAAGCAATCTCCTAGAGCCTGGTTTGATAGATTTAGTAAGGCAATGGTGTCGTTTGGCTATCGACAAAGTAATGTTGATCATACCTTCTTTGTAAAACATAACAAGGGTAAGATTACTCTCTTTATAGTTTTTGTTAATGACATAATTATGACAGGAGATAACAGGGAATAAATGACTCGACTTAAGAAATAATTGTCTCAAAAATTCGAAATCAAAGCTTGAGAAAGTTACAATATTTTCTCGAAATAGAAGTTGATAGATCGAAAGAGGGAATCTTTATTTCCCAAAGAAAGTATGTATTGGATCTTTTGACAGAGGCTGACATGTTAGGTTGCAAACCAGCAGAATCATCTATTGAGAGTAACCACAAGTTACAAGTAGGGATTGGTGAAATGATGGATAAAGGGAGATATCAAAGACTCGTCGGACGATTGATTTATCTTGCTCATACTCGACCTAATATAGCCTATGCGGTTAGTTTGGTAAGCCAGTTTATGCATGATCCTCATGAAGCCTATATGCTGGCAGAATTGCAAATTTTGTGCATTTAAAGTCTGCACCGGACGAAGGTATTCTCTTCTCCAAAAATAATCATCTCAAGGTAAAAGTATTTACAGATGCATATTGTGCTGGCTGTAACATCCTCAAAACCCCCTTGGTCGTAAATAATATGAGATAAAATCTTAGCGAAATAAGGTATAAGATCAAAGAAAATGAAAGTTGTAATATATCAAAAGAGAGTTAAATCAAAAAGCATGACATGATGTATTAAAGAAGGGACTAAATCGTAAATATATGATTTTTTGGCTCAAGTGTAAATATTTAAAATTTAAGGGATCAAAGTGTAAAAATGAGAAAGTTGAAGGACCAAAAGTGAAAATAATCCAATTTAATAAGATATGGAATTTTTATGCAGGGACCAAATTGAATAGGTGAAGAATTGTGAGGGACTAAATCGTAATTTTACCAAATTAAGTGATGATTCAAGGATGAAATTTTGAAAGATCATAAAAGGTAAAATGATCAATTAGCAAGAGGGAGAATTCTAGAATGTAATGATGATGTTGATGATATTTGGTGATTTTTTTAATTAATTAGTTAAATAATATTTTATTAATATTTTACTTAGATATTTATTATTATTTTATTTAAAAAATGGTAGTATAAAAAGAAAGGAAGGATGAAGGAAATTTATCATCCTTCCAACGTGAGTGAAAGGATAAGAAAAGAAGTTTTCTTTTCTTTACAATCTAGTCTTTTGCCATGAAAATCTACATTTTTATCCAAAATTTTTGAAAATTTCCTTAGATATTAAAGAGAGAAGATGAAGTAGAGATTCTAGAGAATATGTTCATCAATTTAGAAGCAAGAAAGTAGTAGATGAAAGTGGAGAAAATGAGAAGAAAAAGGAAGGAAAGTGGTGAAGATGAGAAATGCATGGAAATGAAGAAGAAATGAAGAAATTCTTGACAAATAAGGTAAGTTTCATACTAAACCTACTTGTATTTCAATAGATTGAGTTACAAATGTTTTGAGTGAGATGTATGAAACATGTATTTAATCTAAATACTGGAAATAGAAAGTATTTGATGAAGAATAGAGACTTAAAACACTAAATTGGTAAGAGAGAATGTGATTTGTATGGTCAAAAGTACTAAGATTAAGAAATGAATATATAATCTACACATAAACATAAGTGTCTAAATTGTATAGTAATCAAAAGTATGACAATTATGTGTGAATGAATAAAAGATAGTGCAAAGAACCATGGAAAATAAAATATATTTTTTTCATTAAAACAATTTGGACAGTAGCAGTGACTTAACTTTGAAAATTCACCAAAAATTATAGAAATTTAGTTAGAGATTGAATTAAATATTTAATTAAAGATTATTGAGTCTAGCTTCATATGGAAGAAACGGTGAAAGAAACGGAATTTTATAGTTTGAGATATATTAATTTTTGTGAAACAAGGTAGGAGTGGATTCGGGTTCCCCTGTTCTGAATTTAGAAAATCATAAAAATTATAAAAAAAATTATTAGGGTTTTAAATGTATATGTTTAAATTCTTAATGAGTCTATTTTCAAGAGAAACAAATGGAAATATCATCCAAACCCCGTAATAAGAGATAATTAAGTTTTAGTAAAAAAAGGTTGAAGCCGTCAAACAGCAAAACATGGGCAAATTTGAAGAATTTACTATACTTATTGGCTAAGTCATAAATTCTAAAATTTTTATGGTAAAAATATATTTGAGTCTAGTTTCAAAAACATCAAGCGGATCTTAATTTCAAATTTTGTAACTCAAGATATAAATAATTTAGTGACTATGATTCAAGTGGACAGCTTTGATATGAACACATAAGTAAATAGAGGAATTATAGATAATGTTACATATAAACATGTTATATACTAAAAGTTAAAGATTCTAACAAATATATACATAAAGGATGTGGAATGGAGAGGAGGAGGAGAAAAAAAATGAATATATATATATAGTAGATGAATTGAAATGTTTTGAAATGGTTGTAAGTGATGGAATGATCGATACATATGAGTATGTTTAAACGAATTGATAACATAATAAGTGAATAATTGTTAATTTATGTGAATTCTTTGTTAAATTTTATGAAGAATTAAATTGATTGACACGATTTAGAAATAAATATGAAATATACATAAAGTGGGTAAACTACTTTTGAAAGTGCAAGTCCTCCAATGGTCTTATTTGTAAAACTTTCATATTTGTGTTAATTTTATAAACTTTGTTATCTTTGATTGAATATCATGTTTTTATGAGGACTTGAGATTCGAAATAGATGTAAGTAGATGATATGTAAAATGAAATGGCGGTTATGACATCTAAATAAGGTTTAGGTAATGATATAAAATAAATAAATAAAGATAAAGCGTGGAACTTGTAGGAAAATGGAGGCAATGTCATGATGATAAGTTCGCCATGTCACGACGTGGAAACCCCAACGTCGCGACAACAATCCAAAATTTTTTTATGAACTTTACAATTTGGCCTTTGATCAATTGTGGATGTAACTCATAATTAGTTCTATCGTAAATTCAATTATTACTACAATGAGTTAATGATCTATATTAATAAAATAATATGATAGATTGATCTGAAATTTTCAGTAGTTGCTTCGGCAACGAATGTGACATCATGATGCCTTAACTCGGCGACCGGATTGGGTATGGGGGTGTTACACTAGCTCTTTTGATGACATAAGGTCTACAACAGGTTATTGTACTCTTGTGGGAGGAAACTTAGTCACTTGGAGGAGTAAGAAACAAAGTGTTGTGGCTTGATTAAGTGCAGAGGCTAAATCAAGGTGTTTGTGAGCTTTTATGGCTGCAAAAGGTATTGGAAGAGCTAAAGTTGTTGAACGAAAATAGATCAACCTTGTACTGTGACAACAAAGCAACCATCAACATAGCTCAAAATCTAGTGCAGCACGATAGAACCAAGCACATCGAAATAGATCGTCATTTATCAAGGAAAAAGTAGCCAATGGTGCCTTAAGTCTATCTTATCTAGCATTCGAAAAACAATTGGCTAATATTTTTACTAGAGGGCTCAATTTTAAGACTTATCACAATTTTCTTAGCAAGTTCGGCATGCAATACATTCATGCACCAACTTGAGAGGGCATGTTGAGAATCTTCGATTATTTGATAGCATTGAATAGCATATCTTTAGATATTACCACAAATTAGAGATTTTCTTTCCTTAATTGATTTAATGCTTCATGTATATATAGTTGTATATATTTCTTAGAAATTTTCCTCAATACATTAGAATATTTATTTCTAATTTCTTCAAACACCTCTACAAGAAATGACGTTAAAATCTTCAACTCTCTAAAGCATATAACATATTTAATTTGTAATTTAACAACCGAACAAAATCAATATGAAAAACAAAAAATTTGTTATACCAATTTCAACTTCCGCGAACATGAGTGAAAGCTAATGTTAGTGCCCACCTATCTTAGGGAACTACCCATATGTCCTTCGAATTCTTACCCAACGACATTACAACCTCCTACCACCAATCAAATCAAGTTGCCCATAATTTTACTTAACAACCTACAGAATAAGGTATGGCACACTAGAGAACATGTACATGACATATTGCCACCATCATAACCACCTCTTCACAGCTCTCAGCATCTCAACTCTCTTCAACAAAATTCATTTCAACCGAAAATAGAGGAATTGAGTTATCTACTTCTTTGATACAAAAGGCCACAGCTTTGATAAATTGAAATCATACTAAAATGGAGAGAAATTCCTTTGTTTCCAATAACATAGCAACCATTCTTCATCCTCAATGTAACAACAATGTCAGTCATTAAAATCCCATCTGATCAACGAACTGTGCCATCTACTCCAAAACAAAAAAAAAGAAGAGAAAGAAGAGTGCTGCAATGACATGCTAAGAATCATCTATATTATAACTAAAATGTTTGATTGTTTAATTGAGTTAATATTATGAGTTAATCTCATACCAACTTAATTGAAAAAATATATAAAGTCAATTTATATAAAAAGGTAAAGATATTACTAAAGTTATATATACACTAAATAGAATAGAAAATCACTTTCCTAAGCATTTTAACTAAGCACTAAAAAACTTATGATCTCAACCCTAAACATAGCCACTAATGTCAGCTACGGGTCATCATCATAAGGTATGTTTAAGGCTACCGACGACGGAAGAATCAAAATAGGCTTTCCGTTATGTTGAAATTCAGCGAGCATGGTATCATGGGAGGGCTGATACTCACAGATATTCCCCCTCAAGTCCACTTGCTCCACATGACCTACACAATACCACACACAACTCTTTCATTCAGGTAATGTGAAAAAGGATTTTGGATACCATTAGGGAACATATATATTTAAATCTTTTTGGATTTCAGGCCCCTATAGATGCTAGTTTCTGCACTGTCTAAAATTTGAAATCTAACATGCATAATTGCAACTCGGTGAGTGTGATTGAAATTGAAGAAGAAATGACATTTCCAATTTTGCTGTCAATATCTGATAATGCTGACACCAGAAGGGAAATTGATGAACCTAAAGCTAAGGAGCTAAACGGTGCATTTAAATTTAAAAAAAATTGTATAACCACCTTTTGCAGTTTTCAGTGCGGAGCATATTAACGGCAAGGATTCTGCAGGCATGAGATTATATGCTGCATTGACTGCAACAAGTTTAGGAGCATGGAGAATGAGCTTTGACAAAAACTTTGCAGTTTCAATCCCACCACGATTTTTGCTACATAACAAAGACATACACATGCTAACTGCTTTATCATTCGGGAAGTATTTGAAAAACGGAAAACAAACTGAAGCATAGATCCAAACCTTATGTTAAGTTTAACAAGCTTCAAGTTCTCCATTCTTATATCCCTTAGTTTACGAAATCCTGATGGACCCAGTCCTATACCTTCGAGATTAAGTACTTGGATAGATGTACCCCAAAACTTTCCCAAAGCTTCTGCTACTTGGCTGGATTCCATCAGTTATAAGCTCAATCCTTTTCAAGTAAGAAAATAGATGATAAAGGGTAAGTTCTATGCCAGCACAGTCCAGACAAACCTGCCAAGGCCATTATCAGCAAGAGAGAGAGAATTCAATGGTCTCGCTAAGGTTGATAGGACATCCAGAAGTAGAATCACTCCATCACTGGAAAGCTCACAACTTCCCAGATTCAAATCCGTCAAGGGAGAGCAACTTTTAGATGCTTCAGCAAAATAAGGGATTAAACTTCTGCATAATTTAAATGCAGGCAGCCAGTTATTACATCCAACGTTTATTAATAAATATAGCAAGATATTTACTTTGCAGACCTGATGCCATCATCTTCAATTGGATTGTCACTAAGATCCAAAATCTCCAAGCTCGGCATTTGAACCAGGACATATCTTAGATTACCAGCATCATCTTTCTGTAGATTATTACCCCTGAAAAGAAATTTCTATTTTATGGTGCAAGAAATAAAATTTCAAACTTATAGAGGGTTCCTACATCCCTACAAGGTATAAAATGACATTGTCTGCCAGTGACAACCTCAAAAGTCAAAACCCTTGCTGGTCAATTTAGTGCCAGTAGTCTAGACTTAACGAACAATAACTTACAAGAAGAATAACATGTATGACTGATTACATACCCTAGCTTGAGGATGCGTAATGACTGCAAAGATTTGGTCACTCCAGAAGATGACAGAAAGGTATTTGATTTCCAGTTGAAAATAGAAAGCCATCCAGATATCTGTGAGATTAAGGATTAAATATTATAGCTGGCTAACAGTAGGTATTTTGATGTATGTTGAAAGAAAATTGTAAATGAAGTGCATCACTCAACATTGTTTTCTGAAAGGTCAAAGCTTGTTAGACTGCACGAAGAATCCAGTAGAGTACTAAAAACACTTTTGGCAAAATTCCGATCCAGGTTGTTGTCACATAGCTTTAATGACCGCAAGGACCTAAGAACAAAACAAATGATACATGTGCATATGTGTACAACAAGATTAATCATTGTAAAAAGAATGCTGCCACTTTACAGATGGTACTTCTAAATAAACTAAGAAAGTTTACATCAGATGGACTCATTACCCTAAATCAATGCAAAAACTTGCCATATTCCAACAAACACATGTTAAACGTCTTATGGCAGAAACCTGGACTCAAGTCCTTAACAAAAAAGATCATATGCAAGGATTCTAACTTTACATTGCAGACCATAAAATTTAGCATTTTCATTACAGGAAAGATATGTCACATATTAGCCATATAAAAGTAATTTTTTTTCCTTCAATGACAGATTCCCCCATGTTACACCAGCATGCAGTGGTGCTCAAAGATTGTCAAATTCTATTTCTTGTACTATTAGTCTTAATTTAAGTACCATGAGTGACAGTGCATGCAACCTTAATGGAATGGCATTTTGAGGAGTAACTCCTCTTAGTATAGCCCTCCAATGTTCGTCATGCAAATTGATAAACGTGTCATTGTCAAACACCTCTTGCAATCAACTAAATAAATGTACCCAAATTTCACCAACAGTGAAGCTTAAAATGAAAGTAGATATACCTTCCTGATGATAGAAATGATGCAAGGCTATGAGCTAGGGAAACTGGATCAATCTCATGAAAGCTTGAAGAGCTAATGGAGAAGTGATGTATTTGGTGAGTTTCTGCACCACTTGAGCACAAGGAACCACAAATTGTGTCCATAAAGCTGGAAGAGATCTTGCAGTGTACAAATTCAAGTGATGTTAATGTTCTAGAGTTCTGATTGAGAAGTTTGCATAATCCAGCAACCTGCAAAAGCAGGAAGTAATAACAATTAAATAAGCCAAAGAAAGAAGATAGTTGATACATAGGTATACTGATCTCTATGAAATTCTTAAATTCAGAATGAAGAATTTTGAATATTCAACTCATGCAATAACATGTTCACGATTATAAAAATGAATTAACTACTTTAAACTATTGGATAAAGAAAAAAATTTATGAGGAAACGATAAGTGGCCTAGAGAACTTCACGTCAATGAAGAATTACCCTGGTACAATTAAATCAGACTGCATGACATATAGAACCACAAGTGTTGGCAGTTATTACATGTGCTTCAATGTCACTCTATTCCAGCAAAAATAGTATCAACTTAAATGGAATTCATACCAATTACCACTAAGATTTGATGTTATGATTCATATCCAATTTCATCCTTAGACATATAAAGATTACAGTACAATCAACTCATTCTTTTCTATCTTTTATTTTTCAGGAAAAATACATTTCTTCTTGGTTAACCTACAGAAGGATAGTAACTTAAATCAAATGCCCCAAAAAAAAAAAAATCAATCCCATGGAAATCAAATATTAATATTCCAATCCCTTATTATTTGCACTCGCAAAAGAATAAACATCTTGAATTGATTGAAAGACCCAAAACAGATAGGCCCCTTTGCTTATTAGTATAAGATTCGGAAGCAAGCTGATTAGAAATTTAGAATAACTATCATATGCTTTTGTAAAGCTTGTGTTACAGCTCAATCATTACACAAATCAAAAACTTGAATTGATTGAAAGGCCCAAAACAGATGGCCCTTTGCTTATTAGTATAAGATTTGGGAGCATGCTGATTAGAATAACTATCATATGCCTTCATAAAGCTTGTGTTACAGCTCAATCATTACACTAAAAAGACACTGAATGGATTGCTGATGTAGACAGATGGCAGAGTTATCAAGAAAATAAAGGACTAAATTCCAAGATGATTTGCAATTATGTTGTTTATTTGAATATTGGACTGATGTACACCACCGCCTAGCTATAATATATACTATTATCAGTTATCCTTTTACATTTCGGAAGGATAGAAGGTAACTTCTTTCAATTTATGAGGAACCAGTTTATGAGAACTTCAGCCGCTTTAATACATTCACTCAAACAGCCTGACAAATCCTGCATCCAAGTTATTGTTAATTCATTTTACGTGGATAATGTTCCCATGTCCATTGTACAAAAAAAAAAAGGACTATTGTGTTGGTCAATAACTTAATTACTGACATTTTACTGACACTCATGGACAAAAAGGATTAGGCTTACATGTTCTGAGGATCTGATCCACTGTACCACCAAGCTTTGCAAGTTGGACTTCCTCAAAAGTTGCTGCAACAATATGCCATCAGGTAGCAAACATTACCATGCTAGGATGAGTATACTGAAAGAAAAATGGCTACTAGAGGAAGAGAAACAGAGAGAAAAACTTCTAATATATGAAACCATATGCAATCTAACTCTCTTTCTCTTTCAGACACACACATCAATACGTACAAACACTTATTACAGACAGATCTGGTTAATATCACCTAATGTAATTATTTATTGTAAAAGCATTGTCTAACACAAAGAGTTTCGATGTTACCAGCTTACTGAATGTTTATCAAACAGGGGGAGAGAGAGAATATACAAACTTACACAAGATTCTAAAACACAGAGCACATTTTGAAGTCTCAACCGTCTGCAAATATAAAATTACACATATAAGAAGCCAAACATTTGCACAAGTCATAATATTGGAAATGGAAAAGCAATTGAACTAAAATGAGGATACATTTTCTTTTGGGTGGGGGAGGGGGCAGTGGATAAAACAGGTAATCTGAAAAACTAGATAAAGACCAATAAAACAGTTTGTATGAATGATACATAAGAAAACAAAGAGGAAACAAAATGTAGTGTCAAACATATACATTAATTAAATCAGGCATGCTAAGGGAAAAAGATTGTTCAGCTCATATAAATAATTTAATTGCATTCCATTGCCAATTAAGGAACATGAGCATGTACTCTACCCATGTATGGATGTGGCATTAGAGGTTACCTAGAATAACACCCAAATTGCTGGCAGTGGTAAGATAATTTCAAGTAATCTGAAGCCAAGTTACTCATATCATCCACATACCCAATGTATTGCAGTATATTCTCTGCATAAACGTACAAAAGAAAAAAGAAAAGAAAAAAAGATAAGGGGAACAACAAACTTTTACAATATTGGTAAAATAATTCGAAGGGTAAAGGAGGAACAAAAAAAATAGAAAAGGCAACTCAAATCATGTTAAAATGAAGAAAGCTTTTCACTTGCTCTAAGTATGGTAATAAAGACAAGTAACAAAGATAAATTTGAAGGAGAGAGGGGGAGCTCATGGATTAAGTTGCTTTTAGGAATATGTAATCAGTTAAGTTGGAATGCACAATCTAATTGCTAGCTTTCTAACAGATTTGCTTAGCAGTGTTATTAACCACCAGAACATTACCCCTCATGTCATGTGCAAGGGGCATATCCATGCAATCCACCATTATAAACAAAATTTTCTTGATATTTATATGATTTAATTGTTCATCACTCATCCTCCTTCACTGGGTGACTAGCAAGCAAAGCAAACAGGTTAAAATCTACCATCAAAAGGAACAAGGTTATATATATACCAACATGTACGTATAGCAAGAGGCAGAAAAATATATACAAATCCATATAAGTTCACCCAAAACTTTAAAAAGCACATAATACATAGAAGCTAAGTATCAAAGTACCTAAAATCTGTATCTCACCAAGGCATCCACTAAATGATGGAAGCAAAGCTATCTCTGCTGCTTCATCTAGGCAACTGTCTTTCCATTTAATAAAAGAGGATAGATCATAACAGAATCCAAGAAGAGGCCTAAATAATAAGAATTAGTATGTTAATTGGAACAACATACTTCTGCACATGAGTTTCCCAGTAAATCTGCTGCCAATCAACTGGTTTGACACACTCCGCAAGATCAGGCCAACGAAATTTAAACAATGCCTTCCACGCTGTATCGAAATTCCCATATCTGTAAGAAACTAGCACTAAACAGTCACCTCACATTCTAGTCTTACTTTCTACGTAAAGCAAAAAGGGGATCTAGAGACATCGAATCTAACATACCTTCCACGTTTTCTCCCCATTTTTAAGTCATCACTAGAAGGACCATAGTCATCATAGTTCTTAAATGGCCTGCTCAATGAAAGTTAATATCTTTCAAGAATATTCAAGTAGCCCGTATATAGCAGCAACTCAGCAAAAGTTAAACAAGCTATGTCAAGAGGGAAAAAGATTATTGCTACCTTAAGAAAAATCTTTCATAGTCATGCTCATCTGTTAGAAGATTTGTGCAGTAGAAAATCTAGTAAAACATTTCTCTGCCTATTTGAAAATTTCCCCTTCCTAAGAAAACAATTATCACATTTTGCTCACCCATGACCATTTCAAGCTTCAGTAGGAGCAATCGATATCCAGAATTATTCAGCTATAACAGTTATAAATTTGAAAAACAACTTGAAAACATGCATAAAACTTATAAGGTGCAGAAAATTTAACTAACATTTCACTTTGCAGCTTCTGCAAGGCCAAAGGAGGTAGACATTCTACTAATGAATTGAACAACTCCAGAGGAAGTTCATAGACATGCGGCAAAAGATCATCCCCTGCAACCAACCCAACCAATGATTAAATTTGACCACTATGAACTAAAAATATCAGTTAAAAAGGGGAAATGCATCTCTCAGCAACTAGGCATTTTTAGTATAATGCAAACAGTATGCACTACAAGCATTAAAAAGGAAAGACATAAGGGAAATGTACCGTGAATGAGTTCTCTTTTAAGTGCGTCAATGCTCAGAGACACCAAAGAGGGAACATTCACCATTCTCCACTCTTTTACATGAAAAAACAAACAAACAAAATCACACAAGGAAAATAAAATAAAGCAAAACAAATGCCCCAAGTACGAAAGTTGAGTTGCTTTAACACGCAAAAACTCAAGGATTAGATTTAATTGGTTTAGACCATAGTTGAACTAAGTTCAGTGTTCTATAAGGTGACTTTTGGTTTAAGTAATATTTTCGAATTCAATAGGCTGACCTTACCGCCAGTTCATCATTGACGATATTTTAAGGAAAGAAAAGAACTACTGTTGAAGCTTCAAGGACCCAACGAATGAAGTGAAAGAAAAAAGCGATATGGCTTAGCAGTTACCAGAAAGTTTGGGATCGATCGGTGAATAGTTGACGTTTGAAGAGTTGGCTTCTGGTTCTGGTTCAGACGAAATCGAGTGAAAGAGAAATGCTTTGCTACTTTTTCATAACATTCAGAAATTGAGCTCTGTACGAATCAACTAACCCTGATTTGTCGATAAAACGAATCGATAGGGCTTTCTTCTTGTATGTTTTTGAGTTGACGATCATTGGGCTAAAACCCTAAACATTTCTAAGCTCTAACATCCCAAATTCCCCAAATTCTTAATTAATTACCCTCTTATACCCTAACTAACTGATATAGTTGAAATATAGTAAGAGTGAAGTTGTATAGCTAATGTTCCAAGATCCAAGCTTGTTTCAATCACTTGTTGGTGAATAACATTATCAACGTCAAGACTTAAATCTGGGCACTTTGAGTTGTACTATAGCTATGAAGTTTTATGAGATTTTACCCTCGACTACAATGGCTTGGAAAGGAAAGAGACGAGTTCTGTTTCCGTGAAAATTCACAAGGAAAAAGAAAGTTTTAATTTAATCTTACCTCTATTTTAATCTAATGGTAAAAATATATATTAAATTCATAAAATGTAGGTAATAATACTAATAAATAAATTATCATTTTAGTAATATAATTAGCAACAAAAGATATTTTTATCAGTTCAAATTTTTTTCTAAAATTATACTTATATATATTATATTATATATCACCATAATCTAATATTTGAATATTTTATTTTATACATATATATATATATATATCTTATTTTATGATTAAAATATTTTATGTTTTTATATAAATTCTCATGTGATAGTAAATTTTTAAGATGTTGATACTATGTTATTATAAAAAATTATTTGATACATTATTAATGGAATTTTTTAATTCTAAAATTAGTTCCTATAAAAATATAATAAAATATTAAAAATATATATATATAAATTCTTTAAAGCTCCTTGTAAAATTAAAACAGTATTATTGTTTTGTGTAATATAGTCAGGTAAGGATGACTTGTTGTATCACATTATCCAAAGAAATAGGATATGGTGCATAGGTGGCAGAACCCTAGTGGAGGAAAAGATTGAATCAATTTTCTGAAGATGAGATAATTGTTTGAGCAAACATTGAAAATCCAATTCAATCCAATCCAATCCAATTCAATCATCCTTTCTTTTCTTTTTCACTTCAACTAATCATCTGCTAAACTTTAACCCCTTTCCCTTTTGCAACAGAGAGTGAATACATGGCTACCTCCAGCATGGCATCAGCTGCTTCAGGGTTCTTGCTCACACCCAATGTCGCAGCGAATTCAAGCTCCACTTCTAAGACCACCACCGTGTTTTTCCCTTCAAAGAACAACAACAATTCCAGGCTTGTGGTGACGAGGGCAGCTGACGAGGCTGCTGCACCAGCACCAGCTACCACCACTGCAGCATCAGAAGGCGGTGAAGCCCCTAAACCTAAGCCACCACCAATTGGACCAAAAAGAGGAACCAGGGTTAGCTTACTTATTGCCATACGAAACTGTCTGATATATAGCTGAGAAATGCACTTTTGTTCACATCATGTATGTATATGTATAGGTCAAGATTCTTAGAAGAGAGTCCTACTGGTACAACAGCTTTGGGTCAGTTGTTACAGTCGACCAGGTCAGTCTCTCTTATTTTTTCTAGAATTCGGGAGCATGTTAGATTCATTTCTGATTGTTTCTTTGAATATATGTTGAAGGACCCTAAGACTCGGTATCCAGTGGTGGTTCGATTCAACAAAGTTAATTACGCCAATGTATCAACCAACAACTATGCCTTGGATGAGATTGCAGAAGTTAACTGAGTCATTTAATTTTTAGCAGTTTTTCGTGCATTATATTGTTCTTTCTTCCTTCTCATCTCTAGCTTTAAGCTTAGCATTTGTACCCCCCACCCCCCCAGGAAAACAAAAACTACAACGGTGTATCATATTGTCCTGCGTGAATTTCTTTTGTCTTGTTGTTCCTACCTTCCACCACCTGCTTTGAAAAAATGGAAACGTTGTTTAACTGTGGAATATGTTGAGGAAGTCCATGGCCATTTCAGATATCTTTAATTGGGTTTTAAAATGATTTCAGTGACTCTTAATATGGTTTAAAATTGTTCTTAGATCTGTTGAAAGTGATTCAACTATTCCTCCCAATAAAAATTTCTTCTACATTTCGCATAGATTTACAATAATTTATATAATATAAAAAATATTTCTTTAATAATATAAAATACTAATGATCTTAAAAAGATATACTGAGTTGTCTATATTTAAGATTTACAATTAAAATTGTTGTTAATATATGAGAACGTGAGTTTAAGTGCTTTGAAATGTTTCATCTTCCTATTAAAGTTTTTATCCATTTCTACTATTAAAAATTGATTCTTGTACATTGGCATGATATAAATGTGGCGTGTCACTGTTTGATTATTTTGTCAAGCAAGACATTTTTTAATGGTACAACTAGATGCAATTTTTAATAGAAATGATTAATTTGCTTTTTGATCTAATGTGCAATGACTAATTTACTTATTTTTTGAGTAAAGAGGATAAAATGCAATCAGCATCCTTATACAGAGGCCTCTATGTACTTTTACCTATTAAATTTAAAATAAAATATTTTTTATAATTTTTTAAAATATGGCCAGGTTTAAAAATAGGCATAAATTAATTATTTACATATTTGGATAAAATTTAAAATTTAGATTTCAATTCAGGTTGTGTTATATCAAATGTATTAATACTATGCATAAACTCTATTCAAAATTTATTCGATTTGGCCATGAATGCCTTGCATTCCAAAAAATAGTAAATATCTAGGTAAAAATAGTACACTCCTGCACTTAAAAAAAATAAGTAAACTAATTTTTGTACGGCATATCAAAAAGTAAATTGATCATTTTTATTAAAATTTTTTTATTCATTTTTACTATTAAAAACTTGAGTGACGATGAAATTACCAGTTAATTACATGTAGTGTACCTCATGAAATATTTTTTAATACTAAAAATGGATGAAATTTTAGTAAGAAAATCATTTATTGTTTAGTCTAATGTGTAGAAACTATTTATTTATTTATTTTAAGTAGAATACTAAGTAGTTTTACGAAAATATATAAGATAAAAGAGAGTTTTTTTTTTCTTTGATTCTCTTACAAAAAACAGGTAGCGCGATGGTTTATAACGTGTAAGATATGAGGGAATTAATTTTGGGCTTAAAAGAAAATATTCATTTTAGTGAACATAGAGAAAGATGTGAGATCTGGGAAGCTTCTCATTGGCTTCATATTGCTTTGATCTCGCACAAATTTCCAAAGCTAAAACTTGAGAGTCTTTGGACCTGCAGTGGAGAAAATTAAAGAAATCATTAGCCAAGAGCAAATCATTGACCATTTCTCAACATTCACAAGAGGCAAAAATCAATATTGTATTAAGCAACTAACCAGATATGAACAGTTGGTCTAAATGACGACAATAAAAAAAACACACACACACACACAAAATTCTGACTTTGCTATCGAGACTAGAACGTGCAGTGCAAGAAACCATTCTGCCATATAAAACATAATTGCAGAAGCTTCAAGTTTTGTCAAAAAAATGGAAGAACTGAAGTTGCTAGGAAACCGGGCTAGTCCTTTTAGTTACAGAGTTTTATGGGCTCTTAAACACAAAGGGGCGAAGTATGAGTACGTAGAAGAGGATCTTTTCAACAAGAGCGAGTTGCTTCTTAGGTGTAACCCAATCCACAAGCAAATCCCGGTGCTGGTTCATGCTGGAAAACCATTACCAGAATCTATTATTATCCTTGAATACATAGAAGACACATGGCCTCAAAACCCTTTGCTCCCTCTAGATCCTCATGAAAGGACCATGGCTCGCTTCTGGATCAAGTTTGGAGAAGATAAGGCACCTATATTTTACAAATTCTTTCATACTGTGGGAGAAGAGCAAGTGAAGGGCACAAAAGAAGCTGAGGAACTGCTGAAAACTATAGAAGAGTATGGGCTTGGAGATAAAGAGTTTTTTGGGGGTGAAGAGCTTGGATTAACCGATATAGCCTATGGATGGATAGCTTGTTGGTTGGATGTGTTGGCCGAAGCAGCTGGGGTTGAAATGCTGGGACCTCAATGCTTCCCTCGATTGCAGGCATGGGCTGAAAGGTTTAAGCAACTGCCCTTGATCAAGGACAACCTTCCCGACCGTCACAAAATGTTGACTTTTTTTAAGTCCCGGAGGGAGAAAATCATTGCACCAGCAGCAACCACTTAGAAGCTAGGACTGGTTTTTTTCGGTGTATTTTGATTTACGTCCTTTCACTATGCTGATATGTGAAATTTATTCCCAAATTTGCAATAAGATTTTGAGGAGAAAAATGAAAACTTATTATATTTGAACCAATCGAAGAATTCAAACCCCACAGTTTTGGGTCAATCAGGTTTTCAATTTGCAAGCAAACAACCCCAACCCAGCCCACTTGTATAAACGTATCCGATAAAGAGCAGCCTGAAACAATAATAATAATAAAACTAATAAAAGAAAATTTCGAATATCGCTTCTGAAAGAGGAGATTGGAGACAAAAGGAGGAGAAAATTTTTGGAGGAAAACTCAGACAATGGCAGTTGCACCCCATATGGCGAAACTGAGCTTTTTTCCTCTAAACCGACCTGGGTTTTTCTCTCAGCTTTCCTGCAACAAATTCCTTCATATTCAAAGAAACAAAGCCTCCACAGCAACCAGCTGGAGCTTGGTCAACAATGGGTCAAGGAACCTAACAAAACCCATGTCGATTCGAGGCATGGCTTCCTCTTTTGGTTCCTGGCAGGATGATAGTGTTACGAAGACCGTGGCTGATAACCCAGTTGTTGTTTACTCCAAGAGTTGGTGCCCGTGGGTCGAAATCTCCTCTTTCTCCAACTTTCCATTAAAAAAAAATTAGTGTTTTTCGTTATTTTTTATAGAGATTTTATATGTTTTTTTTCCTTTTTTTTCCCATTATTTTTAGGTTTTCGTCCGAGGTGAAATCTTTGTTCAAGAAACTTGGTGTGGAGCCTTTGGTTATTGAATTGGATGAATTGGGTTAGTTTTGCGTTTATAAACCATACAAATTCTTTTTACTCATTATTACCAATTGTTTTAGTGATAATATTTTCCATTTTCATTGTTATGGTTCACATTTGCATACAGTTTGGATGAAATAATTCATTTCAATAATGGTGATTCATTGAAAATAGCTGATATTCTTACTTTCTTTTGGGACCTTGTGATTGTGTGGTCTTGCTTCTGCCTAATGAACTATTACTGTTAGCTGAGACAACTACATCTCTGCTTTTTGGCCTTGTTCAAGTTGTTTGATGCTTCGCCTTGATTGTGATATTGAATTCAATGACGACCTAATCTGGCAAATTTAGAAAATATAAACTATGCAGTGTTGGTATGGGAACAAATTGCGGAAATGGAGATTTGAGAGAGGCTAAGTTCACTTTTGGATGATGTTAAATTGAAATTAAGGGCAACTTCTGAATCTTCAGTAGCTTCCATATTACTTTTTTTTTTTTTTGGCTTTTTATGATAACCTTGAAAAATTTAATCAATCAATCATTGTAATAATTGTTCTAATGCTTTCAAATCATAACAGTTCAATCTGGTCCATGCCAGCATGAAGTACCACATAGGTCACTAATCACTATTTGCTACCTTCTCATTGAAAATTGGTATGGTTAAGCTGGAAACAAGTTCATAAAACATTTCTTTTTTGAAAAACATAAGAGATTCTGGAATTTTTTTTATGTTACCTTTCTCTTAATTCAACAGAACCCGAGTATGAGATTTTACATACAGAGGCCGAGTATGAAATGTCAGATCTCGAATTGGGGCTTCCAATCTTTTCATCTTAATAGTATCTTGCATATATTAAAGAGTTTTATCTTTTTTCAGGTCCCCAAGGACCTCAACTGCAGAATGTACTGGAGGGGCTTACCGGGCAGCGTACTGTCCCTAATGTTTTTATTGGTAAATATTGTTTTTCCAGTATTAGCAATTACCTAACAGATTTAGAAATACACTGACTGCAAAAGAGTCTGAATGGCTTATTGCTTTTATATGTGTAAAATCCTTCACCAGTCCATTTATTATCTTCAGTAGAATGAATGACTTTTAACTCTGTGATGTCAGATTGGTACTTACAAACAGAACATAAATTGATCATAGCCTAATTTGAAAATCAATATGAATAGTAGGTTCTGAATTGCATGGGATGTGCAATCTTTGCTACTCCCTTGTACAAATACTAGAATCTTGTATAAAGTGTGCAGATTAATGTCCATCTTCTTTTCTTTTCCTCTCTTGGTTTCTTCTTTTACCCCTAAACCAAAAAGCAAAGAACATACTTTTAACCTATAACTTTCCTTGTGAGGAGATGGCTGCCTTTAATTTTATATTGATTTGGCAATTTCATGCGGAGAAGCAGAATATCAGATTATTGCTGCTTAGTTAGTTCTAATGGCAATTCCAACTTTTCCATGAATATGGCTGAGTTTAAAATTTTGGTTTGTGGCTTACGTATTAATGGCGTATTTCCATTTTCAAAGTTATAGACATGGATATAGTGAAACATTCTTGAAAGGGATTTGTGCTCTATACTTAGTTTTTTCTTCTTAGGCTTCAGTTCTAGTTAAAAGAATTCACATATGAAAACAACAGCTCTTTTATGGTTGCGATTCTTGAATAAATACGATACTTACAAGTTCGAACTATAAGTTATGGAACTTTGTTCAATTCTAATTTGACAAATAGTGCAGTTTCTTTTATGTTATAATTTGTCTTTTACTTTTTCTCTTTTATCTCTAACATTTTCTTGGTTATATAATGATAACCACTCTCTAATTTCTATCTGCCTCACACAGGGGGAAAACACATTGGTGGTTGTACAGGTATTAATGCATTTTTATCTCTTGAACGATTCATTCATTAAGATGAGACATACCCGCACCTTTTACTAACCTAGAAATGGATTATGCCTAACTGCTAAAATAAATCTGCATAATTCAGTTTCTCAAGTAACACATTAGACTTTTGAGACAATTCCAGAACATTGCTACACAACCCTGTAAAATTCTTTGGATTTTGTAATGTTTTTCCTCCCACTAGGGAAAAAAAGATACTTATATTTGTAATACATCATTCCTTCAGTTTTGACTGTTAGTAGTTCCCTATCACTTCTAGAAGTCAAGTGAGTATTGTTATTCTATATTCATATTATGATGCAGATACCGTTGAACTATACCATAACGGAGAATTGGAATCTTTGCTATCAGACGCTAATGCTAAAAGAAAGGAAAATTAGCTCATTTGGCTTGTCTCCAATCACGTATGACAACTTTCCTTCCTCTAGAAACAAAAATGTTTCATTCTATTACATTTATTTACGTTAAAATCCCTGGAGTTATTTCTTTATATCTCTTCTTTCGAATTGTATATCGAAAACGTGAAACTATTGCATGCATCTCATCCGAACATTGTTTATCTTGAAACCCGTAGGATATATTCATAAGTTTCTTGGGGGAAAACAATGAACCAAAATATATTATTACATCTTATAAGTGCTTGAGGTATTATGTTATTTGTAATAGTTACTTGTAGAAAGCATTGTGCTCAAATACAAGTTAATTTATTTCTTCCTCCTTTCTCTCCTTCTGTTTACCTAATGAACATTTGGTAAGAAAAAGCATTGAAGAGATCTTCAGATGAAGGATATTGAGGTGACGGTGTCCCTCACATGCAAATAGTACATATTGTTTCATGAACTTTAGGTTTTATTTGCTAAACCCTAAATCTATTAACTAAAATGATGTGGGTTTTTTTTTCTTTCTATAAGTATCATGTGAAAATGGCATGTTGATATGATATTACACATGATAATATATTTTTCATAAAAGATTTAGAAAATGTTAGAATTTAACTTATCATATTAAACGGTTACCGCTTAGGTCAGGACTGAAATTTCAAAGTTCGAAAAGTACATGAACTAAAAATATCAAATTAAAGTTTAGTGATTGAATCTGAAACTTACCTATATCATAGGGGCTAATAGTTGAATTTGACGGCTTTTTTTATCCCAATAATACCAAGAAATAAAAGAAAATACCGATCTGGTACACGGATTTTAACAACTAACAAAATAGAACAAGTTTTACTTAGGGAAACCAGTGAAATAAAAAAAAAATCAAATTAAAGTTTAGGGATTGTTAAAAACTGTGTACTGGATTGGTATTTTTCTTATTTCTAATATTATTGGGATAAAGAAGCCAGAATTGGACACTATAAATAAGTCTTTATTAGTGCAGAATTCAGTTACATGCCAACAACTCATTGAAGGTGGAAAAGAGAAAAAAGATTGCATAAATAGCTGTCTGCCACTAAAAGGCAAAGCACTCACCATCACTTGTATTTTTCTGTCTTTTTTTTTTCTCTGCTTGTTTGTTTCTCTTCTCATACTCTGAATTATTTTTAAGAGCCTTAAAATAATATATATACATATATATATAATATCAGTGGGAGTACAAATGAAGTGGGAGCTTAGGCACTGCCACAGCTTGGAGTGGACATTTTTTTGGGGTGGAGAGGCCAAAGATCTCCTCCATATCGAGATTTTCTTTTGTCATGTTACCAGGCAACTTCCAAGTAAATCCATGTAAAAGATTAGCCAAACTTGCTTGAATGACCTTAATCCCGAGAGGATATCCAGGGCACATCCTCCTTCCAGCCCCAAATGGCAACAGTTGAAAATCATGACCTTTCACATCAATGGTCTTGTCAATGAATCTCTCAGGGCAAAATTCATTGGGGTTATCCCAAACCGTGGGGTCTCTCCCAATTGTCCACACATTTACAAGAGCTCTAGTGCCCTTGAGAATGTCGTAACCATCTACTTGACAATCTTCACGGGTCATGCGAGGCACTAGCATGGGTGCCACAGGGTGCAAACGCATAGTCTCTTTGGCAATTGAGTCGATGTAAGGTAGGTTCACAGTGTCCCTTTCTTCTACCCATCTTTCCCTGCCAATTACCCTGTCTAGTTCTTCTGTAGCCTTGGCAAATATTTCTGGCTTTTTCAACATCTCTGAAATTGCCCATTCCACAGTCACTGCTGAACTCTCGGTCCCTCCAGCTATCAAGTCCTGAAACATCAATAAGTATTAGCTCACGTTCTACACAAATGTTTTTTTTTTTTGGCATTTAGTGTAAATTTTATGTTAGGAAACAAAACAAAACAAAACAGTACAATAAAAATCACATCATTCTTTTGCTCTTGTCATGAATAAAATAAAACATTAATGGACAATCATGAATAACCGAAATGATTTTTCCTCACAAAAGGAGGATATAATTTATGTGAATATGCATTTCGTTATCATTGAATCCTCTTTTGTGCAATAAAGTTGATTTAAGGTAGGCCCAAAGCCCATTTGACAAGTAGTGACAATATTGTTAAATTAATATTTTATACATAATGAGTAATACATATTTACATAGAAAAATATATATTTACGTAGGTCAATAAATCAAATAATACCATTTTATTAAACAATTTTAAAATATTCATTTTTAAAAAATTCTAAAATTTATTGAAAGGACATTGTTGGTATCCCATATAAATCCTTATTAATTTCATAAAATTTTTTAAAAAAAACACCCTTAACCTTTTAAAAAAGTCAATTCACTTTTTTTGAACATAAATATTGAATAAAATGTTATTTTTTTAACGATATTGACGTGATAACTCACGTAGTAGTTCACATGTATTTTCTGTTGGCATGTCATTATTTGTCTTATATATCACGTCAAAAAATAATTTAAAAATTATACAAATATTTAAAAGTAAAAAAATTTAAAATTCAACAAAAAATATAAAAAGTTCAAAAAAAAAGTGGGCTAATATGCTTAAATTTTTACTATTGAGGGGTAAATTTGACTCTTTTTAAAAGGTTAAGGTTAAATTTAATTAAAAAAGAATAAAGGCTAAATTGATAAAAATAAATAAATGTTAAGGGTTAAATTTGAGATTACACCCAAAAAATTATTAATGGAAAAGAGAGAGAATCTAGTAAATGAATTATGACCTGACTAAATGCCTTGACTCCATGCCTTTCAAGCTTAACATCAAGATTGGGATCATCAGCAAGTTGCAAAAGTACATCCACCATATCCTTGGCAGCATAATCTTTAACATCTCTTCGCCTAGCGTTATGTTCATCCAAAACGTGCTCCAAGAATTTGTCGAACTTCTTGCTCAAGGCCTTCATTCTCTTAATATTGCCTTGCAAATCCAAGAACCTTAGCCAGGGAATCGAGTCCCCGATATCCAATACTCCGTTAAGTAGGAATAACTCATCAAGCATCTCCTTGAACTCCTTCGGGGTCACAATCTCATTTTCACCAGTCCCCTCTGTATACTTTTTCCCGAACACCATCCTACTTATTACATTAAGACTCAAATCTGAAAGACGATCTTTCAAAACAATTGGGACACCGGATGATTCGTACAACCCTTTTAGCAACAATTTCATTTCTTCTCTTCGGATATACTCGTATGACTCAAGGCGTTTTGCACTAAAAAGTTCTGTCATGCACATTTTTCGTGCTTGACGCCAGTATGGTCCGTACGGTGACCAAGTAATATCAGAGTAATTGTAAGTAGTGTATTCTCCTGCCGCGATCTTGGGTCGACCAGCAAAGATAACATCATGGGTTTTAAGGAAGGCTTTGGCCATTTCAACCGAAGAGGCCACGACAACAGGGAACGATCCGAATTTGAGTTGCATGAGTGGACCATATTTTTGGGAGAGGGCATGGATTGATCTGTGGGGAAGTGAGCCAATGAGGTCAAGGTTCCCAATTACGGGCCATGGTTTTGGGCCAGGTGGGAAGTTGAGTTTTCGACGGGGGCGGAAACGGAGGGAGAGGAGGATGAGGGCTAGAGTGGCAAGCCATGCGGTTAAGTAAGAAACCCAAGATGGGGATTCCATTGGATATAAGAGGTTGTGGTGGAAGTGATGAAGAAGTGAATATTAGAGTTGATTGTGCTGGAGTGGAAATGACCAGGTTATTTATAGACAATCATAATGAGAAAAGCCTCGAGGGCCCAGGTGTTCCTTCTCGGAAACTAAAGGTCACGCTGTTCATAATGTCGTGTAACATGAAATTTCTAAGAATTTGACTTCAACAACCTTGTGAGAAAACAGTATATATATTTGTCAATTTCGTCTAATAATTTTTCAACAAAACGAGTAGTTGAAACGTTGTGTGATAATTTACGTTAATTAAGAGCGAAATTAAATTAATAAAAGATAGTTTTTAATTAAAGGTAGGGTGTCGTTTTCCACAATGAAGTCAGTGGAAGACTTCAACAACTAAAGGAGTTTGGAAATGACCTGGGTCATCGCAGCCGATGGCTCCACATGTTTTAGTGCTCCATTGAGATTACATAATCATACACAAGGTTATTTTACCCATCTAACCTAAAAAAATTTAATATTTATAAAAATTACATTGGTTCAAAAATATTCACTAAAATGATCTGAAATGAACAATATATTTGGGTTTTGGAAACCCAATGGCAGACACTACCTAGTGTTTTAGCCCCATTATTACTTGATGGCCATGTAAAATCGTATCAGACTTTTAAAAAATGATTTCTTTGAGTTTGGGAACCCAATGGTCGGCACTGGGGTATCTTTTAAAAAAAATCGTATCATACTGATATACAAAAATACCAGTATTTAAAAAAATTTTGGTTCTGGCCATGTAATGGCTGGCACCAGAGACGATAAAATTTTTTTTGGTACTGGCCAGTAGATGACCGGCACCAGGTACAATTTTCGGTTCCCAATACACAATTTTTTTACTTTGGGATATTGATGGCCGACACTAGTTTATTTAAAAAAAATTTTGTGGTGACCATGTAATGGCTGGCACCAAGTACAATTTTTGGCTCACAATGCATTTTTTTTATTTTGAAACCCTGATGGCTGACACGAGTGTATTTAAAAAAAAATTTCTATGGCCGACACCAAGTACATTTTTTCCTCCCAATTCATTTTTTTTTTACTTTGGGACATTGATGGCCAGCACCACATTTTTCGGGTCCCAAATTTTTTTATTCATTTTGGGACACCGGTGGCCAGCACCAAACCCTATATATAGTGGGTGTTTTGGGTTCTAATAGTGTAAATTGATAAGAATTTTTTTTGAGAGAGCCATCAAAATGAAAGTGTTTTATAGTATATCACTAAATGAGTTTTTTTGTAGTGGATTGTAGATGAGAGTTTTTCGTAGTGTACAACTGAATTTCGAGGTTGAATTATATATTGTCATGTTTTAACGGAGTTGAATTATATATGTCATGTCCACCTTAAAAGTTATGCTATTAAGGGTTGGATGACTTTCTGCACCATAGATGGCTAACCGAGATGTCCAACGCAGATAGACATTATCTATGGCGCAATAGTGTTTATTCTGCAACTTATAAGTGGGATACTGCTACAACGTAGACTTGATTCAAGCAAAAGACAACTAATTGTAAAGAAACTGCTATTCAAAATAATTGTATTATTTCTTTAGAATGTTTGTATTTTTTATATTTGTAAATTTAATGTAGTTATTTAGGATTTAAGGTTTCATTTTTATATTTTCGGGTATTAATTTCTTAGAATATTTGTATTTTTTTGTATGTGTAAATTTAATTTATTCTGTATTATATGTAGTTTGAATTTAAAATTTTCATGTATTAATTTTACCCATCTGTTTGTAGTTTGTTGGGTGTTTAAGTTTAATTTAGTGCATATTATTTTTGTTTGAATTTTATATTTTTGTGTATTAATTTTGTAGAATGTTTGTATTTTATTGTATCTGTAAATTTAATTTTTTGTATACTATTACTTATTCGAATTATATATTTTTTATTAAATATTTCGAATTCATTTATTCAAAAAAATAATTATTTTAGAGAAATTAAATTAATATTAAAAACAAAATAATTACAAAATAAAATAAATATTTACAGATAAAAATTAAAATTGTTGTGATCTCGACGACGTCCTCGGCGTTGGCATGTAACGGTCCAGCTGCCTTCGTCGGCGATGCCGTGCACCTTGCTGAGGCATTTGATAGTTGTTTGGTCTGGCCTCCGGTGTCCGGTCCGGTGTGCTTAGAAAAGTAGTATAATCATATACACCATAATCGGGAGTTAAGGGGTATTGCGTAACCGGAGGTACCGATGAAAATATCCTCAGTAGTAGGTGTAAGTGCTTCTCGGTTGAGCTACGGGTGGTATGAGGACGATTTGGACCGTGTTGAATGTTGAGGCTCGGGGTCGTCACCAAAAATATCCTCAAACGATGGAGGAAATTAAGGCTCGGGCTCGTGCTCTGGGTGATGTGATGGTGAGTCGGATGCTTCATATTGGGGCTCGGGATCAACGTTCGAGGCAGAATCAGTTTCGGTGTTCCCAAATGGTGAAACTCGATTACGACGCGATCGTACATTCCTTTGTTGCCATTGGGAAGATTCCGGTTGCACATCTTCCGAGATCAACATTTAACGACCTTGAAATATAAAGGGCTTCTCGTGTGCCATATACCATTCTGCGTACTCGCGTGTAAGAGAGAACCCTCTGTTGTGCGGAAGCGTGTAAAAGAGTAAAATTATTGTACTAAAAAATCACACTAAGTTCAATTCCCAGGAAAGAGAGGTGGATCACAAGGATCGCTTAAGTACCAGGTCTTTCCTAGCCAGAATATCCCTCAATCATAATTTAATAGCACAATAAATCACTACAATCACACACACAATTCATGCAGAATAATACAATAAAGAACACAAGAATTTAACGAGGTTCAGCAAATTTTGCCTACGTCCTCGGGCACTACCAAATATATTTCACTCCAAAATACAAGTGAGAATTTACAAAGAGAGAGAGAGAAAACAATGCCTTAAGTAGAGAATGGCAAGTTTGAGATACAGAATGAGAGATGGTTATGCCTATTTATAGTTGAGGTTCAGGGATCAACTTGCAAAGTCACTTTATAATTTAGGGACCATATATTGCAAATATCTCAGATTTTATTATGCCAATATCTCGATACCCATATCTTTGACTTTCCAATATTTGATACCCATATCTTTGACTTTCCAATATTTGATACCCATATTTTGACTTTCCATTATTTGATACCCATATCTTTGATTTTCCATAAATATGGATAATTCCCAATAATCTCCACCTTGAAGATTTGATTCGAGTAATCTTATCTTCACACAATTCTCTCTGCCTTTGTCAACAACACTTGATAGTGCCTTCTTCAACTGTTAAACATGCAGAATATTGATCAAGTTCAAACAATGTTTGAACTTGATTGTTGTTACCACCTTGGTCATCATATCTGCGGGATTATCTGCAGTCTTAATCTTCTGAAGGTGAATTTTCCCCTCATCAATAATTTCCCGCACAAAGTGGAAACGTACATCGATATGCTTTGTACGTGCATGATAGACTTGATTCTTTGCTAAATGAATAGCACTTTGACTATCACAATACACATTAATATGCTCCTGGACCAATCCCAAGGTTTTAACCATACCTTGTAACCAAAGAGCTTCCTTTACAGCCTCTGTTACAGCCATGTATTCAGCTTCTGTGGTTGACAACGCAACTGTAGACTGCAGTGTAGACTTCCAACTTATTGGTCCTCCAGCAAGAGTAAACACATAACCAGTGGTTGATCTTCGTTTGTCCAAATCACCGGCATAATCAGAATCAACGTACCCAACAACACCTTTACCAAGTGCAGTATCCTGCTTGAACAGTAATCCAATATCCATGGTCTTATGAATATACCGTAGAATCCATTTCACAGCTTGCCAATGTCCTTTTCCAGGATTATGTGTAACAGCCCGATTCTGGGCCTAGTCGGAATAGTGGTTTCGGGACCACAAATCCGACGAGGGAAAATATGGTTATTATTATATTTTTATGATCTACAATTTCACGGAAAATTTTCGTAAAAATTTCGTTCGAAAATTTCGACGTTTGGGCACTCAATTTAGTCAAAAGGACTAAATTGTAAATAGTGCAAAAGTTGAGTTCTACATCTTAGAGGTGTCTAATTGTTATGAAATTTTAAATTGGAGGTCTTTATGTGGTAATTAGACCATTAGTTAGTTGATGGACAAAAATAGACATAAGAAATGGGTGAAATAGATTTTTTTAAATGGGGGCATTTTAGTCATTTGGTTATTAAATAGAATTAAATGGGAAAAAGATGGCAAAATATGCTCATCTTCTTCATGGTGAACGAAATCAGCAAGGGGGAAGCCATATTTAGGGTTTTTAAGCTTTCAAGCTCCATAGTAAGTGATTCTAAGCCCCGTTTTTAATGTTATTCGTATTTTTGGAGTCCCGGTAACTTGGTTTAGCTTATTCTACCATTAATTCATGTTAGGGTTCATATTTGGAAAAATATCCATAGGTGAAATGTGTTTATTTTGCTGTTTTATGGTGGAATATGAGGCTAGAGATTATGTTAAACAACTTTTGCTAAGCAATTTTAAGCGAAAACGGGTAAATAGACATAATCGGTAAAAATAATTAATATTCAAAAGTATGTGTTGGAGTGGGAATTTGATGTTTCCATAGAAGGGAAAAATGTTCAGCATGTTATAAAACTTAAGAATAAGTGATGAAGTTTAATTTCCGAGCTTGGGGACAAAAGTGTAATTATACAAAAGTTTGGGGGCAAAATTGTAATTTTCAAAAAGTTGGGTGGTAGATTATTTTAATAAATGTGGACTTTAAACGAGTTAAATTTCCTATTATAGATCAAGAAAGACGTGAAGAGTATATCAAACGAGGAAAAGAAAAGATAGTGAAGTAAAGTGCAAAATTACGATATTTTGCACCGAGGTAAGTAAACACGTGACTTAATGTATTATTTTGATATTATTTAATATATGTTGAGATTTATTTGGAATTAAAATAAATGTTTGGCAATATCCTAAAAATGTTGTTAAATCGGGAAATGTGATAAAGGGTTGCAATATATGGGTTATGGGTTGAACACTCGGAATAAGCCGTAGTATGTTGTATATAAAAGGGGTTGCTGTGTGCTGATTCCCCGATTTATGGGTGGTGCTATGTGCGTGATCCACCATATCTTTGAAATGTGAAAGGGGGTTGCTATGTGCTGATTCCCCCGAGGGGTTGCTAAGTGCTGATTCCCCGGTTCATTGGTGGTGCTAAGTGCGATATCCACCATATCTTTGAAATGTGAAAGGGGGTTGCTATGTGCTGATTCCCCCGAGGGGTTGCTAAGTGCGATATCCATTGTATATTTGAAATGAAAAGGGGGTTGCTATGTGCTGATTCCCCCGAGGGGTTGCTAAGTGATGATTCCCCGATTCAGTGGTGGTGCTAAGTGCGAGATCCACCAATAACGGTTAACATTCCGAGTGTTCAACGAAAAAGTGTGGAAGGTGAATATTGCCATATGGTGGAAAATTTTATGGGGTAAATATTGAGTTGGACACTAAATCGATCCATGTATGAGATGGGAGAAAATATCAAAAACGAAAAAGGAACGATTTAATTATAAACTGTGTTGAACAACAGCAGTTGGGTAACTTTGAAAAATCACCATAAATGGTGGAAAATGAATGGGAAGCTGAATAATATATGAAATTGAAGCTGGATGTGTCTGTTTTCATATGAAAGAAATAGAATAAGCAAAAGAGTTGTATTTTTGGAGATATCTGAATTTTACTAAAACAGGGCTGGATTGATTTCGAGATCACCTGTTCTAACTTTGGAAAATTACCAAAAATTGAAAAAAAAATAATTATGGCATGAAATTTATATCCCTGGAATCCTTATTGAGTCTATTTTTATTAGAAACAAGAAAACCCATTTTTCAAATTTTGTACAGAGAGTTAAGTAAATTTTAGTGAGGAAGGGTCAGAACCGTTGGGCAGTGAAACAGGGGAAGGTTTAATGAATAAACTGTACTAATTGGCTGGGTTAAAAATTCTGAAATTTTTATGGTAAAATGGTATATGAGTCTAGTTTCAGGGAAAATTTACGGAACTCAATTTGGAGCCCTGTAGCTCCAGATAAAAATAAATTAGCGACTATGATGCAGAAAAACAGCTTGCTGGAAATTGCCTAAACAATAAAGTTATTCATGAATAAGTTTATATTTTGGTGTAGTTATGGGAGTAATTACTTATTTATCATGTGTTTACTTACTAAGCTATATGCTTACTCGATTTTATTTTTCTCTTGGTTATAGTGACTTCCAACAACTCGGAAATTGGAACGAAGTCAGACAATCATCTACACTATCCTTCACATTTGGGGTATTTTACTACTAGTGTTCCGAAATTTTATGGCATGTATAGACACTTTATGTAATGTGGGATCATCATGTAAATATATGTTATGGTTCCCTTTTAAATGTAGTGTTTATTAATAGTTAAACTATATGTGTGTTTATACAAATGAAATTGGTTGGTATATTGGAATGTGTTCTAAATTTGCAGGAGGCTTAAGCAAAAATAAGTAGGAATGCTGTCGAGATTTTTTAAAAATTTAGTAATACCTCATACTCTGTTCCGGTAAGGAATACGGGTAAGGGGTGTTACATTTTAGTGGTATCAGAGCTACGGTTTAGTCGGTTCTCGGACCAATAAAATACGTGTGGAAGTCAGTCTATACATGCCATAAAATTATTGTGATAGTGTGATGATTTCTGACAATTTAAAATTTTGTTTTATATAGTAAATGGATCCTGATCGAAGTGTGGCAGATGATGTTGAAAGTAACGCGCCGGCTCTCGCGCAAGGGACCGCGCAGGAAGAGAGTAGACATGAGACACATGGACAGGATGAGGCTCGGGAAGCCTTCCTCCGAATGATGAGTGATTGGTATATAAAATATGTCCGTGTAAATTCGAATGTTCCTCCTCCTCCACCCCCTCCTATTCCTCAACCGGTCCCCGTAGCTCCACGGAGTGCCGAATTGGTGAGATCAAGTAAGCCACCTGTTGATAGAATTCGAAAGCATGGGGCTGAAGATTTTAGGGCCAATGTTGATGATGATCCGGAAAAAGCCGAGTTTTGGCTTGAAAATACTATTCGGGTATTTGATGAATTATCTTGCACCCCTGAAGAATGTTTGAAATGTGCTGTGTCTTTATTGAGGGATTCGGCATATCGTTGGTGGAAAACATTGATATCGGTGGTTCCAAAAGAAAGAGTTACTTGGGACTTCTTTCAGGAAGAATTTAGAAAGAAATATGTAAGCCAACGATTTATTGATCAAAAACGCAAAGAGTTTCTCGGGTTGAAACAGGGCCGAATGTCCGTAGCAGAATATGAACGGGAGTTTGTTCGGCTTAGTAAATATGCCCAGGAATGTGTGTCTACGGAGGCTATTATGTGTAAAAGATTTGAAGAGGGGCTAAATGAAGACATCAGATTGCATGTTGGGATTTTAGAGTTAAAAGAATTTGTGGTGTTAGTTGATCGGGCCTGTAAAGCTGAAGAACTGAGTAGAGAAAAGAGAAGGGCAGAGATGGAATCTCGAGATGTAAGGAAGAGGACAATGGGCAGAACATTTCAATCTCATTCGAAGAAGTTTAAAGGGATGGATCCACGACCAACTGGTTCAGTTGGGTATTCACGCAGAGACCGAGGGAGGTCGTATTCTGGAGCTACAACTCGAGCTACCTCTGTAGCAAGTGTGGGCAATGTAGGAAACACCCGGCCTGAATGTCAACAGTGTGGCAGGCGGCATATTGGTGAGTGTTGGGGATTTAAACGAGCTTGTTTCAGGTGTGGTTCCCAAGAGCATTATGTAAGAGATTGCCCTGAGAGAAGAGAGGAAGAAAATTTGCCAAGAGCTGGATCGGGTGATATTGTTAGTAGATGGAGACCGCTGAGAAATGTGGGAAGCAAAATCAGTGGTAAAAGTGTGATGAAAGATGCAGCTGGAGGATCAGAAATTAGAGCGCCTGCCAGGACTTATGCCATACGTGCTCGAGAGGATGCCTCATCTCCCGATGTGATTATTGGTACATTTTCTCTTCATGATATAGATGTTATTGCTTTGATTGATCCCGGCTCTACTCATTCATATGTATGCATGAAATTGGTATCTAGTAAGAAATTGCCTGTTGAAAACACTGAATATGTAGTTAAAGTATCAAATCCATTAGGCAAGTATGTCTTAGTTGATAAGATTTGCAAGAATTGCCCCCTGATGATTCAAGGTCACTGTTTCTTGGCTAATTTGATGTTGTTACCATTTGATGAGTTCGATGTTATTTTGGGGATGGATTGGTTGATATTGCATGATGCCAAGGTGAATTGTAGACAGAAAATTCTTGAATTAAAGTGTGAAAATGGTGAAATTCTCCGGATTGAAACAGAGGAGCCGAATAAGTTGCCTATGGTGATTTCGCACATGTCTGCTCAGAAATACTTGAGAAAGGGATGTGAAGTTTATCTTGCTTATGTGTTGAGTACTGATATAACTGGGTCGAAGCTTGAATCAGTGCCGGTAGTCTGTGAATTTCCAGATGTATTTCCAGAGGAATTGCCTGGGTTACCTCCGATTAGAGAAGTTGAGTTTTCTATTGATCTGTTACCTGGTACTGCACCGATTTCTATTGCACCGTATCCAATGGCTCCGACTGAGTTGAAGGAATTAAAAGCTCAGTTACAAGAGTTGACAGATAAAGGATTTGTGAGACCGAGTTTTTCTCCTTGGGGTGCTCCTGTGTTATTTGTGAAAAAGAAGGACGGCTCTATGAGACTTTATATTGACTATCGTCAGCTCAATAAGGTGACCATAAAGAACAAGTATCCTTTGCCGAGAATTGATGATTTGTTTGATCAATTAAAAGGGGCAACAGTGTTCTCCAAGATCGATCTAAGGTCTGGTTACTATCAGTTGAGAGTTAAAGAGTCTGATGTGCCGAAAACCGCCTTCAGAACGAGGTATGGACACTATGAATTTCTGGTAATGCCTTTTGGGTTGACTAATGCTCCAGCTATTTTTATGGACTTGATGAACCGAATTTTTTGGCTGTACTTAGACAAGTTCGTGGTGGTGTTCATAGATGATATTTTAATCTATTCTCGGGATGAATCGGAACATGCAGAACATTTGAGAACTGTGTTGTAGATTCTGAGAGAAAAGAAATTGTATGCTAAATTCAGCAAAAGTGAGTTTTGGCTTCGTGAGGTTGGATTCTTGGGACATATAGTTTCAAGTGAAGGTATTCGGGTTGATCCAAGCAAAATTTCAGCAATTGTTGATTGGGAGCCACCAAAGAATGTGACTGAAGTTAGAAGCTTCCTGGGCTTAGCTGGGTATTACAGACGGTTTGTCAAGGGATTCTCGATGATTGCTTCTCCTATGACTAAGTTACTGCAGAAGAATGTCAAGTTTGAATGGACCGATAAATGTCAACAGAGTTTTGAAAAGTTGAAGGCATTATTGACTGAGGCGCCAGTGTTGGTGCAACCTGAGTCCGGGAAGGAGTTTGTGATTTACAGTGATGCATCGTTGAATGGCCTTGGGTGTGTGTTAATGCAAGAGGGCAAAGTAATAGCTTATGCTTCGAGACAGTTGAAACCGCATGAGAAGAATTATCCGACGCATGATTTAGAATTGGCTGCCATTGTTTTTGCTTTAAAAATTTGGCGTCATTATTTGTATGGTGAAAAGTGCCGAATCTTCACTGATCATAAGAGTTTGAAATATTTGATGAGTCAAAAAGACTTGAATTTGCGGCAACGAAGATGGCTCGAGCTAATCAAAGACTATGAGCTAGTGATTGATTATCACCCCGGGAAAGCTAATGTGGTTGCTGATGCCTTGAGCAGAAAATCTTTATTTGCTTTGAGAGCTATGGGTACGATGTTAACTTTATCTGATGATGGCTCAATGTTGGTTGAATTGAGAGCTAGACCGTTATTTCTTCAGCAAATTCGGGAATCTCAAAAGAATGACAGTAAATTGCAAGCCAAGAGAGCTCAGTGTGAAGCAGGTGTTGACTCAGATTTTCAAATTGGTTCAGATGATTGCCTGATGTTCAGGGACAGAATATGTGTACCGAGAAATGATGAGCTAATTCGGACTATTTTAGGTGAGGCACACAGTGGTGATTTATCAGTCCATCCGGGTAGTGTGAAAATGTACAATGATTTGAGGAAGTTGTATTGGTGGCCGGGCATGAAAAAGGATATCTCGGAATTTGTAACAAAATGTTTAATCTGTCAACAAGTGAAGGCTGAGCATCAAGTGCCATCGGGTTTACTTCAACCGATAACGATTCCAGAATGGAAGTGGGACAGTATCACGATGGATTTCGTGACAGGATTGCCTTTAACTCCAAAGAAGAAAGATGCTATTTGGGTAATTGTGGATAGATTGACAAAGTCAGCCCATTTTATTCCGATACGCATTGATTATTCACTTGACAGTTACAGGAAGCTTTGGGTACGAAATTGAATTTCAGTACTGCATTTCATCCGCAAACTGACGGACAATCAGAAAGGGTGATTCAAGTTCTTGAAGACATGCTCCGGTGTTGTATTTTAGAAATGAAGGACAGTTGGGAGAAATATCTACCACTGGTTGAATTTGCTTATAATAATAGTTATCAGTCAAGTATACAAATGGCACCGTATGAAGCATTATATGGGCGTAAATGTAGAACCCCTTTATATTGGACTGAACTCGGTGAGAATCGGATTCATGGAGTCGACCTGGTGAAAGAAACTGAAGAAAAGGTGAAAATAATCCGTGATTGCCTAAAAGCTGCCTCAGATCGGCAAAAGTCGTATGCGGATTTAAAGAGAAAAGAAATTGAGTTTCAAGTGGGTGATAAAGTGTTCTTGAAAGTATCCCCATGGAAGAAGATTCTGAGATTTGGTCGTAAAGGCAAACTAAGTCCACGTTTTATTGGACCATATGAAGTTACCGAGAGAGTTGGCCCTGTAGCATATCGGTTAGCTTTACCGCCAGAGTTGGAAAAGATACATAATGTATTTCATGTGTCGATGTTGCGACGTTATCGTTCGGATCCTTCACATATAGTTTCTCCTACAGAGATTGAGGTTCGACCAGATATGACTTATGAAGAAGAACCCATAAAGATTTTGGCTCGGGAGGTCAAACAGTTAAGAAATAAAAGTGTAGCCTTAGTGAAAGTGTTGTGGCAAAAACATGGAATGGAAGAGGCTACGTGGGAACCGGAGGAAATTATGAGGAAATAGTACCCAAACCTCTTTTTCGGTAAGATTTTCGGGGACGAAAATCCCTAAGGGGGGAGAGTTGTAACAGCCCGATTCTGGGCCTAGTCGGAATAGTGGTTTCGGGACCACAAATCCGACGAGGGAAAATATGGTTATTATTATATTTTTATGATCTACAATTTCACGGAAAATTTTCGTAAAAATTTCGTTCGAAAATTTCGACGTTTGGGCACTCAATTTAGTCAAAAGGACTAAATTGTAAATAGTGCAAAAGTTGAGTTCTACATCTTAGAGGTGTCTAATTGTTATGAAATTTTAAATTGGAGGTCTTTATGTGGTAATTAGACCATTAGTTAGTTGATGGACAAAAATAGACATAAGAAATGGGTGAAATAGATTTTTTTTAAATGGGGGCATTTTAGTCATTTGGTTATTAAATAGAATTAAATGGGAAAAAGATGGCAAAATATGCTCATCTTCTTCATGGTGAACGAAATCAGCAAGGGGGAAGCCATATTTAGGGTTTTTAAGCTTTCAAGCTCCATAGTAAGTGATTCTAAGCCCCGTTTTTAATGTTCTTCGTATTTTTGGAGTCCCGGTAACTTGGTTTAGCTTATTCTACCATTAATTCATGTTAGGGTTCATATTTGGAAAAATATCCATAGGTGAAATGTGTTTATTTTGCTGTTTTATGGTGGAATATGAAGCTAGAGATTATGTTAAACAACTTTTGCTAAGCAATTTTAAGCGAAAACGGGTAAATAGACATAATCGGTAAAAATAATTAATATTCAAAAGTATGTGTTGGAGTGGGAATTTGATGTTTCCATAGAAGGGAAAAATGTTCAGCATGTTATAAAACTTAAGAATAAGTGATGAAGTTTAATTTCCGAGCTTGGGGACAAAAGTGTAATTATGCAAAAGTTTGGGGGCAAAATTGTAATTTTCAAAAAGTTGGGTGGTGGATTATTTTAATAAATGTGGACTTTAAACGAGTTAAATTTCCTATTATAGATCAAGAAAGACGTGAAGAGTATATCAAACGAGGAAAAGAAAAGATAGTGGAGTAAAGTGCAAAATTACGATATTTTGCACCGAGGTAAGTAAACACGTGACTTAATGTATTATTTTGATATTATTTAATATATGTTGAGATTTATTTGGAATTAAAATAAATGTTTGGCAATATCCTAAAAATGTTGTTAAATCGGGAAAGGTGATAAAGGGTTGCAATATATGGGTTATGGGTTGAACACTCGGAATAAGCCGTAGTATGTTGTATATAAAAGGGGTTGCTGTGTGCTGATTCCCCGATTTATGGGTGGTGCTATGTGCGTGATCCACCATATCTTTGAAATGTGAAAGGGGGTTGCTATGTGCTGATTCCCCCGAGGGGTTGCTAAGTGCTGATTCCCCGGTTCATTGGTGGTGCTAAGTGCGATATCCACCATATTTTTGAAATGTGAAAGGGGGTTGCTATGTGCTGATTCCCCCGAGGGGTTGCTAAGTGCGATATCCATTGTATATTTGAAATGAAAAGGGGGTTGCTATGTGCTGATTCCCCCGAGGGGTTGCTAAGTGATGATTCCCCGATTCAGTGGTGGTGCTAAGTGCGAGATCCACCAATAACGGTTAACATTCCGAGTGTTCAACGAAAAAGTGTGGAAGGTGAATATTGCCATATGGTGGAAAATTTTATGGGGTAAATATTGAGTTGGACACTAAATCGATCCATGTATGAGATGGGAGAAAATATCAAAAACGAAAAAGGAACGATTTAATTATAAACTGTGTTGAACAACAGCAGTTGGGTAACTTTGAAAAATCACCATAAATGGTGGAAAATGAATGGGAAGCTAAATAATATATGAAATTGAAGCTGGATGTGTCTGTTTTCATATGAAAGAAATAGAATAAGCAAAAGAGTTGTATTTTTGGAGATATCTGAATTTTACTAAAACAGGGCTGGATTGATTTCGAGATCCCCTGTTCTAACTTTGGAAAATTACCAAAAATTGAAAAAAAAATAATTATGGCATGAAATTTATATCCCTGGAATCCTTATTGAGTCTATTTTTATTAGAAACAAGAAAACCCATTTTTCAAATTTTGTACAGAGAGTTAAGTAAATTTTAGTGAGGAAGGGTCAGAACCGTTGGGCAGTGAAACAGGGGAAGGTTTAATGAATAAACTGTACTAATTGGCTGGGTTAAAAATTCTGAAATTTTTATCGTGAAATGGTATATGAGTCTAGTTTCAGGGAAAATTTACGGAACTCAATTTGGAGCCCTGTAGCTCCAGATAAAAATAAATTAGCGACTATGATGCAGAAAAACAGCTTGCTGGAAATTGCCTAAACAATAAAGTTATTCATGAATAAGTTTATATTTTGGTGTAGTTATGGGAGTAATTACTTATTTATCATGTGTTTACTTACTAAGCTATATGCTTACTCGATTTTATTTTTCTCTTGGTTATAGTGACTTCCAACAACTCGGAAATTGGAACGAAGTCAGACAATCATCTACACTATCCTTCACATTTGGGGTATTTTACTACTAGTGTTCCGAAATTTTATGGCATGTATAGACACTTTATGTAATGTGGGATCATCATGTAAATATATGTTATGGTTCCCTTTTAAATGTAGTGTTTATTAATAGTTAAACTATATGTGTGTTTATACAAATGAAATTGGTTAGTATATTGGAATGTGTTCTAAATTTGCAGGAGGCTTAAGCAAAAATAAGTAGGAATGCTGTCGAAAATTTTTAAAAATTTAGTAATACCTCATACTCTGTTCCGGTAAGGAATACGGGTAAGGGGTGTTACATTATGCATATACCTGCTCACTATACTAACTGCCTGTGAAATGTCGGGTCTTGTACACACCATTGCATACATCAAGCTACCTACTGCATTAGAATACGGAACTTGTAACATGTATTCTTGTTCCATATTTGTCGAAGGAGATAGTTGTGCAGAAAGCTTGAAATGAGAAGCCAACGGGGTACTTACAGCTTTAGTCTGCTCGTTCATGCCAAACTTCTGTAGTATCTTCTTTAAATATTGCTTCTGAGATAAACTAACTCTGCCATGAGCTCTATCCCTACATATTTCCATGCCAAGGATCTTCTTAGCTTCACCTAGATCTTTCATCTCAAACTCAAGGTTGAGTTGAGTCTTCAATCTCTCAATTTCAACTTTACTCTTAGATGCTATCAACATATCATCAACATATAAGAGCAAGTATACGAAAAATCCTTCTTGTAGCTTCTGAAAATACACGCAATGATCAAATTTACTTCTTGTATACCTTTGCCCTTTCATGAACTGATCAAATCGCTTGTACCACTGCCTTGGAGATTGTTTCAATCCATAAAGCGACTTTGTCAGTTTGCAAACCCAATTTTCTTTATCAGGAACCTTGAATCCATCTGGCTGAGTCATATAGATTTCCTCTTCCAAATCACCGTGTAAAAATGCGGTCTTCACATCGAGCTGAACTAGTTCAAGATCATATTGTGCAACCAAGGCTAGCAAAATCCGAATAGACGAATGCTTCACAACTGGAGAAAATACTTCATTGTAGTCTATTCCTTCTTTCTGAGCGTAACCCTTTGCTACCAATCTAGCCTTGTATCGAACTTTATTTTTATCAGGAAATCCTTCCTTCTTTGCATATATCCATTTGCATCCAATTGCCTTCTTTCCTTTAGGTAGTGTCACCAACTCCCAAGTCCTATTTTTATGAAGAGACTGCATTTCTTCATTCATAGCTTGCTTCCATTTTACACTATCAGAGTTACTTTTTGCTTCTGTGTAAGTAGAAGGAACATCATCATCTGTAATTAGAAGTGCATAGGCCACCATATCATCAAAGCGAGCAGGCATACGAATCTCTCTTCTTGGCCTTCTATATGCAATTGAATCATGTTGTTGTAGAAGTTCTTGGGTCAAAACTTCTTCATCATTTGTTCCTTCAATATTAGCTGGATCATCATTAACCTTTTCAAGCTCCACCTGTTGCAAAGTGCCACTGGTTGTGTTATCCTTTTGTGAATCATTGTTCTTCATCATGGTTGATTCATCAAAAGTCACATCTCTACTGAAAATTATTTTCCTTGTATCAGGACACCAGAGACGGTATCCTTTTACTCCACCAGTTATAACCATGAATAATGCTTTCTTTGCTCTTGGGTCTAACTTAGATTCTTTTACATGATAATATGCAGTGGAACCAAAAATATGTAAAGAATCATAATCAATAGCAGGTTTACCAGTCCACATCTCCATAGGAGTTTTTCCATTTATTGCAGCTGATGGCAAACGGTTAATTAGATGGCACGCATATGTAACTGCCTCAGCCCAAAATTCTTTGCCCAATCCAGCATTGGACAACATACATCGAACTTTCTCCAGTATAGTTCGATTCATTCGTTCTGCCACCCCATTTTGCTGTGGTGTATCCCGAACAGTGAAGTGTCGCACAATGCCCTCATCTTGGCATACTTGTAGAAATGGATCGTTTTTGTACTCAGTACCATTATCTGATCGAAGTCGTTTGACCTTTCGACCAGTCTGAGTCTCCACCATCTTCTTCCATTTCAGAAATGCATCCAAAACTTCACTTTTTCTTTTCATTAGATACACCCATACTTTTCTTGAATAATCATCAACAAAAGTAACAAAATAGTGCATACCTCCCAAAGAAGCTACTTTGGTAGGTCCCCACACATCACTGTGAACGTAGTCCAGAATTCCTTTCGTATTGTGAATTGCTGGACCAAATTTTACCCTCTTTTGCTTGCCCAGAACACAATGTTCACAGAATTCCATTTTGCAAGAATTTGCACCTTTCAATAAGCCTTGCTTCACCAATGTCTGCAAAGCTTTTTCACCAGCATGTCCCAATCGCATATGCCATAATCTGGTAGCCTCTGAATCTACATCTTTTGTAGAAACTGTTGATGTTGATCCAATAACTGTACTTCCATTTAAAAAATACAAGTTATTTCTTCTTGTGCCTTTCATCACCGTCAGTTGCCCAGCTACTACTTTTAGTAATCCATCTCTCAAAGTGATTGTGAGCTCTTTAGATTCTAGGGCACCTAATGAGATGAGATTTTTCTTCAGGCTAGGTACGTAGCGAACATCTGTCAAGACTTGGATTGAGCCGTCGTGATTCTTCAATTGGACTGTACCCACTCCCATTGTCTTACAAGCACTATCATTTCCCATAATAACAATTCCACCTTCTAGCTCTTTAAGACTAGAAAACCAGTCCTTATTAGGACACATATGGTAAGTACATCCTGAATCCAAAATCCACTCATCCGTTTGACATGCCATTGCCATGCCAACCAAGCTAAAGTCTGACTCCTCATCATGCTCTGCTACACATGCATTAGAAATAGCCTTGCCCTTTTGTAGCTTAGGACAATTCTTTTTCCAATGCCCTTTTTCACGGCAAAAGGCACATTCATCTTTGGCGGGTCTCCCTTTGGACTTTCCCCTTCTACCAGATTTGCTGCTGTGTGAATGACCTCTTACTATTAAGACTTCTGCGGTTGTATCTCTGTGATCTCTTTTATCTTTCTTTCGAGTCTCAGATCTATACAACGCACTACAGACTGCATCAAATGTGATTGTATCCTTCCCATGAAGCAATGTGGTGGTAAGATGATCATATTCATTAGGAAGAGAATTCAACAACAGTAATGCCTTGTCTTCATCTTCAAATTTCTCATCCAAATTTAGCAAGTCTGCTAAAATTTTATTGAATGAGTTCACATAGTCATTCATCGACATACCGGGTGCATACGTGAATCGATAAAGTTTCTTCTTCATATAAAGCCTATTTTCAAGACTTTTTGTTAGAAACTTTTCTTCCAGTGTATCCCACAACTTCTTCGCTGATGTCTCCCTCATGACAGAGTACTTCTGCTCTTTGTCCAAACATAGGCGAATTGTTCCACATGCCTGTCTATTGATCTTGGCCCACTCCTTGTCATCCATCTTGTCAGGTTTTTCTTCAAGGGCTATATCCAGCTCTTGCTGACATAAGACATCCAGGATCTCACATTGCCACATACCAAAATTATTGGTACCATTAAATTTCTCTACTTCAAATTTCGCATTGGTCACAGTAGTCTTTGACGATGACTTTTCCATTTTTTTTCTCCTCAATCCCAACTACAGTACGTGAACAGTGCCGTGAATGATCGTATTCCCAAGTACGAATCTAGCTCTGATACCAATTGTTGTGCGGAAGCGTGTAAAAGAGTAAAATTATTGTACTAAAAAATCACACTAAGTTCAATTCCCAGGAAAGAGAGGTGGATCACAAGGATCGCTTAAGTACCAGGTCTTTCCTAGCCAGAATATCCCTCAATCGTAATTTAATAGCACAATAAATCACTACAATCACACACACAATTCATGCAGAATAATACAATAAAGAACACAAGAATTTAACGAGGTTCAGCAAATTTTGCCTACGTCCTCGGGCACTACCAAATATATTTCACTCCAAAATACAAGTGAGAATTTACAAAGAGAGAGAGAGAAAACAATGCCTTAAGTAGAGAATGGCAAGTTTGAGATACAGAATGAAAGATGGTTATGCCTATTTATAGTTGAGGTTCAGGGATCAACTTGCAAAGTCACTTTACAATTTAAGGACCATATATTGCAAATATCTCAAATTTTATTATGCCAATATCTCGATACCCATATCTTTGACTTTCCAATATTTGATACCCATATCTTTGACTTTCCAATATTTGATACCCATATCTTTGACTTTCCATTATTTGATACCCATATCTTTGATTTTCCATAAATATGGATAATTCCCAATACCCTCCCTCTAAGACATGCAAGGGAGGGCGCCTCGAATGTCAATCATTTACACAGAAAGATATAAAGTTCATGTTTTTCTGCCTAATTTAAAGCGTCCTGACCCGAACCCTTTTTGTCCATTCTGTGGACTTCTTTGATATCGACAGGAGGGTTCAGGATAGGTTGTACGCAACCGAATTGCCTCAATACCCGACCTCTATCGTGCCACTCCACCATATGGAAATGAATTAACGGAACATTTGACACGAACAACTGTTACTGCTCGATAACCCATGATGGTATGAGCACTGCGATCTCTTCCTCGACATATGGCATTCATAGAAACTGCATAATATAGACAACACGTCATTAGTTAATTTTTTTTGTACAATTATTGTATTTAAAAAAAAGTTTCGGAAGTGTATTTTATGCCATCCCTGGAATGAGTCTCTATCATCATACGGTACACAAGTACGGTGAACGATTGCCCGATTCTCGGTACAGTTGCGCATCTAAAAAAATGAATAAATTATCAGGTTATTTTTTCTATGCAAAAAATGAGTATACTATACTATACTATACAATTAAAAAATAGATGGCAAAATTGAACTATATATTTACCTGTTCAGGGGTGGCCACACATACGGTTGGTGGCTCACTGATGTTAGAAATAGCATCCGGTATAACGCCCAAGACTGCAGTAAAAGGCAACAATCGCCATTGTTTTCGTAGACGGTTTTGTCGCTCAACAAAGTTCGCGGTATAAGCATGCCAATACTGTAGAGCCCCAACTAAATCTTCTAGCAAGCTCGAGATCCTCTAATAAAGGGAGATACATGATGTGTACTTTATTTTAATTGACGTTCGGCAATAGTATCCCACCTATAAGTTGCAGAATGAACGCTCTTGCAACGTAAATAATGTCCATTTGTGTTGAACTGCTCGGAAGATGCTGGAAGTTTTCTCTTAACCAAGTAAATTTAATATAGGTTAATCGTCTTTCCTCATTGTTGGGGGGCACTCTTCCAAGTAATTGTTTGCAAGTGCCCCAAGGATCGAGCACTTTTCCAAGCCCAATCATTGCTTCACCGTTTATAGATAGACCCAGTTGGACTGCTACGTCTTGCAGTGTAATAGTTACCTCCTCACATGGGAGGTAAAACGTATGTGTTTCCAAACGCCATCTTTTAACTAAGGCCGATATTAAATCGGCCCACAGCTTAGATATCTGAATGTACGCAGCTACCCCAAAACCCGCGACATTCAAATACTACAAAACTCTTCGATCAAAAAAATAATCAGGATTATGCAATCAGGGTCTCACAATTCGGTACAGATCCTGCGTTTATAGTAAATATATAATGTTATATTTCTTGTTTAAAAAAGAATTCAAATGAATATTTAAAATTAAATGAGACATTTTTCTTCTCGTTTACCTTATTTACATAGGCTGCAATGTGGTTGTTGTCATTTAAAATAATATTAGGATTATGATCCACGGAGTGATCGGCGGTGGTCGGTGGTGGTTGACGATAACGACAGTTGTCGGAGGTGTTTGGAGATGATCGGTGGTCATCGGTCAGCGGAGAACGACAATTATCGGTGATGGTCGGCAGTTTTGGGTTGAAGTACCCCATTTATAGTGGGGGACCATAGTGGTTGAGCAGGAGCAAAATAAAAAAAAAACTTATTTTAAATTCGCCAGGCTAATGCAAGCCAATAGAAGGCCAAATTAGCCCTGGTCAATGCTGGCGCAAGCCTGACATAGGCCCTGTCCTTTCAACTTTTTTTTCTTATTTCATTTCATTTCCATTTCCATTTCCATTTCATTTAATTTTTTTCCATTTAAATTTAATTATTTCTCATTTGAATTTTTTTTATTTCAGTTTTTGTTTTTGTTTTCATTTCAATTTATAATTTATTTTCATTTACACTTTCATTCCATTTCATAATCATCATTTCATTTCATATTCATTTAACATTTCATTTCATTAATTTTTTTCATTTAAATTTATTATTGTCCTAATATACAATTTTTTTTTCATATTAATCACAAGTAATCTCATTTCAAGTTATCTTTTTTCAATTCATTTCATATTTTTTCATATTAATTAGAAGTAGTCTCAATATCAGGGTCATTTAAATTTTTTCATATTTTATTTAAATTTTTTCTCAATTTAAATATAATTCCATTACAAAATTTTAAATTTCATTTAAATTAAAAAATTTATCATTTCATATTTTTTTTTTTTGCTTTTTAGGCCTGAAATGTTGGGTCAAATCGTAGGCACTAGGCCTATTGGTGCCAGCCACTAATATACCATTTCCCAGGCCTACCACAGGCCTGGACTAACATGTACTTTCATCTTTTTTTTTTTTCATTTCATTTCATTTCTATTTCTATTTCCATTTCATTTCATTTCATTCCATTTGTATTTCCATTTTATTTCATTTCCATTTCCATTTCCATTTCCATTTCATTTAAATTATCTTTTTTTTCATTTAAATTTAATTTTTTTCTCATTTCATTGAAATTATTTTTTCCATTTAAATTTAATTTTTCTCTCATTTCATTTAAATTATCTTTCTTCCCATTTTAATTTATTTTTTCTCATTTCATTTAAATTATCTTTTTTCCATTTAAATTAATTTTTTTCTCATTTCATTTAAATTATCTTTCTTTCCATTTTAATTTATGTTTTTTACATATTAATTTTTCTCTCATTGTAATTTATTTCATTTAATGTGTTTTAAATTAAATATGTATGTCTATTGTATTATATTTAATCAATTGTGTAATTTGAATAAAGTATATCATTTGTATAATCTTTCATATTTTTACAATGTTTTTACAAGAACATGCACTCAATAAAATATCATTCGTCATCTTCGAGTCCGGCATTATGAGATGATTAACTGGAAACATATACACGATGTGGGCAAGTTGATCGGTTGTGTCCGGATGTTCGACACATAGTGCACAGTTTGGGTTCGCTTGTCTCCTTGACGTCCATGTCATTTTGAATTCTCGTCGATTGTGGTCGACCCTTAGGATGTCTACAGAGATTACGGTCAGGCACTATCTCGAAAACAGGCGGTGGAACTTCCCAGTTTGAGATATTAGGGATTGCAGGAAATTCATTCCCTTATATACGCAATGTGCGTTGCAACATGTAGATCTCGTCTATGAATTGTTCAACATTTAAGTTTGCTCTCGCACACACTACATGAACATGTGCACACGGATATTGAAGAGTCTAAAATATCTCACACTCGTATCGCTTGTTTCACAGATCAACTGTGTACGGTCTAGGTCGAAGACCAAAATGACAACTGATGTACTATTGAACTCGAAAAGTCTCCAAGTCGTGCGAATACAATTCTGTGTTCATTATTTGTGCCCTTCGACTATTTACCGCAATGGCCTTTCGGACGACCTCAACGTACAATGTCCGATCTTGATTCGCTTAGCTTGTCTCAATCCCATCCTAGGCATCAATGTGGCCAACCTATAGAATGTTGCCGAGAAAATAGCAGAAATCGGCAGATGACGTGTGCACCTCAATACAAAGTTGACCGCCTCTACTAGGTTGGTCGTCATCTACCCATACCGAAACCCCTCATCATAACTTTGAGTCTATTTCCAGTTCTCCATGCTACCCAGCCATGTCCGGAGATTTGTTGGTAAAGATTTTAAAAACTTATAGGCTGAAAAATTTGAAAATGAATTTTTGAAATAAATACAAAGAAATTTTTTTACCCATGTTCATGAGTTCTTTTTTCTAATTTTATTCTTATAACCTCTATGGAAGTTTGTAGCGATGTGCCGAATGCAATAAACAGACCTCCACGGAACCTCCGATCGCCTTATTGCAGCAAGTAATCTTTTCGATCTATCTGATATAAGGAAAATGTTGTATTCTCTGACAACGTGCCTCCGCAGATTTATGAGGAAAAATTCCCAAGACTCGAAGCACTCACGCTCCACGATGGCGAAAGCGATCGAAAGTACATTTCGATTGCCATATTGTGCAACAACAATTAGGAGTATTTACGTGTGTTTTCTGTACAACCAGGTCCCGTCCACCTGCACCATCGACTTACAGTGAGGGATGGCCTTAACACACAGCTCGAACGTCTAAAACAATCGGTGAAAAACTCATTTCCCCGATTATATCTCCTCATTCGAGCCTTTATACGACAGTGTTTGCAAATCAGTTACTGTCCCAGGTACATACTCCCGCATCCCGGCTACCCACCATTGAAGCTCGTTGTATGACGCATTCTAGTCACCATACAACTCTCGCATCACCATTTGCTTTGCCCATCATGCCTTTCTGTATGACACTTTATCCTTGAATCGGGCTTGCACGTTCGCAATAAGGACCGACATCTAAATGGTGGGCGACTCTTTCACTAAAGGGATGATGCAGTTGCATATAATTTTTGCATTTAACTTTTGATAGTCTTGCGACATACGAGCAAATGTGCATGTGTATGAACCTTCTAGTTTCCTTATCATCCACATCTGTGTCTGCTGCATTAATACGACTCGAACATGCCAGTTACAACCACTTGAGGATTTCCAGCATTCTCCTACGTACAAAGACTGTGTCGACTTCGTTACTTTATAATCCACACCTAACTTCAAGCTAAGTTGTTTTATAGCATGTAAACAGTCTTTTTTGTTATCGAATTATTGTCCTACGAACGAATCTTCATTGTCGAATTCATCATCAAGTAGGTAAGTCGTGCACAATGTTCGTATATTCCAAGAACTGGCGTACAAGAGCTGCATCAGGATCCACGTCGATCATGAAGGACCCTAAATTATTTCTTATAACTATACCAGGGCCCATGTTCCAGTCCAAAACCTGACTGATCTTCCCAAGAGACGTTAAGATCAAAATCAATTCTAGAGCGCTGGCTTGCTAGAGTTACAACTTGAATGGGATCCAGTTCAACTATCTCCGTGAACAACTCAACCGGGCTGAGATTTTCTATCTCAGGGGGGAAATAAATTGCTATCATTATCATTAGATCATCGTCATCTTCAAGCTCCATTTCTAAGAACTTGAGCGGATCTGTTGAAACCAAAAATTTGTAAAATAGTCTCAACATTTGCTTTCCACAATAGGTTTCTATCTTTGTACTGATTTTTTGTTTTAAATCCGCCAGCGAAACATGCTTGTTGAATCTCATTCCTATTTTTTTCCGACTTTAAAATACATAGCCTTCTTCAGTTGTATTTATCATTTCTCTATCGAAATGAACATAAACAAACAAAATTTTAGAACTCATCTTAAAAAAATTTTGCTTCCTTCTCAACAATGAAAAAAACTAATATTTTTAATCTCGATTTTCAACTAATGAAGCAAACAAAAACTCAAATGACACTGGTGCCGGCCATTAATATCTCAAAGTAAAAAAAATGCATTAGAAGCCGAAAATTGTACTTGGTGCCGGCCATCTACTGGCCAGCACCCAATTTTTTTTCTTTTTTTAAATACACTGCTGTCGGCCATCAGTGTCCTAAAGTAAAAAAAAAATTGCCTTGGGGATCGTAAATTGTACCTGGTGCTGGCCATCTACTGGCCAACATAATTTTTTTATTAAATGTACTTGGTGACGGCCATTGCATGGCCTGCACCAAATTTTTTTTAAAAAAAATACATTGGTGCCGGCCATCAATGTTCCAAAATAAAAAAAATTACATTGGGAGCCGAAAATTATACTTGGTGCAGGTCATTACATGGTCAGCACCCAAAAAATTTTTTAAATACATTGGTGCTGACCATCAGTGTCTCAAAGTAACAAAAATGTGCCTTGGGAACCAAAAATTGCATCTGGTGCCGGCCATCTACTGGACAGCACCAAATTTTTTTTAAAATATTGGTATTTTTGTATACCGGTATGATATAGTTTTGAAAAAAAATACCCTGGTGCCGACCATTGTGTTCCCAAACCAAAAAAAATCATTTTTTAAAGCCTGACACAATCATCAGGTAATGATAGGGCCAAAACACTAGGTAGTGCCGGCCATTGGGTTCACAAAACCCAAATCTACTTTTCATTTCAGGTCATTTTGGTGAATGTTTTTGAACCAAGGTCATTTTTGTAAATATCAATTTTTTTTGGGTTAGATGGGTAAAATAGCCCATACACAAAATGACAAATCTGTCTCCACACTGTGACAGGAATTTCTTTTCCAATTTTTTTCATTCGCATGGTAAATTTTTTTTAAACCTTTACCTCTTCATAAGTTATGAATTTATCTTTTATATTTTTTATTTGATTAATTTTAGTTATTTTTTGAAGTTAAAATTTTAAGTTATTTTAATCTATCTCGTCAGCAATTGGCGCTGATATGGAGTGCCACATCATTATTATAAATGGTCATGTTGACGTTGTAACGGTAAAAAAACAAAAAATGTTAGTCAAAGAGCTTAATTAAATGCATTTTTCGGTAGGACTTAATTGATTTTTTCACCAAAGCTCAGGGACTTATATACCCCTTTAACCAATTGACCTTTGATACATTCTTTTTTTGAAGTACCTTTGTACATTTGTTAAATTTTCACTTCGGTACTTAAAAAATTTTCACATCAATTTGGTAACTCATTATTCATTATGTCATGTGATTATTCCTTATGTTTCGCACATTTAGTCATGTGATTGATTTGTATTAAGAGAGGTGGTTACTTTTGGCTATGTTTTTGTGTTTTGATGTTTAGTACATGTCATCTTCATTTGAGCTTAATTGGTATAGGTTAAAGGAAGCAAAGAGCAAACTAGTTCAAAAGGTGTTACTGCTCATGAAAGGAAGTCACTTCATTCTCCTAGAAATATTGAAACTGAATCAAGGCTATTGTTTGAATTAAATCGATCAATTGGATTGAAAATCGATTGGGATATTGGTCCAAATAAAGGCATCAAACTGATTGACTTATGAATTAGTATAGACCAGTTGAATTATTTTTTTTTCTAATATTTGTATGATTGTCGAAGTCGCCAAGAATTAAATCTACTTGAAAATATAACTTAGTAGATAGCAGGAAGTAGGGTCGTGCCCATAGAGACTGGTAATAATTTTATTTCTTTAATAAACAAGTAAAATAAACAAAAGATAATGAGGGTTTAAAATTATATGAAAATGATAAAATTAAAGTAAGGATATTTTTGAAGCATTCGTTGTGAATAAGATAGAATTATTAAGGACCGAAAAGTCATGAAATATTAATGAAAAAAAGTATCGACAAATGATAACAAGAAAGGCAATACAAAGGAAATGAGAAAGAGAGAGTGAAATGATACAAGTTTTAGGTTAATAAGGAATTGGAAGGTGATGGGCAATGACCATCAAATAAGGAGATAGCAAATAATATAATGAATGTAAAAGAATATATATTACAAAAATTGAAAGAAGAAAAATATGGATCTTAAGATAAAAGAAATGAAGTAAGAAGGAAGTGAAGTAGTAGGTTGGCGTAAAAAGAGAAGAAATCACTAAGTGTTTAATAAAAGATTAAGTGAAGAAAAATAATAAATCGATTTGAAACCAACAAAGAAGTATAAATGCATGTTTAAGGAAAAAGAGACGAAGTAATGTTTGAAGTATTAAATAGAAAATTGTTGATAGTCATGAAAGTGAAAAATACTCATCTAAGTTTGGAGTAAAATGACGTGTTAAAGATATCGTGGCTCAGGGGCGGAGCTAGAAATTTTTTTGAGGGGTCGAAATAAAGTTTTATGTTTTTATAATAGCAAAAGTGAAATTTCACCATTTTAATAGCCTATATCTTTATAATTTTAAAAGAATTAAATCATTTTTTTTCTCATTCATGGGGGGCCAAAGTGTAACTTTATCATATACTAATTCAAAATTTTTAAAATTATAAAAGAACTAAATGTGAAATATTCCATTTTAAGGGGGGCCAGGCCCCTGCTAGCCCCCCTTGGCTCTGCCCCTGTCGTGACTAGTATAAGAAATAATAGTGTAACTAGAGATATTTGTGACAAGAATTAAGGGAATATGGGTACAAAGGAAGAAAAATAAGTGATAAGTGAACAAATGAGAAAGGAAATATGAAATCATGAAGATGGTTTCAAGGAAATTAGATTGAGTAAGGAGTTTTGATTAAATAAAAGGAAATATTTAAGAAAAGAACATCATCGTATATGAGGTGCAAAATTGTATATGAATTTAATATATTTGTGATAAGGTTAAATAGAAGAAGATGAATGCCAAGGAAGTGTAAAGTAATGTTATGTGGACAAAAGTGTAGAATGAGTAGAATCGTAAAGAAAGTTGAATAAAAAAGGATTGAAGAGTAAAGAGATAATGAAGTTCATGGTCAAGAAAATCAAGAAAATTTTGATGACGAAATTTATTTTAATTGGGGGGGGGGAATATAACACCCCTAAACTTGTTTTGTTATAAAAGTAGTATAAAGTGAAAATTGTGCATAATGGGTTCCTCAGTAAAGTAAAATAAGGAATATAATTGATAAAAGAGAAGGTTAATGCATGCCATAATAAGTAAGTTGTGATATACATTAATTTAAGACAAAGACTAAACCGCAAAGATGTGAAAATTTTTGGGACTCAAGTGTGAATATTTGAAATCTGAGGGGTTGAAAGGTAAATATGAGAAAGTTAAAAGACCAAAAGTGAAAATAAATCAATTTCTTGTGACTTGAAATTGGTAAGCATGGACTAAATTGAATAACTGGAGAATATGAAGGGCTGAATCACAATTTTACCAAATTAAGTGATGATTCAAGGAAGAAATTGTAGAGAATGTTGAACGGTAAAATAGTCATTTCTCAATTAAGATAATTATCATGAAGCATAATAATAATTGTGAATTTTGGTGTTAGATTTTGATTGGCTAAGATTATTTAATATTATTTTAATATAAGATATTTTATTATTTAATTAATGGTTAAGAAGATAAAAAGAAAAGAAGATGAAAATTTCTCCATCTTTCTTTTAAGCTTACATCCACCATTTTTGAAGAAAAGAAAGTCTTGTTTTCTTTGCAATTTGGTTTTTCCATCAAAGTTCACCATTTTCACCTAGAAATCAAAAGAATTTTCAAAACCACTAAGAGGGGAAAATGATAAGAAGATTGTGGTGAACATGAATATCAATTTCGGTTTAAGAAAGATAGAATTGGAGGAAAGAGGAAATCACGAGAACAATGTATGAATTTCAAGGTTTCATCATGTTTTTAAGTTTAATCTTGTTAGAAAAGCAAGGAAGTGATGTTAAAGTAGAGAATCCTCATGAAAAGTTTTATGCTATTGACATGATACTGAGGAGAGAGATAGAGGAAGGGATTCAAGTGGCAAAGAAAAGAAAAAAACAAGTGATTAAAGGTTGAAGAGAGGCAAGTACCTTGAATTTTCTTGTTACCTAAGGACTAAAATGTAAACTTTATGAAATTTGTGATAAACTAGTAAAATGAAGTATAAAATAATTTGATATGTGCAATAAAATATTATTATATAAAGATTAATTGAAGTTGTGATATAGTGGTGAATTAAACATCAAGTGATGGTAGAGTGAAATTATAGTAAATATTGAATTTCCATGATGTTAAGGACTAAATTTGAATTCTGTGAAATTTATAATTGAAACAAGAGAAGTGAAGTGCATAAAAATTTGATATGTGAAATAAGATATTATAATGAATTATTTTGATTAAAGTGTTGTGTGATAGTGAATTTGAATGAAAGGTGAAATTAGAAGCATATTATAATAGTTATTGAATTTTCATAATGTTAAGAACTAGATTGCAAGATACTTAGAAATGGCAACAAGTACTAAAAACGTTAGAAAAAATTATTCAAGTGTTACATGGAAGGGAATTGATTTAAAGTGATTATGTAGTGAAAAATAAATTTCATGGAAATAGGGTTTAAATTGAAAAGTATACAAAATTTTAAGCGTGAAATAAAATATTATGATAAAGGGATTAAATGAAGTGTTAAGTTCTAGTGAAATTACAAAGTGATATTTAAGTGAATTTCCAGTGATACTTGAATTTTATATTGAAAATTACCAAATCATAAAATCTACAAAAGTGGCTAAGTGTATTAAGATTTTGAATTAACATATTCAAGTGTAATGATATATAGAAGTGAATTGAATACTAAGTGAGAGGATGGTGATTAATGAAAATATATGCTAATAGGGACTAAATCAAAAAGATTGTAAAGTAAGTGAAGTGAAATTTATGCAAAGAAGACTAGATAGAAAAGTGACCAAAATTTGATGGGTAATAAAGTATTAATGGAGAATTTTAGTGAATTTAATTTTAAGTGATATTAAAGTGATAATTTAGTGAATATTGATTTTTTTATGAAAATAAGGTTTAAATCGTAAAGAATGTAAAGTTTTATATCCTATTAATTAATAAGTGATAGCGATGAAAATGACAATATAAATGCCCAAGTAGACAACATATAAACTTGTTGGATATATTGGCACTTCGATGCAACTTAGTGATTCCGCTTATCCTGCATATTCAGTAGAGTCTATTATGGGCTATAGACTCATGAGAAAGATAACTAGTAAGTGATTAAAGAATCGTGAGAAAGAGATATGTGATTAATGAAAAAGGTGTTAAAGAAAGATAAGTGGTAAGTGAATTCTAATAACAATTTATGTTAAAGCGTGAAGTGATAATATAGTAAATTAAACTATTAGTAAATTCGGTAAATATATTGGATAATCTCTTGATTTAAATGATATGTTCATGAAATTATATTTGTAATATTGTTACTATTAATTAAATTAAAGAAATGATAACATTTAAATTCATAGTTACTTACTAAACTTTCACGAGCTTAACGCGCTATTTTTCAACGCTTAGGTGAAAGATCAAATTGAAGTTTTTGTACGAAGTGGTGACCTTGACACATTTCATCACATCATCAAAGCTTGGGAGAAAAGAGTTATGAAATAAATTTTATGGTATAAAGTATAACATGTACATTGGTAAATTAATGAAGTAATAAAGAAAGTGCCTAGTTGTTTAAAATTTGAGTTTGATGTATTTGAAAATAGAATTCACGTCCCAACGTCAGACCCTTCACGTCGCAACGAGAATCGAGCAGTGAGTGACATTGCGACTTAGAATCCCCAAAGTTGCAACGTCAACCCGAAAGTCTTAAAAAAATTTACAATTTAATCTTTATTCGCCTTCAGGTTAATAAAAGAATTTTTGTAAAATAGTATAAAACTTGAATAAGATTGTGAATCATGTTATGTGTAACACCCCTTACCCGAGACCATGGCCGGAGTCGAGCATGAGGCGTTACTTGACTTAACTTAAAAGTTCGGGGCATAAAAATTTACTTTCAAATTTAATTTCATCATTCATAATAAAGCTGTCCTCCTGTACAGCAGTCACTAAAATAATTATAATTCAAGCTAAAAAACTCGAAATTTAGATCCGTAAATTTTCCATAAAACTAGACTCATATATCTATTCATCATAAATTTTTCAGAATTTTTTCTTTAGCCGATTAGTACAGTTTATTAGTTGAAGTCTCCCCTGTTTCACTAATCGACTATCCTAACCACTCATCACTAAAATTTAATTATCTCTTATTAAAGGCTTCATATGGTGATTAAACTTATTTCTACTGAAAATAGACTCATTAAGGAGTCTATACATATAAATTATAACTCAAAATTTCTTCTGTACAATTTTTAATGAATTTCTAAAGTCAGAACAGGGGACTTCAAAAACATTCTTGCCCTGTTTCACTAAAATTCAAATATCTAAAAGTATATAATTCTTTTGCTTACTCCACTTCTTTTATATGAAAGTAGACTCTTTCAGCTTTAATTTCATATCTCACTCAACTTCTAATTCTATTTCCACTATTTTTGGTGATTTTTAAAAGTTACATCAATGCTGCTGTCCAAGAACTGCTCCATTGCAATTTTTTAAAAAATTCAATATAACCCCTTTATAATTGTCTAACCTTCCCTGCAAATTTCAAATCACAACCAATTCCAGTATTTCATCTACTTCATTTAAATACTAATTAAGTTCAACCAATCAACCATTTCAAACTAAAAACATGTATATATGTCGATATCTAACGCAACCATAACATTCAAATTTACTTTTACTTCAATTCCCTATACATGCCATATAAATCCAAAAAGTTGCTTAACATAAACTACCGGAGTATATCTGGATAGTGTGATTCTTGATGTAGATCCGATCCTCCGAATGTATAAATACGTTAATCTACAAAAACAATAAACACACACATGTAAGCTTATAGAAAAGCTTAGTAAGTTCATAGGCATAAAACATAAATCTTACCAAACACTTGTACACTTATACAATATACACCATTACTAAATTTACCTGTCAACCACAATCTTTGGTGAGTTCCTTGGTATAAACTCACTACTACTTATTCTTTTACCATAATTCCTTTGGGCCCATTTGTCACTTACCATCCTTGATCAAAATTAAGGAACGGTTACGGAAAATTGAGTACTTCACTTTCACTTTGACATATGACCTCTTATCACTTGTCCTTGATCAGATAAGTGTAGCTAGGCTACCACTTATCACTTTGCCACTTGATCAGATAAGTGTAGCTGAAGCTACCACTTATCACTTTATCACTTGATCAGATAAGTGTAGCCACTTATCACTTTGTCTCTTGATCAGATAAGTGTAACCACTTATCACTTTGTTTCTTGATCAGATAAGTGTAACCACTTATCACTTTGTTTCTTGATCAGATAAGTGTAGCCACTTATCACTTTGTTTCTTGATCAGAAGTACTCAAATCCGGTGTTCCACTTAATTTGATCATTTATTCGATTTTCACATTTTTATTTTATTCTCATTTCAACAATAAATACATTTCATCATACATTGTATAATTCATGAAATTAACATTTAATCATTAAATTTCAGCCATATGAACTTACCTGGATCGATTTGCAGAATTTGTAAAAGTTCAGGGACTAATCGGCTACTTTTTCTTTTCCTCGACTTGTTTCAGGTTCTCGATCTAAAATGCAAATTTATTCATTCATCAGCATTTAATTCAATTATAATTCATTTCACAATTTATGCCCTTTAATTTTCAAAGTTACACTTTTACCCCAAACTTTACAGTTTTTACAATTTGATCCCTACTCAATTAACCCCTCAATTGATCTAATTTTTCTCAATTAACACCTTTTTCCAACTATTTTAGACTACTACATAGCCTTTCATACTCAAAACCGCAACACCAAACCTTAATTCCCAACTTTTTCACAATTAGGTCCCTAAAATCAATTTCTATCAAAATTACTTAATAAAATCATCATATAACAAAATTAAAGCTTCAATTCCATGTTTATTCATCATAAAAATCCAACACTCATCAATGGTAACTTTCAAAATCAGCCATGGAATCAAAAACTGATGAAATAATTAGTTGGACCTAATTGTAAAAGTATCAAAATCACAAAAATTAGAAGAAATAATCAAGAATTAAACTTACGTGATTCAAAAATATGAAAAACCAGCTTATTCCAGACCTCCTATGGCGTTTTTGCTGATAAATTGTGAAGAGATCTCTAGATTTTTCACTTTTGTCTTTGTTTTAAATGTTTAATTTGTTAAGTTTCCAATTTTGCCCCTGTTTCTCCTTACATTCTGCTGATTTTTTTTTACCCAACCGTCCAGCCCATATAATTTGAGCCTAATTGCCTTTTAAATCCCTCCACTTTAGTCACTTAAGCTATTTAATCACAATTTAACAAATTTTACACTATTCCCAATTTAGTCCTTTTTAGTTAATTAACTATCCAAACGTTAAAATTTTCTAACGAAACTTTAATACCAACTCAATGACACTCTATAAATATTTATAAAAATATTTATGGCTCGGTTTAAAATCTTCGAGGTCTCGATACCTCGTTTTTTTTATTTTAATTATTTTAATATTTATTCCTAGTACACTATTCACTATTTCAAAAATTTTCCTAACTTCACATTTAACTTATACTTACTAAATTTATAATATTTTCTACTCGTTTGTCAGATTTAGTGATCTCGAATCACCATTCCGACACCACTAAAAATTCAGGCTATTACAACTCTCCCCCCTTTTAGGAAATTTCGTCCCCGAAATTTCGTACCTGGAAATAAATTCGGATACTGAAATTTCATCAATTCCTCCATTTCCCAGGTTGCCTCCTCAGATCCATGTCGATTCCATAGCACCTTAACTAGTGGTACACGTTTATTCCTCAACTCTTTAACCTCCCGAGCTAAAATTTTCACCGGTTCCTCTAAATAAGTCATGTCAGGTTGGAGCTCTATTTCCGTATGAGGAATTACATGTGATGGATCTGATCTATACCGTCTCAACATAGACACATGAAACACATTATGAATATTTTCAAGTTCCCGGGGCAAAGCCAATCTATAAGCTACCGGACCGATTCTTTCAATGATTTCATACGGCCCGATAAATCGTGGGCTGAGTTTTCCCTTTCTGCCGAACCGCAAAACTTTCTTCCACGGTGACACTTTCAAAAATACACGATCACCCACACTAAACTCTATATCCCTTCTCTTCAAATCTGCATATGATTTTTGCCGATCGGAGGCAGCTTTTAAACAATCTCGAATAATACGAACTTTTTCTTCAGTTTCCCGAATCAAGTCCACTCCCACCAGTTTCGATTCACTTAATTCAGTCCAATATAATGGAGTTCTACACTTTCTTCCATACAGAGCTTCAAACGGTGCCATTTTAATACTAGTTTGATAACTATTATTATAAGCAAATTCGGCTAAAGGTAAATACCTTTCCCAGCTGCCGCCGAACTCAAGTATACAACACCTTAACATATCTTCTAAAATCTGAATCACTCGCTCTGACTGCCCATCTGTCTGGGGATGAAAAGCTGTGCTGAAATTTAATTTGGTGCCCAGAGCCTCCTGTAATTTACTCCAAAATCTCGAGGTAAATCTCGGATCTCGATCCGAAATAATAGATATCGGTACCCCATGTAACCTCACTATTTCAGACACATATAACTCCGCTAACTTTTCAAGCTGATAATCTGTTCTGACTGGAATAAAATGTGCCGACTTAGTTAACCGATCAACAATCACCCATATCGAATCTTTCTTCTTCGGAGTTACTGGTAATCCAGATACAAAATCCATCGTGACATGTTCCCATTTCCACTCTGGAATCATAATGGGCTGTAACAACCCTGTCGGCACTTGATGCTCAGCTTTCACCTGTTGACAAATCAAACATCTTGCTACATATTCACAGATTTCTCGTTTCATTCCAGGCCACCAATACATTTTCTTCAAATCACAATACATTTTTGTACTCCCCGGGTGAATAGAACACATACTACTGTGAGCCTCTGATAAAATATCATTTTTCAAGTCTAAATTATTTGGAACACATATTCTATTACGATAATATAACATATCATTTTCATCAATGGAGTATTCTGAGCTTAACTCATTTTGAACCATCTGTCGTTTTAGCATCAATTTTGGGTCTTCATCTTGTAATTCCCGAATCCGTTGAAAGAACACAGGTTTAGCTTTTAATTCCGCTAGTACAGAACCATCCTCATTAATAGATAAATGAGCACTCAATGCCCGTAATGCAAATAATGATGATTTCCGACTAAGTGCATCTGCTACGACATTTGCTTTCCCTGGGTGATAGTCAATGACAAGATCATAATCTTTCAGCAACTCTAACCATCGTCTCTGTCTCAAATTTAACTCTTTCTGAGTCATTAAATACTTCAAGCTTTTATGATCAGTATACACATAACATTTCTCACCATATAAGTAGTGTCTCCATATCTTCAAAGCAAACACGATCGCTGCCAATTCCAAATCATGTGTAGGATAATTCTTCTCGTGGGGTTTCAGTTGTCGGGAAGCATATGCCACCACTTTTCCTGACTGCATAAGTACACAACCCAAACCACTCAGAGACGCATCACTATATACTACAAACGGTACGCCCGATTCTGGTTGAGTCAACACTGGAGCCTCTGTCAACATCTTTTTCAACTGATCGAAACTCTGCTGACATTCGTCTGACCTTATAAATTCAACATTCTTTTGTAGTAATCGAGTCAACGGTAAGGTAATCATTGAGAAATCTTTGACAAATCGGCGATAATAACCTGCCAATCCTAGAAAGCTCCGTACTTCAGTAACATTCTTTGGAACTTTCCAATTTACCACTGCCTCTATCTTACTTGGATCCACTCTTATTCCATCAGCTGATACAATATGACCCAAAAACGCAACTTCCTGAAGCCAAAATTCACATTTGCTGAATTTCGCATATAACTGTTTCTCCCGCAAAGTCTGTAATACAATCCTTAGATGTTGTGCATGTTCGGACTCTGTCTTTGAATAAATCAATATATCGTCAATGAACACAACCACAAATCTATCCAAATATGACTGAAAAATTCTATTCATCAAATCCATAAAAGCAGCAGGAGCATTGGTTAAACCAAATGGCATCACCAAAAATTCATAATGACCATATCGAGTTCGGAAGGCAGTTTTCGGCACATCACACTCTTTAACTTTCAACTGATAATACCCAGATCGAAGGTCTATCTTGGAAAATACTGCAGCACCTTTCAACTGATCAAACAGATCATCAATACGAGGCAAAGGATATTTATTCTTTACCGTTACCTTATTCAACTGCCTGTAATCTATACACAGTCTTAAAGAACCGTCCTTCTTTTTCACAAACAAGACAGGTGCTCCCCAAGGCGACATACTCGGTCTAATGAACCCTTTATCTAATAACTCCTGCAACTGCGCCTTCAACTCTTTTAACTCAGCTGGAGCCATTCTGTACGGTGTCACTGAGATAGGAGTTGTTCCGGGGATCACATCAATTACAAATTCAACTTCTCTATCAGGTGGTAGACCGGGTAACTCTTCAGGGAACACATCAGGAAATTCATTCACCACTGGCACTTGTTCGAGCTTTAAATCAGAACCCCGAGTATCAAGGATATAGGCCAAGAATGCTTCATTGCCTTTGCGTAATAATCTCTGAGCAGAGAGAGCTGAAATAATTCTGACTGTATCGCCCATGTTTTCTGACCCAACTGAGATTACATCTCCTGTTTGACATTTCAAACTGATTTGCTTATCACGACAATTCACCACCGCATCATGTCTCATTAACCAGTCCATCCCCAGAATAATGTCAAATTCTCGAAAGGGTAACAACATCAAATCAGCGGGGAATTCATAGCCTTTCACTTTCAGTGGACAATTACGACATATCAAATTAACCATCACACTATGACCTAATGGATTTGTAACTTGTATATCAAATTCAGTGGATTCAACAAATAAATTCTTTTCAGATGCTAACATAGTGCAAATATATGAATGAGTAGATCCAGGGTCTATCAATGCATAAACAATAACATCATAAAGATAGAAAGTACCAGCAATTACATCAGGAGCCGTAGCTTCTTCCCTTGCTCGAATGGCGTAGGTACGTGCTGGTGCTCTATTCTCTGATCGACCAACTGATTCCCTCGTACCCGAACGGGTAGTCCTTGTAGCACTGCTCTGGCCCGAACGTCTACTTCTTTGAGGAATGGTTCTCTGTATCTCTTTCTGTTCCACTTCATCTTTTTGCAGCCGGGGACAATCTCGAATAAGATGATCAGTAGCCCCACATTTATAACAAGCCCCCATCTTAGTCCTGCATTCTCCGAAATGATATCTTCCACAATATTGACACTTAGGTCGTGAAGCATTCTGAACACTGCTCACACTTGCTACAGGTCTATCGAATACCCTGCAATCAGATTGTCTTGGTCTATCTCTGCCCGATCTCCCCGACACTGATGTAGTTCGATTAATTTCTTCTCTAGATTTCTTCACTGGAAAATCTGAAAATGACTTAGAAGCACCTCTTTTGAATGGCTCTTTACTTTTTCGATCCCGCTGCATTTTTCTATTGTATACTTCTTCAAGCTTTTGAGCACGGTCTGACAGAACAACGAACTCTCGTATTTCATTACCCCCAATCATCATTCTAATTTCATCATTTAACCCTTCTTCAAACCGGATACACATTTCTTCTTCAGTAGATACAATGTCTCGGGCATATTTGCTGAGGTAGACAAATTCTCTTTCATATTCAACTACTGATTTATTTCCCTGTCGTAGGTCGAGGAATTCCCTTTTCTTTTTATCCAAATATCGTCTGCCCACATATTTCTTCTTAAATTCATTTTGGAAAAATTCCCAAGAAATTTTCTCTGCCGGAACCACAGCCTCGATCGTCTCCCACCAACTATAAGCTTCTTCTTTCAACAGAGACACAGCACATCTCAAATAGTCATCTGGTGAGCAAGCCATTTCTTTAAAAATTCTTATCAAACTCTGTAACCAATATTCAGCTTTGACGGGATCATCATCAGTCCTTCCCCGAAATTCTTCGGCTCCAAGTTTTCTAAGCCTTTCCAATGGAGAACGCTTACTAGATTCAGTCGTTGTAGAAGGTGGAGGAGCAACCGGGGGTACCATCGATGGAGCAGTAGGGGGAGGAGGTGGTTCAGCCTGATTTCTTTCTTGCCTCATTTCAGTATACCACTGATTCATAATCCCATAAATCATATTCTTTAATTCATGCTCTCGCATTTGGGAAATCGGAACATCACTGCTTGCTCTTTGTTCAGAATTCTGTGCTCTACTGTTAACTTCTTCTTGATCAGTACGTTCAGGTAAATTTGACATCTTTATAATCGGAGAGTATCTATAAAAATAACAAAGATTAGATCGGATCATACACATCACACTATCACAGATTTATATGACATGTATTTCTAAACACTTTACACTTCACACATATTCCGAGGACCGGCTAAACCGGGCTCTGATACCACTAAAATGTAACACCCCTTACCCGAGACCATGGCCGGAGTCGAGCATGAGGCGTTACTTGACTTAACTTAAAAGTTCGGGGCATAAAAATTTACTTTCAAATTTAATTTCATCATTCATAATAAAGCTGTCCTCCTGTACAGCAGTCACTAAAATTATTATAATTCAAGCTACAAAACTCGAAATTTAGATCCGTAAATTTTACATAAAACTAGACTCATATATATATTCATCATAAATTTTTCAGAATTTTTTCTTTAGCCAATTAGTACATTTTATTAGTTGAAGTCTCCCCTGTTTCACTAATCGACTATCCTAACCACTCATCACTAAAATTTAATTATCTCTTATTAAAGGCTTCATATGGTGATTAAACTTATTTCTACTGAAAATAGACTCATTAAGGAGTCTATACATATAAATTATAACTCAAAATTCCTTCTGTACAATTTTTAATGAATTTCTAAAGTCAGAACAGGGGACTTCAAAAACATTCTTGCCCTGTTTCACTAAAATTCAAATATCTAAAAGTATATAATTCTTTTGCTTACTCCACTTCTTTTATATGAAAGTAGACTCTTTCAGCTTTAATTTCATATCTCACTCAACTTCTAATTCTATTTCCACTATTTTTGGTGATTTTTAAAAGTTACATCAATGCTGCTGTCCAAGAACTGCTCCATTGCAATTTTTTTTAAAAAATTCAATATAACCCCTTTATAATTGTCTAACCTTCCCTGCAAATTTCAAATCACAACCAATTCCAGTATTTCATCTACTTCATTTAAATACTAATTTAGTTCAACCAATCAACCATTTCAAACTAAAAACATGTATATATGTCGATATCTAACGCAACCATTACATTCAAATTTACTTTTACTTCAATTCCCTATACATGCCATATAAATCCAAAAAGTTGCTTAACATAAACTACCGGAGTATATCTGGATAGTGTGATTCTTGATGTAGATCCGATCCTCCGAATGTATAAATACGTTAATCTACAAAAACAATAAACACACACATGTAAGCTTATAGAAAAGCTTAGTAAGTTCATAGGCATAAAACATAAATCTTACCAAACACTTGTACACTTATACAATATACACCATTACTAAATTTACCTGTCAACCACAATCTTTGGTGAGTTCCTTGGTATAAACTCACTACTACTTATTCTTTTACCATAATTCCTTTGGGCCCATTTGTCACTTACCATCCTTGATCAAAATTAAGGAACGGTTACGGAAAATTGAGTACTTCACTTTCACTTTGACATATGACCTCTTATCACTTGTCCTTGATCAGATAAGTGTAGCTAGGCTACCACTTATCACTTTGCCACTTGATCAGATAAGTGTAGCTGAAGCTACCACTTATCACTTTATCACTTGATCAGATAAGTGTAGCCACTTATCACTTTGTCTCTTGATCAGATAAGTGTAACCACTTATCACTTTGTTTCTTGATCAGATAAGTGTAACCACTTATCACTTTGTTTCTTGATCAGATAAGTGTAGCCACTTATCACTTTGTTTCTTGATCAGAAGTACTCAAATCCGGTGTTCCACTTAATTTGATCATTTATTCGATTTTCACATTTTTATTTTATTCTCATTTCAACAATAAATACATTTCATCATACATTGTATAATTCATGAAATTAACATTTAATCATTAAATTTCAGCCATATGAACTTACCTGGATCGATTTGCAGAATTTGTAAAAGTTCAGGGACTAATCGGCTACTTTTTCTTTTCCTCGACTTGTTTCAGGTTCTCGATCTAAAATGCAAATTTATTCATTCATCAGCATTTAATTCAATTATAATTCATTTCACAATTTATGCCCTTTAATTTTCAAAGTTACACTTTTACCCCAAACTTTACAGTTTTTACAATTTGATCCCTACTCAATTAACCCCTCAATTGATCTAATTTTTCTCAATTAACACCTTTTTCCAACTATTTTAGACTACTACATAGCCTTTCATACTCAAAACCGCAACACCAAACCTTAATTCCCAACTTTTTCACAATTAGGTCCCTAAAATCAATTTCTATCAAAATTACTTAATAAAATCATCATATAACAAAATTAAAGCTTCAATTCCATGTTTATTCATCATAAAAATCCAACACTCATCAATGGTAACTTTCAAAATCAGCCATGGAATCAAAAACTGATGAAATAATTAGTTGGACCTAATTGTAAAAGTATCAAAATCACAAAAATTAGAAGAAATAATCAAGAATTAAACTTACGTGATTCAAAAATATGAAAAACCAGCTTATTCCAGACCTCCTATGGCGTTTTTGCTGATAAATTGTGAAGAGATCTCTAGATTTTTCACTTTTGTCTTTGTTTTAAATGTTTAATTTGTTAAGTTTCCAATTTTGCCCCTGTTTCTCCTTACATTCTGCTGATTTTTTTTTACCCAACCGTCCAGCCCATATAATTTGGGCCTAATTGCCTTTTAAATCCCTCCACTTTAGTCACTTAAGCTATTTAATCACAATTTAACAAATTTTACACTATTCCCAATTTAGTCCTTTTTAGTTAATTAACTATCCAAACGTTAAAATTTTCTAACGAAACTTTAATACCAACTCAATGACACTCTATAAATATTTCTAAAAATATTTATGGCTCGGTTTAAAATCTTCGAGGTCTCGATACCTCGTTTTTTTTATTTTAATTATTTTAATATTTATTCCTAGTACACTATTCACTATTTCAAAAATTTTCCTAACTTCACATTTAACTTATACTTACTAAATTTATAATATTTTCTACTCGTTTGTCAGATTTAGTGATCTCGAATCACCATTCCGACACCACTAAAAATTCAGGCTATTACATTATGAGTCAGTAATAATCTTAACAACATAAACGAAAGGTTAAATTGAATGGTAATTGTTTGTAGTTGCTCCGATAACGAATGTGACATCCTAAAGTTAGGACCCGACAATTGGGTCGAGTATGAGGAGTTACAAAGTCTCCCTAATCTTAACTTAATCATGTCTATTCACAGGGCAAAAATAATATGATGGAGAAAATACAAAAGTGCCTTTAATTAAACTTTCAAGCCATTTTTTGACTTATTCTTAACGTTTTTGGGCTTCATCCGTGAAATAACTTTAGATAGATATGTTAATTCCTGTTGAATCAGTATGTTATAAGCCCAAAATGGAGGCTTATAGCTCAATTTATGGCCAAAATACTGAAATTGCACTATGTTGAAAGTCCAAACCGCAAAAACTAGCCAAAAAAAACTTTAAGCTCCCTTTTCTGTAGTAATTTCCTAAGTCAATAATGAATAAAATATAAGTATAAATAATATAATTAAGAACATAAATAACATAATTCAAGGCAAAAAAATATCACAAAGAAAAAGAAAATTACGCACTTATCAAATTCCTCCACACTTGAACCATGCTTGTCCACAAGTATGAAACCAATGCAAATGAATATGCAAGATACAGAAATGCTTAGCTCAAATTAACAATTGAAAATATCATTATATGACAATGAAACAAATAAACATGCTTTCATGCATACAATCGAAATCCTATATGCTAAACAAAATATAACAATAACAATAATTTATACAATTAGGAAAAGTTAGGAACAATAAATCTTCGTGCTCTTGTGTGGTTGTCTTCCCTAACAATATGCAATGTATAAGAGATATTAGAAAAATTAAGAGAATATTTTTAAACTTCATCATGCATTCTAGAGTCACTAGTTTTCCAAAATCTACAATTTCAATCAAGCATAAAGTATCGAATTTATTTTCCTTCAACTTCACCACAAAAAATTATTGATTAGCATGATATGGAAGAATAATTAAAGAAATAATACAATTAAGTGTTTTTTTTCGAATTTAGGATGATTACCTTTGGATACAAGTGTAAATGAAAACCCAAGCACCTACATTGAATTACTCAGTTAATCAAACCTAAATAGCCTTCGAATTTACTCATACCTACAGTTGGATCTAGTGCCCTAAGTGTAGTATATTCATTTGTAAACTTGTAATTTTTTTTGAATAGATTGATTAATAAAATTATTCATGAATTACATTAATATATTTTGTATGTTGTCCTCACGTGATTTTTGTATGGAAAACAAAAGAGAAGCAAATATTAGCGCTCTGGTTGTCTAATGTTTAAACTAATACTAAGTGGTATTGTAACAACCCGGTTTTTGACCCTAATCGGAATAGTGGTTTCAGGACCACAAATCTGAATTAGAAAAATATTATTAATATTATTTTGTGTGTTTATTTTGTGTGCATTTGATTGTGTGAAATTTTCGTGTTTTAATTTCGTCGTTTAAGTGTCCAATTTAATAAAAGGGCTTAATCGCGTAAAATGAAAATTTAGGGGTTAATTATAAAAGCACCTAATTATTGTTGTCTTTATAATTTAGAGGTTTTATTATGCAATTAGTCCACTATGTAAGTTAGTGGGTGGCAAAGGACTAATGTAACCTTATTATATATGTTATATATATATGTAAAGGTTAATATGGTAAATTAAAAATAAGACTAATATATATTTAATAGAACAAATTCTAAGTGCCATGTTCTTCATCTTGGCCGAATATAGAAAAGAAAAAGAAAAGAAAAGAGAACAACAAGGTTCGGCTATCTCTAGGTCTAATTAAGGTATGTTTTTGCTTCGGTTTTTGATGATTTTTACGTTTTTGATATCGTTGCTTTGAATACTACCCGACCCATGCTTGAATTTCTGATTTTGATGAATATTTTGAGTTATGCCATTGATGAATATTTTTGTTTTGTGATGTTTGATGATGAATAATGAAAGATATGTCTTAGATTAACATGTTTTGTCTTGGGATTTTTGATGAATTTGAGTATTTAGGGTTAAATTGTGAAAATAAATTTTTGAGGGACTAAAGTGTGAAATAAATGCAATGTGTGGACTTGTATGAGAACCATGAATATTCGGCTCTTGTGTGGTATGGGCAAATTTTGTGTATTTTGTGTTTTGTGCAAAAGGGACTAAATTGCAAAAAGTGCAAAATGTTAGGGGCAAAATGGTAATTTTCGTATTTATGTATTTTTTAACTTAATTGAATGTTTTGATGAATAAAGAGGTTAAATTTGATTATGTTTAGATCAAGAAACGAAGAAAACGAATTTGGATCGAGGAAAAACGAAAGTAATCGAATAGTCGATCGTGTCCGCTGATATCCGAGGTAAGTCTATTAGCAATTTGAGGTTATTAAATCAGTATATATGCATGTATATCTATAGTAATTTGGTGAGCTGAAATTGAAAGTATATGGATTGAATTTTGTTTAAGTATGAATGATATAAATATATATATGTATCATGTTCGAAAATATATATATGTATAAATACTTGTTTTTAATCAAAGGTATTTATATATATAATATATATGTAAACATAAGGTCCGAATATATATATAAGCATATACATGTATAAAGCCTTGGACTTGGTTAAAGGTATGAATGTGTATATATATGTACACGTGAGTTGTAATATATATGTATACTCATGAATAAGTCTTGAATATATTTAAGTATGAAATTATATATGTATATGTTAGATTCGAATATGTATATACGTACATGTATAAGTTATTGCATTGAAATTAGATATAAAGTTATATACATAAATTTGTTAGGTTGAATCATGAAGTTATTGAGCTGGATTTTGGTGTTTGAATTTCATGCACCTATGTGGTTCAAAGATATAGGTTATAAATTTTGAGCTGAATTTTTATGTATGGATTTATATAGATATATAGTTCGAATATGAATTACAGCTCTTTGGACTGAAATTATTGTTGTGAATTATGCAAGTATGTGTTAAGTGCATGTTTGTTACGCAGAATTGAATATAATTCAATTTCAACGGAGGAATGACTATCGGATTTATTGCCAGTGAAATTATTCAGACTATACGTCTAGCAGGCTAAGTGCCGGTGAATTGAATCGGACTATACGTCTAGCAGGCTAAATGCCGGTGAATTGAATCGGACTATACGTCTAGCAGGCTAAGTGCCGGTGAACTGAATCAGGCTACAAGCCTAGCAGGCTAAGTGCCGGTGAACTGAATTAAACTATAAGCCTATCAGGTGAAGTGCCAGTGAATCTGTTTAAATTAAGTGATTCTATGCATTGGGTATAAATATATATGCTTTTGTTTATATGAAATGGATAAGTTTATGAACATTGTTTTAAGGTGGTTGATGAGTATATAATCGTTCGAGTCCTTGTGAATAGTGAGTATGTATATATATCGGTTGTCACGAAATTGTTGGATATATATATGTGTGTATATATGTATGCGTTCGGCATAGGTGGGTATAGGTATATATGTGCATTCGGCACTTATAGTTGATCAAGTATAAAATTATTATGCTTTTGGTATATGTATTTGAACAATTGTATTTAAATGGATCCGATGAAGTGCGAACAATAAGTACTATAGAAATCAGTATATGCAGTTAATGATTATGTTAGTAAATTGATTATATGCATATAATGTATATACATTTGTCCGTTCATGTGTATTAGATAAATACACATCCTTTCAGATTTAAACAAGATGACTTAATATAGCAATGTTCGATTAGTAATTATAATTGATAATTGCAATTTCAATAAATTTGTTTTAAGAATTATATGATTCTTTTATATGTATTTAGATATGCTATAGACTTACTAAGCTATAAAAGCTTACTTTGATTGTTTTTGTCCATTTGTTTTTATAGATTTTGGAGACGCGTTACGAGCTCGGGGATCATCAGCATAGTCTATCACACTTTCGACCCCTTTTGGTATTTTGTTAAATATTTGAACTTGATCTTATGGCATGTATAGGTTTGAGTACGATGTTGGTTAGATGTTGATTGTAAATTATAAATAGCTATGCGAAAATGATTTAATTTTCATGTTTGTGATCAGTTGGTTTTAAAAATGGTTGTATTTGTTCGGTAATGCCTCGTAACCCTAATTCGGCGACGGATACGGGTTAGGGGTGTTACAGGTATTGCGTGATCGAATTGTAATAGGAAAAGACAACTTATATTAGTAGACGAACTTAAGCATGCCATTAGTCTAATCGGAACTGAGCAAATCGATTGAAAGTCTAATATGTGATCTATCAAGTCCAATTGGAGAGATGCCTTGTCGTGGGCATCAGAGTGGATGACTCTCAGAAGATAAATGCATAGATGTGAATGACTGGACTGACAATACATTTGATTGAACCTAAGGAGAATAGATCTTGAATCCATTTATGGATTTATTCCATTGTGACGTTCATAGTGTGACATACCTTAATCATTAGTGGATGATGGACTATGTATATGTGACTCGTATATATTTTGATGTAAGTAAAAGTCTAAGTTTGAATATATTAGGAACTGAAAGCTAGTGCGTTGGGTATACGACTTCTGTAGTATGTAGCATCATTTGCAATAGTGGAATTCATAGCCCAAGACATAGGTAAATGATATCCTTTCATAGGCATTACATGCTAGATGAAAAGTAAACGTAGTCATGGGTCGTTTGTCTTTGTGATGAATGACTTAATTACTATTTGATAGTAATTGACTTTTCATGAAGAAAGATGTAATGATTACCATGAGATAAAATAGGATCATATTGGGAGAATAGATTTATCCCAAAGAGATTAAGGATATCCTATGAGGATAAAACACTTATGACAAGGTCATTGGATGAGCATTGATTGAATAGCTTTCGTAATGATATATCATTAGGGAGAGCTCAGTCACGATACTATAGTGGAATGACTTCGTGACTAAATGAGTTTATAATTAATAGGCAAAAAGCTAGAACTTAATTATCAATAAATTTTTTCCCTAACTATATATGTCTTATCAACTTCTCCGCTAGCTTGTTGAAACCAGAAATGAATTGCATGTTGAATAAAATGAACAAAAAGGATAGAAATGGTAAAGTTGGAGAAATGGGAAACATTTGGAAATGTACGTGGTTTACTCATTAAATGGAAATGGCCTAGAAAATTAATTTACGATTTTTATAATTATTAATTAATTGAAGTTCAAAAATAGAATTAAATTAATTGGTCATTGTGAATTCATTGAATGTAGAAATATTGAATATATTTTTCTATAGATTCTTTTACGGTAAAGTTGCGATGGCTTTAATAGAATTAGAATTGGTTTGAGAAAATCATTTAATTGTGAAATTTATTTATTTATTTAAATTTATTTATGATGTTTATTTTGGAAAATAGAAAAACATGTATTGGGTTGTATTGAATTATACATTATTGGGTTAAAAGTTCAGGAAATACTTATAATTGGGCTCGATATAGAAGAGGCCCAAAAGACCCTCATGTTAATACATAGGATGACAAACCTTAGTATATTTAACTAGGGTTGCCACCTCTCTCTCTCCTAGTTGAATTGGGAAATTTTTTATATATATATAAAATAAATTTCTACTAATTCAACAAGGGTTTCACTTCTTCTCCCTATAAATAGATGACACCGGTAGGGCTAAATATACAATAAGTTTTTCACAATTTTGAAATATTTTTATTTTGCATGAAAATAGTGAGAATTTATTTCTAAGTATAAATTCTATTTTTTCTGAATAACAATTCTATCGGTTTCTATTAAATAGAGATTTTTGCTTTCCCACTAAAAGTAAAGTAAGTAATAATTTTTGGTTTTGTGATTGATTCTGTGACAGCCCAAAGTTGACCCTAGTTGGGAAGTGGTTTCGGGACCGCTAAACCGAGTCACCGAAATGTTTGAATGTGATACTTATTGTGTAGAATATGTAATTATGAATGTGTGAAAATTTCAAGCTTCGATTTGGTTGATTGCATGTGAATTTAGTCAATAGGACTTATGTGAGAAAATTCAAAAATGTGATAGGTCAATGTGTGAGGACCTATTAGTGCATGTGGACAAAGGGGGGGACTTGCATGTCAAATTTCCCCCCTAATGAGTAGTGGCCGGCCATGACAAGGAATGATGGGCAAAACATGTCATGAAACATGTTTTGTTAGTGGAAGAATAAAATAAGGAGTATGGGTAATAAAGAAATGGAAAACAAAAGAAAAAAAAATGTGTGTGTAGTGTTTGTCCCCCCCATTGCCGTGAGCTAAAGAAGAGAAAGGGGGAATTTTGTTCATCCTTTTCTCATCTTCATGCTTGCCAAAACTAGAAAGAAAAACAAAGAAAAATTTTCTCATCCTTTGGTTCATCCTTGGCCAAAATTTTAAGGAGGAAAGAAGAAGAAAGGTGAAGAGATTCGGCCATGCATGTAGCTAGGCTAAGGTATGTTTGATGATGTTCCATGAGAGGCATGCATGTTTTAGTTGTTAGCTTGAGTTCTACCCAACCCATGGTCTAAATCTTGCTATGTGATGGAAATGGCACTTGACCATGGATGCATCATTCTTGGTTGATGTTTGATGTTGTGGTGATGAGGCATGAGGATGAGTTAAGATTCGGCCTAGGTGGAGGTTGTGTTAATGCCATTGCATGCAAAATATGAAGCTTGTTAATGATGCATGTGATGATGGCTTGATGATTCTTGAACCTCCTTTTTAGCATTTTTTTTGTGTGAGCACATATGTGCATTGGTTGCTAAATGGAGAAGAATCGGCTAGCAAGATGTGTGCTAAGGCCGAATGTAACTTTGCATGTTAATGAGCAATGCATGTGTTAAATTGATGAAAAGGGGGAGGATGCTTTACTAGTGTGTATATGTGTGTATTAAGTGTTGAAATCGACCCCAAAAATGGACATGCATATTCGGCCAAGGGGAAAGAAATTAGCTAATATGTTGTGTTGATGCATGATTTTTGCATGTATGAGACTTTAATGTCTAATGTATAAATATGGGCTAAGTGCCTTGTGTTCATCTTTTGATGCCTAAATGATGAAATCAATTTATTTGTTTGATTAAGCTCAAGAGCAAAGGGGAAATAAAACCGATAAAGGGAAGGAAAAAGTGGTTGAATAGCTAGCGGAATCGTTCGACAACACCCGAGGTAAGTTCTTGAGTAAGAGAGCTTAAATTTCGATGTGATTAAATCATGCTCTATGTGTGGCTATTGAGCCGAATGTGCAAGGACAATATGTGCCTTGTGTTTGAGTTTCGTAAACGAAAATGAAATATGAATGTGCCATGAATTATTGTTAGATGTGCATGATTAATTGAATGCTGTCCGGGCTAAGTCCCGAAGGCTTTGTGCTAAGCGAATATATCCGGACTAAGATCCGAAGGCCTTTGTGCGAGATACTAAATCCGGGTTAAGTCCCGAAGGCATTCGTGCGAGTTATTAAAGCCGGGTTAAGTCCCGAAGGCATTCGTGCGAGTTGATAAATCCGGGTTACGTCCCGAAGGCATTGTGTGAGTTACTAAAACCGGGCTATGTCCCGAAGGCATTTGAACGAGGAGCTATATCCGGTTAAATCCCGAAGGTACGTGATTTGGTAATGAATGAGCTTGCTGTAAAATTCCAGCGAATACTCGAAAAACATCCCAATATGGGGATATGTTACGTATGTGTTGAATTCAATCGAGCCCTTACAAATAAATGTTCGCTCAGTTGATAAACGAGCTATCGGCCTTCGGCTAAGTTAGTCTATTGTGTATGTGCATAAGGGTTGTTAATGTTGTGAAGCAAGTTTAATATCGATAAATTGCGTATTATGAAATATTCCGTTTAGCTAAATGTGTGATATTCTTTGTTTATGCTGGAATTCCTTGCTCAAACTTACTAAGCATAAATTGCTTACTCGTTACATTGCTCCTCTGTTTTATAGATTTTTGGTTCTCCAGCTATCGGACTCGGGATCTTGAAGTCGAAGTCGCCCACACTATCAAAGGCTCTTTTGGGTACTATTTTGGTTGAATTTTGTTATGGCATGTATAGGACTACCCATTGTTGTCTTTCGAGTACTTTATGAAATGTATAAGTGTACAGCCATGCGAAAATGGCTTGTAGAAGTGGAGTATGGCATTAGACCATTCGTATTTATGAATGTATAGATGGTTTCATGATGTAACTATAGTTGGAATGGAAGTGTTGAGCAAATGATCAGCCACTAGAATGGCTAAGTATGATCATATGTGGGCTTATGTGTGACAAGGCCCTAGTTGGTCCATGAAACCCCAAATTAGGTAAGGTTCACTTTGAAAACAGAAGCTGATAGCAGCAGTGGTGTGGATTGGAAAAATCACAAGAATTCGTAGGAGTGGAATTAAATAGTAAATAAATTATGTAATCGAACCTTGATGAATCTACTTTCATATGGAAGTAACGAAACAATTATAGGAACAGTACAGTAAGAGATATTCGGGTTCTTGTGGAACAGGGCCAGAACAGTTTCTGGATTCCCTGTTCCGCCTTTGGAAATTCACTATAAATTGACCAGAGATAATTAGGGGTCATACCATATATGTATAGATTCCTCTCTGAGTCTAGTTTCCATAGAAACAAACGGCATCAGTATTGAAGCTCTGTGCAGAGAGATATCCCAGTCGTAATAGGAAAAGGTCAGTGTAGTCGACCCCTGTAACATGGGAGACTTTGACTAATAAACTGTACTAATTGGCCCGACCAAAAATTCTAGAAAAAAATACATAGGTGGGGACATGAGTCTAGTTTCAAGGAAAAATCACAAAACTGATTTTCGAGTTGTGAAACTCAAGATATGATTTTTGAAGCGACTAGTACTCAGACTGGGCAGTGTCTGGAAAAATTTTCAAAGTTTGTTAACATCTCGTGTCCGACTCCGGTGTCGGTCTCGGGTTCGGGGTGTTACATTTTATTGATCGAAGCTTGAAATTTTCACACATTCATAATTACATATTCTACACAATAAGTATCACATTCAAACATTTCGGTGACTCGGTTTAGCGGTCCCGAAACCACTTCCCGACTAGGGTCAACTTTGGGCTGTCACAGATTCAAATTTGTTCGAGCCCACACTCGAAGTAGTTTGTGGTACGAGAATAGTGGAGAAGGTCATTTGGTTGAAAGTGAGGAACGACAATAATTTGTTTAGTTAAAAACACATGTGCGATTTCAGGAATCGTTTATTGCTATAAATATTACAAACCAACTCAGTTTTCAAATTTTTAGTTTTTTGTTGTGCAAGAAAATTATTTTCGAACCGAATTTATTTTCAACAACCTACATCAATAGAGTATACTAGGAAACACTAAACCTTTTGATGTAAAAGTAAATGACAACCAAGCACCTGCCCCCAATTACTTAGTTAGGCCACTAGTTTTTTTTTGGAGCTCATAAAGTAGACAATGAAGTGATCAATTCTTATGCTTATTATCAAGATTATCTAATTAAGCACATTCATCAATATTCAATCTAATACTCAAGCTCAAACATATCAAAATTTCATCTAGAACATTATTTGAAAGTATGCTTCAAACAAAATTATTCTTTTGAAAATTTTGAAATCGATTATAAAAAACATATCACTGGAGAATAGCGATGAATTTAGATCATTTGAAGCATATATGATTCTAATAAACCTCCTAATAACATAAATCAATGTTACAAATTCTATATAAATTCAATATTTAGGTTTCGAAAATATTCATTACGACAAATTCACAAATCTCAAAGGCATATAAAAATAATTCAACTTCTCATCAAGTTAAGATTTCATTCAAACTACATGCGTCATTGATCTGCGACAAATTGATGTGGAAAATTAGGATTTTCTGGCATAGTTAAGGAGCTTTTTCTCGAGCAAAATAGCTTCTTTTGCAAAAAAAATTGTTATTTTTAAAGTGTAAGTTAATAAGTGAAAACGTCTCGTTTTTGCTCATTTTGTGACCCAATTTGTCCAATAGTGTTATGGGGGGCCTAACGTGTGATTGAGTGGTTTAGGGATGTGTTGAAGGAAGATTGGAGACACCCTTCATTGGTATCATGATATCCTCTTTGGGTATCGCGATATTCACCCTTCAAAGAATTCCTCAAGGCTCAACACTGCCTCTAGGTATCGCGATATCCTCTTCTAGGAATTGTGACACTGACATCATCAGGGGGACAAACTTGGACAAAAAGGGTAGTCTTTGTCCACCTGGTCTACCAATCACTCAAGGTCCATGTAGGGGAATTTTTGGCAATGAAAACTCATCAGAATACAGCCTAAAATAGCCAAATTTGGCTAAGGAGGAGACACACACATTAACTTAATTTTAGATTTAGTTTTCTCTAGATTTTTTTAGTTTTTCTACATTTTTTCTAGAGTTTTCATTTTCTCTTCTTCTTTCTTAGGGTGGGTTTGGACGGGCGGTGCGTTTACCTGTGGTTAGTGTAAAAATAGCGGTGGCGGTGAGATTAGATACTGTAGCGTGAGACAAAAAGTAAGCTAAACGCACCGCACCACACTCAATCACCCATCCAAACCCACCCTTAGTTTAGAGTTTATTTTTCTGCATTACTTCTTGGTTCTTGATGTTCTAAGTGTTAGTTAAATTAGTTATCACTGTAGCTTAGGTTTATTTTCACTTTCAGTCTCTATACCTTGGTTGTAAGACATTTCTAACTTTAGTTTTATGTATTTCTGTTTCTTTTACTTTAAATCTGTTAAAGTTTGTTCCTTTTATATTTACTACTTTAGATTTTCTTGTTGAATGCTTTTAGTTTCACATTCTTTAAGTTTTCTTGCATAAAAATCCCAACTTTGATATTTTTCTTAAGCTTTACCTTAATGGCTACTTTGTATTTCATTTCCATGTTCATCCTCTTTATTTTCAGCATGAGTAGCTAAACCTAAAAGGGGGATGGTTGATGAAGATATGGGTGAGCTGATTTTTGGACCAAAGACTAAATCGTAATAAATTGGACTGAATCGAATAAACCTAAAAACTTAGGAAGTGACGCCCCTAAGAGATATTTAGGCAAGTGAGACTAAAAGGTAATCTTGTTGCGCACCCGTTAATTAGTCTTGGATTAATTGATGAGATCGAGAGATAAATCGGAACTAATTCGTTGGTAAAATTTAAGCGATTTAATTAGTCGGTAAAATTAAAATTGAAAGATAAAATGGTGTCACTTAGTAATTTAAGCGATTTAAGTCCTTTGTTTGAGAACTGGTGAACCACATCGAAATCAACCAACCACCACTAGTCATTTATTTGGTTAATTTCTTAGTTTCATACCCTTTACAATTTAGTCCCTAGATTAGCATAATTAATTTTCTTGCACAAATTGTTTGTTATGATTTTTCATACAATAAAATCATATCAGTAACTGCTTAGATTCTCTTGTGTATGCTATTTATCACTCAATATCCATCTCCTTTGGGTTCAATCATTAGAATACTCTGATGTTCTATTGTAACACTACAAATATCACAACTGACCTGTACGTTTGCAGTGAAACCGTGCTTTAAAAATTGTCTTATAAAATTATTGTTTCATGTGCACTCGTGCGACGTGGTCAGTCATGCAAAAAATGATAAAAAAATAAAATAAATTAAAACAAAGCGTGCCAAAATATAAAAAAGAACTAAAAAAATTCATGCAAACTAGATTGTCTCGACTCGACTCCCTCACACTTAAATAAAACATTGTCCTCAATGTTTCAAAATTAAGTGAATAATTAGGACACTTCCCTGTTTATGTGTTCAGAAAATATATTGAAGTAGACTTATCTTCTGTTCCTCTCAAAGCATCAATGACTTGTTCTATCAAGTGGGGTTACTGAGTGTAGTTCAAGAATTAATTTCACAATCGCATTTATCACTCTTGTCTAGACTTGATCATGGGTCGGGCTAGATTCGAGCTAGGTTGATGCAAAAATTTAGGCTCGAGCCTGGCTCGACTTGAAAATGGGCCTAAATTTTACCCAAGTCAACCTAGATAAAAATGCTAAATCTAAGTCCGACCCGACCCACCAATATTAAAATTTTAAGATTATTTTTATATAAAAATAAATTTAAAAAATATAATATATCAAATGCACTAAAAACATTAAAATAAATGTTCCTCAACAAATTGAAAATACATTAAAAAATAGTCTTTATACTTAAATAACACTAACATAGTTACAACTTAATAAGCAAATGCCTCTAAATTAGTAGCAAAATTAACAATAAAATAATAGTTATATAGCATGCAAACAATAACAACAAAATAGTAGTAATATAATAGTGAAATAGTAGCACAACAACAATAAACAATTGTTGGCACCATTTTTTGGATGAAAAACGGGGTCGACTTGGGTTTTGAAAAATGAAACGGGAGTCGCCACCAATCTTTTTTATGGTGTGATTGGGTCACCTTGAAAAAGGTTCTTTTTAATAAATAATTTGATTTTATTAAAACAACGGTTTTGGTCCACGAAATTTAGAAAACGGGTTCGGGGGTCGGTTACGCACGAGGAAGGAATAGCACCCTCGATACGCCTAAAATTGGTACCTAGTTGATTAGCTAATGTCTTGATGTCGAAAATTGAGAACTTAGAAAAATTAAAAAAAATATGATCCTTATATTAAGAAGATTTTTGGAAAAAAGAAGCATATTTCACGTTTACTCGAGAAAAAGAATCATATTCAGTAAGTTAGGATACAATATCTCGAATTCCCGATACGCGAATGAAAAAATGCTTATTTAAAAGATATTTTAGCCATCTCGGATTTGAAAATGAGATCACGACCAGTAAGTTAGGACGCGATTTTTTTTTAAATCCCGAGATCATTTAAAATTTGAGTTTAAAAAGATTCGTGACTTTAGATTTATCGTGAAAAACGAAACCCAGTAAGTTAGGGTACGATCCTCTCGAATCAAAATACGAGGTTTTTACTTATTGTAAAATCGTGATTCATATGTCGAATAAACTAATCTAACTTAAAATGATAGAAATGAAATTCGGTGTTAATATGCGTATGAAACAATATTGAATATGGTCATATAAAATTATTAAATATAAAAATATATGTAAATACGTATACATGTGTATGCATTTAAAGTTACAAAAATATAAAAAATATAAAGGTATGCATACGCATATATATGTATATATGAATTATAAAATATGAAAGGAGCGCTTTAAAATATACAGAATATATGAGCATGTAGATATCTATGTTTATTTATGAAAATAAAATATGCGTAAACATACATAGATATATTCGTAATTATAAAATATGTATAGAGAAACTAAGCATGCATATGCACAGATCCACATAACGAAGTTTAAATTTTAAAAGGTAAATGAGTAAACAATGATAATAGTAGTAATAATAGGTACAATAATAATAGAAACAATTTAGAAAGAACAGAGAATAAAACATAAAAAAATAGAATGTATAAACATAAATGAGTGAATACAAAGAAAAAAAAAATAAAGGATTGAGAGTAAGGGACTAAATCAGAATATAAACAAAATTTAAAGTGAAAATCATAATAAAATAAATATATTAAGTAAAGAAATAAAGTAAAGGACTAGAAATAAATTCGCAAAAACAATCAGGGATAAAATAAGAAAATAACCCCATCCCCAGGACACGTGTCCTTTCCTCTACAGATCAACGAATTGGGGATTAGATTGGAGCAAGAAAGAATCAGCGGTCGAAATTAAAAGGTAACAAAAGACCTAATTGAAACGCATTAGAAAATTGGAAGGGCTGATTGTGAAAATACCCCATGCGCTAGGAAACACGCGGATCCTCCCTGGAGTGGGTCGGGTCGCGCTCGGATAGGCCCTAAACGGCATCGTTTTGGCGCCAGGGTCCTAATCCAAAACGGCGTCTTTTAATGACATTATAAAAGCCAACAATTTTTGTTGAAACCCCATTTCAGCCATTTATTTTAAACAAAAAAAATTTTAAGCTCTCTTTTTCTCTCAAAAGAAAAAGAGAGAATCCCCATCCGGCCTAAGATTCCAACCGACGGCCACCATATCGGCCACTGGTCACCGGCGTCGGCGCCGCCGTGTACGGTGGTCGGCGAAGGTAAGAGTAGCTTTGTTTTTTTTTTATTTTTGAGCCTTTAACCCGAATCCGTCCTCAAAAATTTCAAAATATTGACCAAAAGACCCCCACTCTCAAGAAACCGTTCGGCTTCCGGCCACCTATCATCGGAGGTGGCTCCCTCAGCCTGTACTCGGTGGTACAGGCTCGAAGAACCGGTCAGTTTTTCTCTTTTTCTTTACTTATTTATCTTTGTATGCAGAATAATAATAATAATAATAATAGTAATAATAATAATAATATAGAAACAGTATAACAGCGGAAACAAAAACTAAAAATATCAACCTTGAACTGATTTTTCTTTGTATTAGATTCTCCGAGAAATCTCTCTGTGTATCCTCTAAATACATGGTTGATGCGGCCTTTTATAGCCGATTTACATGTCGTTTTTTTGTTTTCTTTTTCTCTTGCTTCTATGTCTGTCTTCCTTGTTTCTTGTTTGCAGATTTTGGTGAGGTCAACGGGTATTGGAAGAATAAACCTAGCCTTTTGGTGCAAAACTGGTCGTGCTTCGGGCGTCGAGTGCACTGCGAAGGCACGAGGAGACGTACGGCGCACTGAGGCTGCTGGTTGTGAGCTGAATTGGGCTAGGATTTTGCCATCTTGGGCCTCTGTTGTGTTTTTTATTTGGGCAATGGATTTTGTTTTAATTTTGTTTATTATTTTGTGTTTTGTGGTTAAGGCCAGGGTAAAATTGGGCCCGTACAACAATAATAGAAAAAAATTTAGTCAAATTCTGGCTTGGCTAGGCATATATAGCCTGTTAAGAAAACGGGCCTTTTGTTTGTCCAAGCCTATTATTCGAGCCTATATTTTCGTCTAAACCCTCCCACTTTTCAGGCGGGCCTTTGGGCCTTGGCAGGTGGCCTGACCTATGATCAAGTCTACTATTGTCCATGTGTTCAACAAATAAGTCCAACGATAATGAGAATTTAACGAGAAAAGAAATTCAAATAAAAAATTGAAATGGTCTCACTAAATTTTTGAAGTCACTCCCTTATCTATTGTAGAAACTTTTCTTTTATTACGCTTGATTTTGAAGAAAAATAGAAAGATGACTAAACTGAGTAAAACGACTTTAAAGAGATCAAATATAGGGTATAATATCAACTATTAAAATTTTAGAATACCAAAATACCTTTAAAACTTGAGTTCGGGTTGTACACTCCACCAAAAACACGCAAAAATAGGAGTCGAGAGGGTCTCCATCAGCGCGGGGACACGGAAGGACGTCAGTGTGCGTTCAAACATTGAATGGGGGGCTTGTTTGTGTTGGGGCGCGATCTTGGTGGCGCTAGTGTCACGGGGCTAGGCGTTTCGTCTCGCGATCCGTGCGGCCTTAGGCGATTCGCTCGTCCAAACTCGCCCAAGTCAGCCTTTGCTCGAATGAGGATTCCTTAAGAACTCCTCCAAGGCACCAACTCGTACAGCGGAAGCGAACTTATGCCAAAAGAAGCTTATAAAGAACAACAGAAAGGGACGCACACAAAGTGTTTGAGTAAATGCTCTCTATTCTCTTATTCACAAAGAATAATGAAACAATGAATGGAGTGAGTACAAATGAGGGGGAGGCTCTCTATTTATACTTGAGCTCCCCCAAAACCGACGGTCAAGATACAATTACATCGACGGACGAGATTAAAGTTTACCTACCATCAAATCTCTAAGAATATAATATCATATCTTCTAAGATTCCATATCTTAGATAAGATATGTATTCTTATAAAATAATATCTTATAAGATTCCATATCATATCTAAGATCTCTAAGATTATAATATCATATCCTCTAAGATTAGTTACCATATTTTGCCTAAGTTGCCATGTCTTCATCATGGGGCCAACCAGGCTTCAATCTGATAGGCTTCTTTAGTAGCTCTTTGAATCGGGCCAGTTCTTGTGGGCTGAATGTCCCCCATCTAATCGATAGACCTCCATGGGGCGCTTCTTGCGGCATGGTCACGGGCTTTGCATTTTGGCCCGTGACATTCTCCCCCACCCAATCTCGCAACGCCCTCGTTGCGTTTTCTGGATGACACTGACCTGATTCACTGTGAAACTCTTTCGTTGCCTCGGCCTCTTCCTGACTCGTCGTGCGATCAGGTTGTCCCTTCCTTCGGAACTTATGCCTCGACTTCCGTCGCCTCTTATCTTGAACTGTTCCACTCGTTGGTACATTCTGTTGGCAAGTAGTCTCCACTTTAACTTGCCCCAATTTTGACTTGTTTCTGTTGGAATCCCCTCGATTCTCATACCTCAGCTTCGTACTGCCCACAGTTCCTTGGCCTCCTCGCTTATGAACTTTGAAAGGGCCCCTATGACCTTGCCAAGCCAACAAGTCAGAATTCAAAACACTATCAGAGTGTTTGCAATGTACCTTACTCGTAGCATTTACTCGTCTCGACTGTCCTTGCATCGCTCCTTTTCCCTTGAAGCCCGATGCACAACCCACCTTTCCCAAAGGTGTCAGCTCCACAGTCGATCCCGCAGGCTTCATATCGGTCCCTTGCGCCACTAACACTTCCGAAGAGGCTTTCGTAGCATTCCATTTTGCCGATTTAATGTTTCTCCCATACGAAACATCTTCGACTAGTTGGATTGACGACAACACCTTAGTCCCAACTTTTACATCCCGATGCACCGGCACAATACTCTTTGTTGATGGACCGGTGGCAATATGGATTTGATCGGCCCCTAATTGCAGAGTTGCCTGAACCCTGACAAGGAAGCTTAAGCCAAGCACAAAATCGTAATCATCTAATTGGATTACCTCGAATTCTTCCTTGCTCTTCCATTCGCCGATTTGTAGTTCCACATCACGAACTACTCCCACAGTTGGGGCTTTCTCAGAAGTTGCTACCTTGATCTTCTTATTCGATTTCCTAATCGACAGACCAAGCTTCTTCGCAGCTTTTTCCGACATGAACAAGTCCGATGCTCCCGTATCAATAAGAGCACTCCGCTTCTGACCCGCAATGTTGATGTCTACAAACATCAACCCATTTTCATTCCTCTTCCCAGGAATGAGCACCATCGAATTGACTTTCGATGTGTTTCCCTCGGTAGCCTTCGCCTCCTCCTTCGGCTCATCATTCTTTGCCGAAATCATCACTTTATTTGGACATTTACGCGCCATGTGTGGTCCTTGACAAAGGAAGCATTTCATCTTCTTCCTCTTGTCCTTTGGGTTGTCTAATCCCCGCTTCGCATCTCGTGGTTTCCCATTGCCACTTGTGCTATTAGTACTGTTGCCCCCATCGCTATGTCCCCTTTCATCTTCTTCATGGTTTCTCTCCCCATTGCCCCTTCCATTGGGCTTAGATGCCTCAAGCTTGTCTCCCGCCGGATCAAGCTCAACAAAGGACTCTGCTTCGGCCATGGCTACAGTAAGTTCGGTGATTCCTTGCCTTCGCAACTCTTGCTTTGCCCACGGCTTTAACCCATCCTCGAACCAATAGAATGCTTCTTTCTCGCTCAAGTCGGAAATTTGAAGCATCAACTCGCTAAATGCCTGCACATACTCCCGAACAGTGTCTTGTTGCGTGAGACGACGCAACTTTGCTCGAGCCTCTTTCTCGGCAAACTGAGGGTAAAACTGCTTCTTCAACTCTTCTTGAAGCTCCTCCCAAGTTCCAATAGCCGTTCCTCCACGTTTCTCATCCGTGGACCTACGTCGCCACCACAAGAGAGCAACATCAGAAAAGTAAATCGAAGCAGTGTTTACCTTAATGCCATCATCCTCGATGCCCATCGCTCGAAAGTATTGCTCCATTTCCCACAGGAAGTTGTCCACATCTCTCGCGGATCGTGCACCCTTAAACTTCTCCGGTTTGGGAACATCCATTGCATGTTGCTTCGGCCTTGAAGACAACATCCCATTACTCAAAGCGACTTTGTAAATTGCGAGCTCCCCTTTGAGCTCCTCCATTTCTTTCTGCATGGCTAGCACCATATCCTCGAGAGCTTCATCCCTCTTTGCCAGCTTTACCTCAGTGGACTCGAGTAATTCCGTTATCTTTTCCCTATTTGCACCGAGAGAATCCAACACAAAATCTCTGAGTTGCTCCTCCATTGAGTCTAACCCATCTGTGCGTCCCTCGACCAATTCAAGCATCTCTTTCACGTTCCCTACGGATTCCTCGAGATTCACAACTCGATTTTCCAAAGCTGTCAGCATTTCCCTCGAGCGACTGGATTTTCTAGCCCTCCCACGGGTCTCCATTGGCTCACTCTGACCAACGACTTCTTTCGACATCCCAACAGTGCCTTTGAACCAATAGCTCGGATACTTCTTGGTTCGAACTCTAGCTCTGATACCACTAGTCACGGGGCTAGGCATTTCGTCTCGCGATCCGTGCGGCCTTAGGCGATTCGCTCGTCCAAACTCGCCCAAGTCAGCCTTTGCTCGAATGAGGATTCCTTAAGAACTCCTCCAAGGCACCAACTCGTACAGCGGAAGCGAACTTATGCCAAAAGAAACTTATAAAGAACAACAGAAAGGGACGCACACAAAGTGTTTGAGTAAATGCTCTCTATTCTCTTATTCACAAAGAATAATGAAACAATGAATGGAGTGAGTACAAATGAGGGGGAGGCTCTCTATTTATACTTGAGCTCCCCCAAAATCGACGGTCAAGATACAATTACATCGACGGACGAGATTAAAGTTTACCTACCATCAAATCTCTAAGAATATAATATCATATCTTCTAAGATTCCATATCTTAGATAAGATATGTATTCTTATAAAATAATATCTTATAAGATTCCATATCATATCTAAGATCTCTAAGATTATAATATCATATCCTCTAAGATTAGTTACCATATTTTGCCTAAGTTGCCATGTCTTCATCATGGGGCCAACCAGGCTTCAATCTGATAGGCTTCTTTAGTAGCTCTTTGAATCGGGCCAGTTCTTGTGGGCTGAATGTCCCCCATCTAATCGATAGACCTCCATGGGGCGCTTCTTGCGGCATGGTCACGGGCTTTGCATTTTGGCCCGTGACACTAGGGCATACTCGTCTTTCTGTTGGGGATGGGAAACATCGATTGTAGGTGGCATCGAGGAAAATAATTAGAAAATGTCAAGGAAGTCACTATATTCTAAAGATCCTAGAGATTCAAGTGTTGAGAAAATTTCTATTGGGTAATCTATTATTTGTAGGCTTCATTCACTATCTCCATACCTTAATTTCTTTAACTCTTACATTTATAATGATGTTTTCTATTTTTAGTTGTTTTTTGTTGAGGGATTTATGTGTAACTAAATTTGTTATGTGATTAATGGTGGATATTGGTACTGATATGATTAAATAATTATTATTTATTTTAAATATTATTGATACATGCAATTGCTTTTCTTTGATAGAAATATTAATAAAAACATTAAATTTTTAATGAAATTGGTGTGGCATTTTGTGTGGTAGTCCAGTGCACTTTATACTGACATGACACTATTGTCATATATGATATGTTAACAAATAATTTAAAAATTATAAAAATAAATCAAATTCAAAAAGAATTAAAGAATTTCATAAGAATTTAAAAATATTAGCACAAAGTACACGTTAATTGCCATTGAAACTTTTATGCTTAAAAATTTAATATTTTAGTCAATATTTTCATTTAAAAAACATCAATTCTGTTATAAAATAAAAAAAGATGGAGAGAATAACGAATAAAGAAAATATGAAAGAAATAGAGAATGTACTTTATTAATCAAATGGATGATTACAATGCTTCATCAGAGTCTCTATTTATAAGCATAAGAAGTATAAAAGAAGTAAAGATCTAATTCTAATAACTATTAGAATTTAAAGTATATCAAAACTTTATCTTGATCATGATGGACACCACTTAATAATATATTCATAACACTCCCCATTGGATGTCCATTGGTAGATAATGTGCCTTGTTAAAACCTTATTAGGAAAAATCTTGTAGGATAAAAACCTAATGAAGGAAAAAGAGTACACAATATTCTATTACAAGTTGCCTCATTAAAAACCTTTACCAGGAAAACCCAATGGGACAAAACCTTGGTTAAAGGAAAATAGTACAACTTGTTTTAGACTCCCATTAATGGAAACATTAAATTACATCTTTAAGTTGACGCATTCCAATCTTGGTTAAATGTAACACCCCTTACCCGAGACCGTTGCCGAAATCGAGCACGAAGCGTTACCTAACTTAACTTACTAAATCGGAGCATAAAAATTTTCTTTTAAAATTAATTCACTCACGTTCAATCAATATGTCCGTAAAAAGGATCATCAAGACCCTAAAACATGCAATGAAAATGGTTCGGGTCTAAACCGGGAACATTAAAAATTTTCCAAATACCTAAACAAATTAAAAATAATTTATTTCACTGTTCACAATAAAACTGTCCAACTGCGCAGCAGTCACTAAATTAATTATAACTCGAGTTACGAAACTCAAAATTCAAATTCGTAAATTTTCCCTAAAACTAGACTCATATATCTTATTATCATAAAATTTTCAGAATTTTTGGGTTGGCCAATTAGTACAGTTTATTAGTTAAAGTCTCCCCTATTTTACTGTTCAACAATTCTAACCTCTCATCACTAAAAATTAGTTATCTCATTGTACAGATTTCATATGGTGCTTCCGCTTGTTTCTACTAAAAATAAACTCACCAAGAAATCAAGACATATAAATTATAACTCAATTCTTTCTGTACAAGTTTTAATAATTTTCCAAAGTCAGGACAGGGGATTCCAAAATCATTTTGACCCTATCTCACTAAAATTCAAATATCTCATAATATAAAATTCATCTGCCTATATTGCTTCTTTCATATGAAAATAGACTCAATAAGCTTTAATTCTATACCTCATTCACTCTGTAATTCCATTTCTAATATCCTCGGTGAATTTTTCAAAATCACATCACTGATGTTGTCCAAGAAAAAAAAACTATTCCATTGCAAATTTTTTTTGTTCTTTCATAATTTCTTTGTATTAACTAGCATTTAGGTATACATAACACTAAACATATTCTTAATTAGCCATCTCAATAGCTAATTATTATAAAAAAAAACTTTACTTCCATATTTCAACCTTTTTCGAAACACAATCCAAACAATTAAGCACGTTATTTAATCAAGCATGAAACCATACATATCAAAATAAACAAGCCATTTTCGTATGGCTCATTATATATATACATCTTTCAAAAAATATTCCAAAAAGTAGTATAGACTATACATGCCATAAGTTTAAGTTTAACTTTTATAGATACTGATAATGGACGATAGTGTGATTGATTTCGTTGACGATCCCTGATCCCGCAACTAACTTCCAAAATCTATAAAACCGAGGCAAACACATATGCACGGTAAGCTATCAAAGCTTAGTAAGTCATAAGCAAATAAAGAATTCAATGTTATTATTAGTTCAAAATCACATAACCGAATTATTCAATTCATATTCATATATATATATAAGCAAAAAAAAAAACATAATTGTGATACCACATACCCTTCCATTTGGCCAAATATAGTCTTTAATACACACACACATACTTTCATTTGCATCATCTAATTTGTATCACAAATGAAATAACCAACTTACCTTGATACCATATATTATTTAACTATTACATACTTGTAATATCATGTACTTATATGTCACATTCATCATTCATTGGATCCACACAATTTGTGCTAAATAATTTGTCGAAGCTATAATGACGTTGCACAATTAGTGCTCTCTCTTATTTAACCAAATTGATCTTGGTATCGCACACTTAGTGCCCGTTATTCGACATAGTCATTTTTGTTTCGCACACTTAGTGCCTGTTATTCAACATCAACATTTTAATTTTGCACACTTTGTAACAGCCCAATTTTGACCCTAATCAGACAAAGTGGTTTCGAGACCACGAATCCGAGTCTAAAAATATTTTAATATTATTTTCTGTGTTAAATATGTGTGAAATTATATATGTGAAAGTTTCGTGAAATAATTTTACTGTTTGTATGCTTAATTTGAGAAAATGGCTAAATCGCGTAAAGTGAAAATTTGAGGGTTAAATATGAAAGTGCTGAATTGTTTTTGTCTTTATAAATTGGAGGTTCTATGTGGCAATTAAGCCATTTCCAAGTTAGTGGACGGCATTAGGTGATATATATATATATGGTTTTCTTATATTATTAATATAATATATATATGTTATAATAAGGTATAATATATTATTATGTTATAATAAACATTAAAAAAAGCCATTATCATTTTTTTTCCCTTCATCTTCATCACGAAACAAAACAAAAGAAAACAAAGAAACAAAGCTAGGGTATTCGGCCATTGTTGAGCTTGATTCAAGGTGAGTTCTAGCTCGGTTTTTGATAATTTTTATATTTTTGAGATCGTTGCTTCGAATACTATCCGACCCATGCTAGAATTTTTGTTTTTGATGAATATTTTGAGTTATGCCATTAATGAATAATTGTGTTCTATGAAGTTTGATGATGGATTATGAAATATATGTGTTAGATTAACATGTTTTGTCTTTGAATTTTTGGTAAATTTGAGGAATTAGGGCTAAATTAAAAAAATAAATTTTTGAGGGACTAAAATGAAAAATAAATGAAATGCATGGACTTGTATTAATACAAGGAAGATTCGGCCTAGCTATGTTGTTGTGAGATTTTGTGTAAATTGTGTTTTATGCAATTGGGATTAAATTGCAAAAAGTGTAAAATATTAGGGGAAAATGGTAATTTGCCTATTTATGTGTTTTTGGATTAAATTGAATGTTTTAATATTTAAATTAGCTCATTCTGGATATATTTAGATCAAGAACCAAAGAAATCAGAGTTAAATCGGGGAAAAGCTAAAATCGTCGAATAATCGTCCGGTTTCGATTTTTCACGGTCAGAGGTAAGTCAACTAGCAATTTAATGTTATTAATTAATATATATACATATATATATCTATTGTATTTGGATGAGCTCAAATTGAAAGTATATAGCTTGAATTTAATCAAAGTAAAAATGATATGTATATATATAAATATATGATTAATGCTCGAATATACATATATGTATACACATATATGTAAGCTCTTGAATTTAGTTGAAGAATGAATATGACTTATGTATAAATTCTTGGTTATTAATCGAAAGGTATGTATAGTATATATATAAGGTTCGAATGTATATATATATGTAAGTACATATATGTACAAACTATCGGATTGATTAAAAATATATATGTTATATTTGCATAAGTAGTTTTGAAATGGTATGTACATGTGAGTTGACATTTATATGTATATGATAGAATTGAATGAGCACATAAATATATATTTACATGTATATGTTTTTGTATTGAGTTTGGGTATAATTTTTATATAAGTTTATATGAAGTTCGGAAATACAAATATAATTAAATATGTTTTTGTGTTAAATTTAGGTATGACTATTATATAAAGTATGTATAAGACTCGAATATATACAAACTTATATATGTACATGTTTATGTATTGAATTTAGGTATGATAATTATATAAGTTTATGTGAGATTCAATTATGTAATTATATTCATGTGAAGCTTTTGAATGGAGTTGAAGGTACAAAATTGTTAGCTTGGATTACTATATGATGTTCGAATGTATGATATTAATAGTAGGCCTTAATGTATTAAGTTATATATCTGTATATGATCATATGTATAATTAAGTTATTGAGCTGGATTCAATATCTGAACTTTATATACCTATGTGGTTTAAAGGTATAATTTAATATATTGAGCTAAATTTTTATACATGGAATCTTATATACATATACATTTTTAAAGTGATTTGTATTTATATAAATTGAGTGTTCAGGCTCGGTGCCTAGCAGGCTTGATGCCAGTGATATGTTTCAGACTTTAAGTCTAGCAGGCTTGTCGCCGGTGAAACATTTCAGACTTTAAGTCTAGCAGGCCTGACGCCGGTGAAACATTTCAGACTTTAAGTCTAGTAGGCTTGATGCCGGTGAAACATTTCAGACTTTAAGTCTAGCAGGCTTGACGCCGGTGAAACATTTCAGACTTTATGTCTAGCAGGCTAAGTGCCAGTGTATTGAATCAGGCCTTAAGCCTAGCAGGTTTTGTGCCGGTGAATCTATTCATATCATGTGTTTACATGTATCGAATATGTGTATGATTTAGTCATATGGATTTATATAATATGTATATACATTTGGTCATTGTGTTTGATGAGCATATAAACATTAGTTTATATGTATTTGATGAGTATGGATTTATATATATATTAAATTTTATGAAATTGTTAGGTATATTCGCATTCAGATAGATGTATGTGAGAAATCTATATATGCATTTTGGTAAGTATAAATGTATTTGGTTATATTCGTTTGATGTGTATGTATATATATATTCGATTATAGAATTTGTTAAGTACATAAATATGCGTTCGGCTACACACATATGAAGTGTATATGCATTCGGTTTTAGGTATTTGATAATGATGTATGCATCTGTTTATATGTAAATGATATATAAAAGTATTCGGTTGTAAGTTTTTGATGAGTATTTAAATATACAATTGTTATGCATATTGTATATACATATTTATATATTCATTGGTAAACATTCTACGAGTACATATATTTGATTATAAATAAGATGATTATGAGTAACAAATATTCAAATAGTAATATATGTCGTTTTTTTGCGATTTTAATAAGTTTAATTATGAATTTATATTATTCTTCTTTTATATATATATTTTAGTTATGCTATAGATTTACTAAGCTATGTAAGCTTACTTTGTTTGTTTACGTCTATCTGTTTATAGATAAAAAAAAATCAAATCAAGCTTCAAGCTCAGAGATCGTCAGCAAGTTTATCATCTTATCTATTGTCTCGGTATTTAAAATATTTAAATTCTAACTATGGCATGTACAGACTAGATAAATGTTTTGAAGGTCGTACTTTGTTGTATTGTATATGAATATAATAGCCATACTAAAATGGTTTATTTCCTTATAGATTTGCTAGTTTATAATGTCTTTACTAGTTGCATATTTAATGTATATGTATATGTATAATATATATGTATTGATTTTGAGATGGTTGTCTTTTGTTTAGTAATGCCTCGTAACCCTAATTCGGCGATGGATACGGGTTAGGGGTGTTACATTTGATTGGTATCAGAGCTACGTTTTAGTCGGTTCTAGGACTAATGTAGCGTGTGTAAGTCTAGTTGTACTTGCCATAATTTATATACAGATAGTGTGATGACTTCTGACATTTGAAAATATGTTTTCGTATAGTAATGGATCCCGATCGAGTTGAAGCTGATGATGTTGAAAGTATAGCGCCTGTTCCTGCATAAGGGACAGTGCCCGTTGACTCCCGGCCTACCTCGAGTAGTCATGAGGGGGAGGCAAAACAAGCCTTCTGCCAAATGATGAATGATTGGTTTACGCAATATATTCGAACCAATCCGGCTGTGTAACAATCCCCATTTCAAAAGAATCCATCTCTGATACCTGTGATACCTCTAATGGTTGATCCGATGAGAGTAAGTAGACCCCTTGTTGATAAAATTAAAAAATACGAGGCTGAAGAGCTTAGGGTCACAGTTAAAGATGATGTTGAACGGGCTGAATTTTGGCTTGATAATACTATCCGTGTATTTGAAGAACTATCATGTACACCTGAAGAATGTTTGAAGTGTGTAATATCTTTATTACGTGACTCCATTTATCATTGGTGGAATACTTTAGTGTCAGTAGTACCGAAAGATCGTGTCACCTGGGAATTCTTTCAAACAGAGTTCCGCAAGAAATATATTAGTCAGAGATTCATAGATCAGAAACGTAAAGAATTTCTTGAACTTAAATAGGTCGTATGACTGTTACTGAATATGAGCGGGAATTTGTACGACTTAGCAGATATGGCCGAGAGTGTGTGGCAACTGAAGCTGTTATGTGTAAGAGATTTGAAGATGGGTTGAATGAAGATATTAAACTGTTAGTAGGAATTTTGGAGATAAAAGAATTTGTGGTACTTGTTGAACGAGCTTGCAAAGCTGAAGAACTCGGGAAAGAGAAGAGAAAGGCTAACTTTGAAGCTAGAGATTTTCGTAACAGAACATTCAGTAAATCATTTCAGTCGACTTCAAAGAAATTCAGAGAAGATCACAGCCGATCTAAAGCTAGTGCAGGGTTTTCCAAACGGGATCCAGATTGACCTCCTGTAAGTTCACGAGCTACTTCAATTGCTAGTGTTGGTAATGTTCGATAAAATAGATCAGAGTGCAAGCATTGTGGAAAATGGCATCCTGGAGATTGCAGATTGCATGATCGGTCTTGTTTTAAGTGTGGATCAAAGGATCATTTTATTCGAGAGTGTCCGATGATGGCTTAGCAAAACACAGTTCAGAGTACTAGACCGAGTAATGTGTCAGTACGAGGTAGACCACCCAGACGTACGGGTAATGCAAGTGGTATTCAGAGATGATATTCTGATCTACTCTCGTGATGACACCGAGCATGCCGAACATTTGAGACTTGTGTTACAAACTTTGTGAGATAAATAGTTGTATGCAAAATTTAGTAAATATGAGTTTTGGTTACGTGAAGTCAGTTTTCTGGGCCATATTGTATCAGCATCAGGTATTCAGGTTGATCCGAGTAAAATTTCAGCTATACTTGACTGGAAACCTCCGAGGAATGTCTCTAAAGTTTGAAGCTTTCTGGGGCTCACTGGTTACTATAGGCGGTTTGTGAAAGGATTCTCTATGATTGCAACCCCGATGACAAAGTTATTACAGAAAGATGTTAAGTTCGAGTGGTTAGAAAAGTGTCAGAAAAGCCTTGATCAGTTGAAAGCCCTTTTGATCGAAGCTCCAGTACTAGTTCAGCTAGAGATGGGTAGAGAATTTGTTATTTTTAGTGATGCATCTTTGAACGGTTTGGGATGTGTTTTGATTCAGGAAGGCAAAGTTGTAGCTTATTCCTCGAGACAGTTAAAGCCACATGAAAAGAACTATCCGATGCATGATCTCGAATTGGCCGCTATTGTGTTTGCTTTAAAAATATGGCTCCACTATTTATTCGATGAAAAATGTCATATTTATTCTGATCACAAAAGCTTGAAATATTTGATGACTCAAAAGGATCTGAATTTGAGACAGCGACGGCGGTTAGAGTTGTTAAAAGATTACGAGCTTGTCATTAATTATCATTTTGGAAAGGCTAAGTCAGAAATCACTGTTTGCTTTGCATGCAATAAATGCGTATATAGCTATGCCTGATGATGGTACGATAGTAGTTGAGTTAAAAGCAAAATCGTTATTTGTTCAACAGATTTGTGAAGCTCAGAAAGTCGGTGATGATTTAATTGCAAAACGGGCTCAGTGTGACTTGAATGTTGATTCAGAGTTTCTAGTTGATGCTGAAGATTGCTTGAGATTCAGAAACTGATTGTGTTCCGAAAAATTTAGAGTTAATTCAGATGATATTGAATGAAGCTCATAATAGTCGATTATCTATTCATCCAGGTAGCACGAAAATGTATAACGATCTGAAACAGCACTATTGGTGGCACGGTATGAAACGAGACATTTTTGACTTTATTTCGAAATGTTTAATATGTCAGCAAGTAAAATTCGAGCTTCAGGTACCTTCTAGATTGCTTCAGCCGATCATGATACCTGAATGGAAATGGGACTGAGTCACGATGGATTTTGTATCTGGTTTACCATTGACACCGAGTAAGATAGATGCAATCTGGGTTATTGTTGATAGACTGACAAAATCGGCTCACTTTGTTATGGTTTGTACTGATTATTCACTTGATAAATTTGCTGAATTATATATTTCTCAGATTGTGAGATTACACGGGTTACCTATTTCTATTGTTTCAGATAGAGATCCAAGGTTTACATCGCGGTTTTGGAAGAAACTGCAAGATGCACTAGGTACTAAACTGCATTTTAGTACTGCTTTTCATCCTCAGACAGATGGCCAGTCCGAACGAATCATTCAGATACTTGAGAATATGTTGAGATGTTGCATTCTTGAGTTTAAAGGTACATGGGAACGATACTTGCCTTTGATTGAATTTGCGTATAATAATAGTTTTCAATCTAGTATCAAAATGGCACCTTACAAGGCTTTGTATGGTCGTAAATGTCGTACACAATTGTATTGGACAGATATTAGTGAAAATAAGATACACGGGTCGATTTGATTAAAGAAACTGAGTAGAAAGTGAAGGTGATTTGGGATAGCTTGAAAACAGTATCGGATCGTCAGAAATCATATGCAAACTTGAAGAGAAAAGATATATAGTTTCAGATTGGAGATAAAGTCTTTCTGAAAGTCTCACCGTGGAAGAAAATACTCATATTCGATCGTAAAGGCAAATTGAGTCCGAGATTCATTGGACCGTATGAGATTATAGAGCATGTCGGACCGGTTGCTTATAGATTACTGTTGCCACCTGAGCTAGAAAATATTCACAATGTATTTAATGTTTTGATGCTTCGTAGATACCAATCCGATCCTACATATGTGATTAGTCCGTCAGAGATTGAGATTAGATCTGATATGTCGTATAAAGAATAATCGATTTGCATTTTTGCTCGTGAGGTTAAAGAGTTACGAAATAAGAAAATTCCGTTAGTTAAAGTATTGTGGCATAAACACAGAGTTGAGGAAGCAACCTGAGAGCTAGAGGATACAATGAAAGAACGTTACCCACACCTATTTAGCGGTAAGATTTTCGAGGACGAAAATCCCTAAGGAGAGGAGAGTTGTAACAGCCCAATTTTGACCCTAATCGGACAAAGTGGTTTCGAGACCACGAATTTGAGTCTAAAAATATTTTAATATTATTTTCTGTGTTAAATATGTGTGAAATTATATATGTGAAAGTTTAGTGAAATAATTTTACTGTTTGTATGCTTAATTTGAGAAAATGGCTAAATTGCGTAAAGTGAAAATTTGAGGGTTAAATATGAAAGTGCTTAATTGTTTTTGTCTTTATAAATTGGAGGTTCTATGTGGCAATTAAGCCATTTCCAAGTTAGTGGACGGCATTAGGTGATATATATATATATGGTTTTCTTATATTATTAATATAATATATATATGTTATAATAAGGTATAATATATTATTATGTTATAATAAACATTAAAAAAAAGCCATTATCATTTTTTCCCTTCATCTTCATCACGAAACAAAACAAAAGAAAACAAAGAAACAAAGCTAGGGTATTCGGCCATTGTTGAGCTTGATTCAAGGTGAGTTCTAGCTCGGTTTTTGATAATTTTTATATTTTTGAGATCGTTGCTTCGAATACTATCCGACCCATGCTAGAATTTTTGTTTTTGATGAATATTTTGAGTTATGCCATTAATGAATAATTGTGTTCTATGATGTTTGATGATGGATTATGAAATATTTGTGTTAGATTAACATGTTTTGTCTTTGAATTTTTAGTAAATTTGGGTAATTAGGACTAAATTAAAAAATAAATTTTTGAGGGACTAAAATGAAAAATAAATGAAATGCATGGACTTGTATTAATACAAGGAAGATTCGGCCTAGCTATGTTGTTGTGAGATTTTGTGTAAATTGTGTTTTATGCAATTGGGATTAAATTGCAAAAAGTGTAAAATATTAGGGGAAAATGGTAATTTGCCTATTTATGTGTTTTTGGATTAAATTGAATGTTTTAATATTTAAATTAGCTCATTCTTGATATATTTAGATCAAGAACCAAAGAAATCAGAGTTAGATCGGGGGAAAGTTAAAATCGTCGAATAATCGTCCGGTTTCGATTTTTCACGGTCAGAGGTAAGTCAACTAGCAATTTAATGTTATTAATTAATATATATATATACATATATATATCTATTGTATTTGGATGATCTCAAATTGAAAGTATATAGCTTGAATTTAATCAAAGTAAAAATGATATGTATATATATAAATATATGATTAATGCTCGAATATACATATATGTATACACATATATGTAAGCTCTTGAATTTAGTTGAAGAATGAATATGGCTTATGTATAAATTCTTGGTTATTAATTGAAAGGTATGTATAGTATATATATATAAGGTTCGAATGTATATATATATGTAAGTACATATATGTACAAACTATCGGATTGATTAAAAATATATATGTTATATTTGCATAAGTAGTTTTGAAATGGTATGTACATGTGAGTTGACATTTATATGTATATGATAGAATTGAATGAGCACATAAATATATATTTACATGTATATGTTTTTGTATTGAGTTTGGGTATAATTTTTATATAAGTTTATATGAAGTTTGGAAATACAAATATAATTGAATATGTTTTTGTGTTAAATTTAGGTATGACTATTATATAAAGTATGTATGAGACTCGAATATATACAAACTTATATATGTACATGTTTATGTATTGAATTTAGGTATGATAATTATATAAGTTTATGTGAGATTCAATTATGTAATTATATTTATGTGAAGCTTTTGAATGGAGTTGAAGGTACAAAATTGTTAGCTTGGATTACTATATGATGTTCGAATGTATGATATTAATAGTAGGCCTTAATGTATTAAGTTATATATCTGTATATGATCATATGTATAATTAAGTTATTGAGCTGGATTCAATATCTGAACTTTATATACCTATGTGGTTTAAAGGTATAATTTATATATATTGAGCTAAATTTTTATACATGGAATCTTATATACATATACATTTTTAAAGTGATTTGTATTTATATAAATTGAGTGTTCAGGCTCGGTGCCTAGCAGGCTTGATGCCAGTGATATGTTTCAGACTTTAAGTCTAGTAGGCTTGTCGCCGGTGAAACATTTCAGACTTTAAGTCTAGCAGGCTTGACGCCGATGAAACATTTCAGACTTTATGTCTAGCAGGCTAAGTGCCAGTGTATTGAATCAGGCCTTAAGCCTAGCAGGTTTTGTGCCAGTGAATCTATTTATATCATGTGTTTAGATGTATCGAATATGTGTATGATTTAGTCATATGGATTTATAGAATATGTATATACATTTGGTCATTGTGTTTGATGAGCATATAAAAATTAGTTTATATGTATTTGATGAGTATGGATTTATATATATATATTAAATTTTATGAAATTGTTAGGTATATTCATATTCAGATAGATGTATGTGAGAAATCTATATATGCATTTTGGTAAGTATAAATGTATTTGGTTATATTCGTTTGATGTGTATGTATATATATATATTCGGTTATAGAATTTGTTAAGTACATAAATATGCGTTCGGCTACACACATATGAAGTGTATATGCATTCGGTTTTAGGTATTTGATAATGATGTATGCATCTGTTTATATGTAAATGATATATAAAAGTATTCGGTTGTAAGTTTTTGATGAGTATTTAAATATACAATTGTTATGCATATTGTATATACATATTTATATATTCATTGGTAAGCATTCTACGAGTACATATATTTGATTATAAATAAGATGATTATGAGTAACAAATATTCAAATAGTAATATATGTCGTTTTTTTGCGATTTTAATAAGTTTAATTATGAATTTATATTATTGTTCTTTTATATATATTTTAGTTATGCTATAGATTTACTAAGCTATGTAAGCTTACTTTGTTTGTTTACGTCTATCTGTTTATAGATCAAAAAAAAAAATCAAATCAAGCTTCAAGCTCAGGGATCGTCAGCAAGTTTATCATCTTATCTATTGTCTCGGTATTTAAAATATTTAAATTCTAACTATGGCATGTACAGACTAGATAAATGTTTTGAAGGTCGTACTTTGTTGTATTGTATATGAATATAATAGCCATACTAAAATGGTTTATTTCCTTATAGATTTGCTAGTTTGTAATGTCTTTACTAGTTGGATTATAATGTCTTTGTTTATTAAAAATGGTTAGAAGAGAAGTTTAACATTTTGCATATTTAATGTATATGTATAATATATATGTATTGATTTTGAGACGGTTGTGTTTTGTTCAGTAATGCCTCGTAACCCTAATTCGGCGATGGATACGGGTTAGGGGTGTTACACACTTAGTGCCATTCGTATAGTCATAGCTATTCCATACTCGCACACTCAGTGCTAAATATCGGTAAATCACATTCACGTCTATTTCTGTTACCCGAACTTAAATACATTCAGCTACATATATATATATATATATATATATATATAACACATTCAGCTACATATATATATTTGCATGTTTTCATTTCAGCATATATATAACTAATATTTATTTAGAATTTATATTATCTATTTGCTTATAAACTTACCTCGGACAACAATAAATCGGAACGGAACGATTAATCGACGACTTTTGTTTTCCTCCGATCCAAGTCCAATTTCTTTAATTCTTAATCTAAACATATTCAAATTAAACTCATTCAAACATAATTTCATTCAATTCAGTAAAAAACGCATAAATAAGTAAATTTCACTTTTGCCCCTAACATTTCACAGTTTTCACAATTTAGTCTTTATTTCACAAAATACAAAATATTCCAAATTTGACCACACTATAGCTTGGCCGGATATTCCATAGAATCATATAAGTCCATACATGTCATTTATTTCACATATTTAACACCTATTTTATAACCTTTACAAAAAGGTCCTTTTAGGTGTTTTCATGGTAACACCTTTCACAAAAGTTGTTTATTTAACTACGAAGACTCATTTTCTTCCATAAAAATGCAGCAACCAACATAAAGGCTCACATGGAAAAATCCTAGACTTCCAACCATTTTGCAAAATAGTCCCCTCATTAGCTAGCTCAAGCTATAAGGGTTCCAAAAGTAAAAAAATTATCAAAGAATGGTCATTAAAACACTTACTTGTAAGGAGAAAAGCTTGCTGAAATTTTTGAGCTCTCAAACCCCTATTTTGCTGCTAATTTTCGGTGGTGAAGGTGGAGAAGAAAAGATGATATCACTCTTTTCTTTATTTTATGATAAAAATAAATTTAGTCACCAAATTTTTATCTAACCAATTGACCAAATCTTTTCTTTGTCCCTATGGCTGGCCACCACACTAAACAAGGCCTAATTGCACATTAGGGACCTCCAATTAATATTCTATAGCTTTTATATACCTTTAGCTTGTAAAATAGAACTTTTACACTTTATGCGATTTAGTTCTTTTATCAAATTAAGCACACAAACAGTAAAATTAAATCACGAAATTTTCACACATATTAATTCACAAATTATAAACACAGAAAATAATATTTAAAAATTTTTTTGACTCAAATTTTTGGTTTCGAAACCTCTATTCCGATTAAGATAGAAATTGAGTTGTTACAGTGGTAGTCTTTCAAATATTGAAGTTGGAAATGCCTTGGTAAGATATGCTAAATTATCACTAGAACGGATTTGTTGAACATTTATATCAACTCTTTTTTCAAGATCCTGGGTGAAGAATAATTTTGACGAAATATGTTTCATTCTATCACCTTTGATGTAACCACCCTTCAATTAAGCTATACATGTTGCATTATCTTCACATAAGATATGTAGCAGGCCCAATTAGCCCTAAACCAAAACAGAAAATACAATAAACAGGCCGACATTTTACACGGCCCAATAACCCATTGACATAGCCCAAACCAAGTTACCCTAAATCTAACCCAGCACTAAAAACAAACCCTAGCCGCATTAGCCTAGCGCTGCCTTCAACACCTCCAGCGAGTGTCCAGTCGCCGCAGGACTCGGAGATCGGCCTCCCCACGCGTGTTTGCTCCCCACGACACCTGGAAAAATGGACTCAAAAAGTCCGAAGGAGAAAAACAAGCAGAAAATAATATCATTGATTTGATTTCTTTTTCTTTTTGGCCTATAAAAGGCCACTTTTAATATGTAAAAAGGGGGGAAAGAAACATTGAAAATACGGAGACAGATACGAAGATAGAAAATATACAGTGAATACAAAGGATTTTTTTTAGAAGGTGAATCGGATTCCTTCTTTATATTTATTTTCTTTTTCTTAACGAAAATAGTAGTAGAGAAAAAGGGGTCTTACCTCGTCGTCGAAACCCAAGCCTGCTCCGCTTAAATCGGAGCTAGTCGGGCTGGGATTTGAATCGGTTGATTTGCCGAGCACGGCGACGGCGTTGGCGACTGGACAAAACCTTAGCAGAGGGTTTCTTTTATTTTTTAATTTTTTTCTTTTTCTATTGCAAAAATGGGGTTTTCAGAAAAAAAATCTGTTTTAAATAGCAGAGTAAAACGGCGCCGTTTTAGGGGATTAGGATCCGCGCGTTGGCCCGACCGGCAGGTAGGGTCTGCGCGTCCTGACCTTAAATGGTCTATTTGCTCAATTGGCCCCTCCCTTTTGCAGCGCACTCCAATTAAACCCGTTTTGTTTCTCTTTAAATTGAACCGCTTATTTTATTTTTGTTTCAATTCGGACCTTTGATGCGCAGCGTTTTGGAAGGTGGGAATAATTTCCCCTTTGGTCCTCCGCTGTTGTGCGCGCATTCAATTCAGTCCTATCTTCAAATTTATTTCAAATCCGCCCACTTTTTCGTTTTATTTCAATTTAGTCCATTGTTATTATTATTATTATTATTTAAATCATTATATCATTATTATTACATTGTTTGCTATCATAATTACCACTGTATTTACTATACATATACACGCATATTTTTTTATATATAATATATGTGCTCTTTTTTAATATATACTTTTAAGCTTTTTTTAAATTTGCATATATTTTACGCATACATACTCTTTTTATTTTACTCTCCTATTTTTTTTTCTTAATTTATACTTTATACATTTATATATGTTTTATAACATGTGCGTTTTAATATGTTTATATACCCATTTTTCTAAAAATCATTATAAATGTTTTTATTATTTTACATATTCTACTATTTTAACATATATTGCACACATATATGTATTTAAATATATACGACTTCGAATTTTCATGATTTACCAATACACCTATACATTTTTCTTTTTGTAAATATACACATATGCATACTTTTTATTCTCACGATATTCAAATACATACATGCATTTTTATTAGTTTTTGATTGATGTGTTTCATTCCATCTCTTTATATGTAACATTGTATATGTGCACTAAATATATGCGTACGCATATTTGCAAATTTACTTGTATATTGTACTTGTATATATATTTGTAAATATTTATTCATATATGTTTTAAATTAAAGTATTTGTTTCATGTTATACATTAACTTTTTAACATGTATTTTAGAAAATATATATTTTGGTTGCGCCAAAGCATTAAAATCATCATATTTTACAAATTTCCAAAATATTTGGCATTCATGATTCTCGAGAAAGATCGTGTCCTAACTTACTGGATTGCGATTATTTTTCGATGAATTTAGAAAGCCAAATATTTGTTTTGCAATAAATTCACAAATTTCAAATAAAAGCTTATTCTCGGGAATTCAAAAATGTTGGGTCCTAACTTACTGATCATGACATTTTATTATCTTGAAATAAGAATTTCAAAAACAAAGGCAATATTCGATATTTTGAAGATTTAAAAGTATTGTGCCCTAACTTACTGGGTGTGATGTTTTATTTCTTTGAAATAAGAATATTTTATTATTTTGATTCGTTTGCGAGTTAAAAGTTCTCTTTTAAAATCTTTTCAAACTTTCGATAACAAGACATTGAATAATCAATTTGGTGCCAATTTTGGGCGTTACGAGGGTGCTAACCCTTCCTCGTGCGTAATTGACTCCCGAACCTATTTTCTCAAATTTCGTAGACCAGAATTGTTTTTAAGGTGAGCCGATCACACCTCAATCAAAGATCGGTGGCGACTCCAATTTTCATTTTTTTAAAAGTCAGCAACTAAATTTTTGTTTTCAAAAAAATGGTTTCGACAAGATAGTTGGCATCTTTTTCTATAAAGGCAAATTACATATCTTTTGGATATGTTGGGTCAATAACCTTAGCCAAACACACCGTAACAGCCCAATTTTGACCCTAATCGGAACAATAGTTTTGGGACCACAAATCCGAATCCAAAAAATATTTTAAAATTATTTTCTGTGTTTATTATGTGTGGATTTACTTGTGTGAAAATTTCGTGCTTTAATTTTGTTGTTTGAGTGTCCGATTAATAAAAGGATTAAATCGCATAAAATAAAAATTAGGTGGTTATTTCTAAAAGGGCTAAATAGTGGTTGTCTTTATAAAATGGAGGTTTTATGTGGCAATTAGGCCATTTTAATGTTAGTGGACGTCATTAGGTGATAATATATAGTTTTTATATTATTAATATTATTTATAAATGTTATAATAAAGTATATTATATTATTATGATATAATAAAACATTATAAGCCATTATCATTTTATTTCCTTCATCTTTTATCACTGAAACTAAACAAAAGAAAAAGAAAGAAAAAAACCTAGCTACATTCGGCCATATTGAAGTTTGATTAAGGTTAGTTCTTTGTTCGGTTTTTGATAATTTTTATGTTTTTGATATCGCTGCTTCGAGTACTATCCAACCCATGCTAGAATTTTTGATTTTGATGAATATTTTGAGTTATGCCATTGATGAATAATTGTGTTTTGTGATGTTTGATGATGAATTATGAAATATATGTTTTGGATATATATGTTTTGTATTGAAATTTTTGATGATTTTGAGTAATTAGGGCTAAATTGCAAAAAATAATAAATTGAAGGACTAAAATGTGAAATAAATGAAATGCATGGACTTGTATGAATACAAGGAAGATTCGGCCTAACTATGTTGTTGTGAGATTTTGCGTATTTTGTGTTTGGTGAAATTTGGACTAAAATGTATAAAGTGTAAAAAGTTAGGGACAAAATGGTAATTCATCCATTTATGTGTTTTTGGACTAAATTGAAAGGAAATATATTTAAATTAGTTTATTTTGAATACATTTAGATCAAGAACCAAAAAAATCAAAGTTGGATCGGGGAAAAACCAAAGTCGTTGATTAATCATCCTGTTTCAATTTTCATCGTCCCAGGTAAGTCTATAAGCAAATAAACGTCGTTAAATTAGAGTGTATATGAATTTTATATGCTGAATTTAATTGTATGAATTTTCATATTAATAGCCAAATGTATAAATGCTTGTGAGATTTGGGTACAAGTCCTGTATATGAATCTGTGATATTCGGACTCTGTGCCTAGCAGGCTTTATACTGGTAAATTATAGCAGGTTTTATGCCTAGCAGGCTTCATGCCGGTGTACCATATTAGGCTTTATGCCTAGTAGGCTTCGTGCCGGTGTATCATATTTGGCTTTGTGCCTAGAAGGCTTTATGCCGGTGTATTTTAATAAGTTTTATACCTCACAGGCTTTATGCCGATGTGGTATCGAATGTGATTAATGAGTTAAAATGATTAGGTATGTGATGTTTAATTACCTATTTGATAATTAGGTAAGTAAGTTTGTTTTATATATAACAAAAATAATACATAGTGTTCTTATAAGTATATGTGTGTATATGAAAGGTATGTTCAGCCTTATGTTAATTATAGGTATATGATTGGAAGCTCGTGTATAAACGATTAGCCATGACAAAAATGATTTGAGATTTGTGAATGTATTAGTAATGTTTATATATGTGTATATTCGGCCTTGATAAATTGCTTATGAAATTATATGTTATATATATTTTTGCTTAAGGCTTACTAAGCTAAGTTAGCTTACTTTGTATATTTATTTGTTATTGTTTTTTTTTTAGATTTTGGAGGTTGTTACGTGCTCGGGGATTGTCAGTGAAGTCATTCACACTGCGTCTACTTTCGGTACTTTTAAAAGTTTTATTTCGAACTTTCGGTCATTCACACATGTGTTTTGATTAAAGGTTGGATGTGAGTAGTGAATATACTTGGTTAATATTCAGTTATGTTTTGTATTTATATATGTGAGTTTTGTTGGTATATTTTGCTAAGAATTATTTATAAATTTTTGGTATTGATGTTCTTATTATAAACATGTAAGCTTGTTTAATTCATTTGTGATTTGGCTATTTGGTTTTGGGTTGTGATGGAAAGTTTTTATATATATGTTATGTTTAAATATTAGGTGTTTATGTTTAGTTTAATATGACTTATTTTATAAGTAAGTAACATGTTCTATAATTATTTTGATGGTTCGATTAAGCTTTGCATTATTAGATGAAACATATTTCATTTAGATTTATTGAAATTGTTTGTGCTTAGCCGAATAGAAAATTTTGGGATTAGTCTTAATATGACGTTTGATACATTGCAAATTATGAGAGATTAGCATGTTTAATTCGGTTGGAAAATTTCAATGTATTAGCCAAATGGTTGCTAAGTTATTTGCTCGAACGCATAGTTTTGATGTTTTTAATATGATATGAAATTTTTGCATAATAAACAAAAATTGACTTTATATAGAATTATATGCATGATTATGTTTGGCTAAGAATTTGGTAAAACACCAAATGAATAGTGTTTTGGTTCAAATATGCATTGTAACAACCCGGTTTTGACCCTAATCAGAATAGTGGTTTCGGGACCACAAATCTGAATCAGAAAAATATTTTAATATTATTTTGTGTGTTTATTTTGTGTGCATTCGATGGTGTGAAATTTTCGTGTTTTAATTTCGTCGTTTAAGTGTCCGATTTAATAAAAGGGTTTAATCGCGTAAAATAAAAGTTAAAGGTTAAAATTTAAAAGCACCTATTTATAGTTGTCTTTTTAAGTGGGAGGTCTAAAGATGTAATTAGACCAAGATTTAGTTAGTGGGTGGTATATGCCAACATTGCCCTTAAGTTATGTAATTTATAATTTATTTAATTAAGGTTAATTTAGTCATTAAGTAAATTATAATATTATAACTAAAATAAGTCATAAAAAGATGAATATATTCATCTTTGTTAGCCGAATATTGGAAAGGAAGAAACCATCCATGGTTTCTTAAGTTTCGGCACTTTCATAGCAAAATTAAGGTATGCTTTGGTTTCGGTTTTTGATAATTTTTACGTTTTTGAGATCGTTGCTTTGAATACTACCCGACCCATGCTTGAATTTCTAATTTTAATGAATATTTTGAGTTATGCCATTGATGAATATTTGTGTTTTGTGATGTTTGATGATGAATAATGGAAGATATGTCTTAGATTAACATGTTTTGTCTTGGGATTTTTGATGAATTTGAGTATTTAGGGCTAAATTGTGAAAATAAATTTTTGAGGGACTAAAATGTGAAATAAATGCAATGTGTAGACTTGTATGAGAACCATGAATATTCGGCCCTTATGTGGTATGGACAAATTTTGTGTATTTTGTGTTTTGTGCAAAAAGGACTAAATTGCAAAAAGTGTAAAATATTAGGGGCAAAATGGTAATTTTCCCATTTATGTATTGTTGGACTCAAATGAATGTTTTGATGAATAAAAAGGTTAAATTTGACTATGTTTAGATCAAGGAACGAAGAAAACGAATTTGGATCGGGGGAAGTCGAAGGTAATCGAATAGTCGATCGTGTTTGCTGATATCCGAGGTAAGTCTATTAGCTATTTAATGTCATAAAATCAGTATATAAATAAGTATATGAGCTGTTTTTGGATGAATTATAATTAAAAATATGATAGTTGAAATAATTAAAAGTATGAGTGAATTATATATATATTATGCAAATCTACATCTATATGTTCTCGTATTGAACTTAGGTATGCCATTTATACAAGTTTATAAGGGGTTCGACTATGCAACTATGCATGTATATGTTGTTGTGATAAATTTAAGTATGAAACTTATATATGAAAGAGGGAGATTCGATTAGGTATGTATGTTCTTGTAAAGGTTCTTGAACGGGGTTGAAGAGATGAAATTATTAGTTTGGATTATCTTAATGTGTTCGAAAGTACGATATTAATAGTATGCTTCAATGTGTTAAGTTATATATATATATATATATTCGGATGTATAATTTAGATATTGAGTTGAATTTGATGACTGAACTTTTTATACCGATGTGGGTTAAGGATATAGTTTATAAATTATTGAGCTGAATTTTTATGTGAATTCTATATACCATTATGATATACAACTCCTATGAATTGAGATTCTTTTGTTAAAGCTCAGTATCATTCGGTTTATCGTTAGTGACATAATTCAGACTTTACGTCTAGCAGGCTTAATGCCGGTGAAATTATTCAGACTATAAGTCTAGCAGGCTTAATGCCGGTGACACATTTCAGACTATAAGTCTAGCAAGCTTAATGCCGGTGACACATTTCAGACTATAAGTCTAGCAGGCTTAATGCCGGTGACACATTTCGGACTATAAGTCTAGCAGGCTAAGAGCCGGTGTATTGAATCAGGTTTTAAAACCTAGCAGGCTAAATGCCGGTGAATCCGTTTAAAGCCTGTGATAATATACAATTGATACCTCTATGATTTTGATTATATGAAATCGATGTATACATAAATGTTCAATCACATGATTTTAGTCATATTAACTTGATGAGCATATATATATACATATATTTGGTCTAAGCAATTGATAGATATGTATATATATATATATATGTTGCATTCGGCATAGGTGGATATATTTATGTGTATGCATTCGGCATAGGTGAAAATAAGTGTATGTATCTATGCATTCGGCATAGATGGGTATAGGTGCATATGTGCATTCGGCATTTATGGATGATAAGCATAAAAATTTGGCTTTTGATATATGTAGTTGAATAGTTGTATTTAAATGGATTCGATGAAGTGCGAACAATAAGTACTCTAGAAATCAGTATATGCTGTTAAGGATTATGCTAGTAACTTGATTATATGCATATAATGTATATACATTTGTCCGTTTATGTGTATTAGATAAATATACATCCTTTTAGACTTAAACAAAATGACTCAATAAAGTAGTGTTTGATTAGTAATCATATTTGATGATTGTAATTTCAATAAATTTACTTAAAGAATTATATGATTCTTTTATATGTATTTTAGATATGCTGTAGACTTACTAAGCTATAAAAGCTTACTTTGTTTGCTTTTGTTCATTCGTTTTTATAGATTTTTTTTGGAGACGCGTTACGAGCTCGGGGATCATCAGCACCGCCCATCACACTATCGACTTCTTTTGGTATTTTGTTAAATATTTGAACTCGATCTTATGGCATGTATAGGCTTGATAATGTTTTGGATAATTTTGAATCCTATTGTGTAAATAGCAATGCGAAAAGAGTTTAACTTCCATGCTTGAATTTGATTATATATGTTCATGAATTGGACTTGCATTTGGAATTAGATATTAAAGTTATGTTTATGAGAGCTTGGTTTCGTAATGCCTCGTAACCCTGATTCGGCGACGGAGACGGGTTAGGGGTGTTACATGCATAATTGTTTGCATGCAAAGTTGGCTTGTGCGCATAATGGTATACTTTTGAGAAATATAGTAATTCATGCAATAAGAAAATAAAAGAGTTATAAGTGAATTAGGTAAATTTTGGGTTGTCATTGTTTGAATTGATTTCTTTTTAAATAAATCCCTTGGTTTAATTTTTGTTAACCAAATGGATGTTTTACAAAAAGGTAAGATATGCATATTTTGTATGCAAAATTGGTTAGTCCTTTTGGTTTATAAATCAATGTGATCATAAGTTGAACAAGCTAGATATGCTGAATATAGTATGGTCAAATGATAGATGCATTGAATTATTAGATTTATATGATTCATGCATGGATTAATAGAATGAGATAATTTTATTATCTTAGTTGTGCGTACATGCTTATGGGATATATTTGATTTTGGTGCTTATGATTTAAGTGGCTACTTATATATTAAAAAAAAGATTTGTAAGTGATTATTTAACTGTATTATTTAAAGTTGATTTATTCAAGAGAATCAAACATGTGTACATGTATAATTGTTCAGAAGTTGTGATTTGTTTGGTAATGCCTCGTAACCCCTTTTCAGCGATGGATACGGGTTAGGGGTGTTACACACACTCTGGACTTGCCTCATGTATTGCAATTATTTCTGCATGGTTTGAAGAAGTAGCAGTTAATGTTTGCTTTGTCAAACGCCATGATATGGTAGTACCTCTACATACAAATAAATATCCTATTTGAGATCGACCTTTATGTGGATCTGATAAGTATCCAACATCAGTATAGCCAACTAATAGGGATTTTGAATCATTTGAATAAAATAACCTCATATCAATAGTCCCTTTGAAATATCAAAATATTTGTTTAATTCCATTCCAATGTCTACATGCTAGAGAAGAACTAAATCTTGCTAACAAGTTTACAATGAAAGCTATATTAGGTCTTGTGTTGTTTGCAAGCTACATCAATGTATGGCACTTAGATATGGTACTTCAGGACCAAGAAACTCTTCATCATTCTCTCAAGGACAAAATTGATCTTTATTCACATCTAACGTTCGTACAACCATCGGAGTACTTAATTGGTTGCTTTATCCATTTAAAATTTCTATAATACCTTTTCCAAGTAAGTTGATTAATGAACATGAATTTCATCTTTTAAATGCTCAAATTGTAAGCCAATATAAAACTTTGTTTTTCCAATATCTTTCATTTCAAATTCTTTCTTTAAACAATTTATTATATTTTGAAGCTCTTCAAGAGTTCCAATAATATTTAAATCATCAACATAAACAACAATTATCACAAAATCTGATCCAAACCTTTTTATAAAGACACATGGATAAATTAGATCGTTTTTGTAACCTTCTTTTAACAAGTATTCACTAAGACGATTGTACCACATATGTCCAGATTGTTTTCATCTATATAAACTTTTCTTTAATCTGATCGAGCAATTTTCTTAAGAAACTCTATATTCTTCTGGGATTTTAAATCCTTTAGGGATTTTCATATAAATTTCACTATCAAGTGTATCATATAAATAGGATGTAATAACATCCATTAGATGCATGTCAAGTTTTTCATGTACTGCCAGACTAATAATATATCTAAACGTGATTGCATTCACCATAGAAGAATATGTCTCTTCATAATCAATGCCGGACCTTTGCAAAAATCCTTGTGCTACAAGTCTAACTTTATATCTTACAACTTCATCAATTTCATTTTGTTTTCGCCCAAATACCCTTTTATATCCTACCGGCTTTACACCTTTAGGTGTTTGGACTACAGGTCCAAAAACTTCACGTTTAGAAAGTGAATTTAATTATGCTTGAATTGCATCTTTCCATTTTGGTTAATATTTTCTATTTTTTACATTCCTTAGTAGATTTAGGCCCAGGATCCTCATTTTTTTTGTTACTTCAATAGCAACATTATAAGCAAAATTGTTGTCGACAACTACATTTTTTTTTGGTTCCATCTTTTTCTTGTATTGACATAACTTATTGAGATCTCTTTATTTTTATCATTTCCATTTTCACTTTTAGGGACCTGAATCTCTTCTTGAGTTTTATAATTAGTTATGTCATGGGTCTCTTCAGGAACCCCCGCCTCCACTATATGACCATCTTGAATGTTTACTCCCTTTTTTTTTACGAGGATTTTTATCTTTGGAATCGGCCGGTCTTCCATGCTTCATGCAAGGATTACTTTATTTTGCATTAACAATTTTCCCTATTAGGACATCAATTCATATTGGAGCATTTTCAGCTGGTATGTGAGGTTTAATGAATCTGGCAGTTGATTTGTAAAATACTTTATTTTGCATTAACAGTTTTCCCTATTAGGACATCAATTCATATTGGAGCATTTTCAGTTGGCATGTGAGATGTAATGAATCTGGCAGTTGATTTGTAAAATGAATTATCTACTAAACTTCTGGTTGAATTCTCTCCCCCTAATGTTGAGAAAACTGACAACTCATATCATAACTAAATATCAAATTAATAGCTCAAAAATATTATAAGGAGACTCATATAAATATACATTCTCAATCTCTTATTATGACCCATCTTTGTGTGTTGTGGTGGAGCAGTTGGAACATATACCGCACATCCAAAAATTGTAAGATGGGAAATATTTGGCTCTTGACCAAAAATAAATTGTTCTCTTATTTATTACCATGTTCCCACTTTTAGTGGTCAATGAGTATATCTTTTATTTTCTTTATGTTTACATTCACTTTGGCAAATGCAACAAATCTAGTAGGACAGACTTCTAAACGCCTCTATTGATTTTTTTATTTCATAATCACCATCGTAAACATACGTGGATTTTAAGTCAGAATCTATCCATTCATGTTGTCATGATTATTCTCTAATTATAATAAATATGATATAATAAATAAAACATAGTAAAATATACCTAAAGATCTTTAACACCATCGTCATCACCTTGACTATTATCACGAGCATCCATTCTGAGATTGAATCTTTCAACATCTTGAAGATTGATTTGTGGGACGACTTCGAAAGATTTTGAAAAATAGAGAATGTAACACCCCGAACCCGAAACCGACACCGGAGTCGAACACGAGGTGTTAACTGGCTTTAACCCCTTACAAAATTTATTTTCCAGACACTGCCCAATCTGTGTACTAGTCGTTTTAAAAATCATATCTTGAGTTTCGTAACTCGAAAATCAGTTTCGTAATTTTTCCCAGAAACTAGACTCATGTGCCCATCTATGTATTTTTTTCTAGAATTTTTGGTTGGGCCAATTAGTACATTTTATTAGTCAAAGTCCCCCAAGTTGCAGGGGTCGACTACACTGACCTTTGCCCATTACGACTTGGATATCTCCCTGCACGGGGCTTCAATACTGATGCCGTTTGTTTCTATGAAAACTAGACTCAGAGAGGAATCTGTACATATATGGTACGACCCCTAATTATCTCTGGTTAATTTATAATGAATTTCCAAAGTCGGAGCAGGGAATCCAGAAACCGTTCTGGCCCTGTCCCACAAAAATCTGATTATCTCTTAATATACTGCCCATATGATCTTTTCGTTACTTCCTCATGAAAGCAGACTCATCGAGCTTCGATTAAATAATTTATTCATCAATTAATTCCACTCCTACTATTTTTAGTGATTTTTCAATCTCATGACACTGCTGCTGCCAGCATCTGTTACGAAAGTAACTAGGTCCATTTCATGCCTACCCTTGATCCAACTCAATCGAACATTCGTGCCATTTTCGCATGGCTTAAAGTTTACATGCCATAATTCAAACACAACGTACTAGCTTATACATGCCAAAATGATCTTCTAAGCACACTAAGAAGAAAGTACCAAAACTTGCTATCCGGTGTGATGACTTCGATGACGGCCCGACCCCGCAAAAGTAGATGAGTCCAAGCAACCTATAATGGGTGACAAGGAAACACCGGGTGAGTTTATAACTCAGTAAGTCATAAGCAATGCACTACTATATATCAATAACATTATCACAAGAGGAAACAAATGGAATGAGACAATTTACTCCATCCATACCGAACCATGCCATAGTTCCTCCAACCTATCGATTCAATTTCATATCAATTCATGCATTCACAATCCATATACTCATCAATAGGACATTGAAGCATTTTCATAAATCAATTTATTTTCGTTACAATCAAACAACAAAACGGCCTTTCACCCATCCTACGATAAATTTTTATGTACGTGACTTCAAGTATAGTTGTCACATAGGTTCAACTTACCGAGCTCAACACCAAGTATAAGCATAGCACATATTAGCCATGTACTCAAGACACTTACCCGATCCGCTGTCCGCGATCGACTCAATAGTGTCGCACACATAGTGTCCATAATGATTCACGAATGTATATTGAGCCCGCACACTCAGTGCTATATAATCAACTCGCACACTTAGTGCCACGTAATCAAATCGCACACTTAGTGCTACATAGTCAGACTCGCACACTTAGTGCCGCATGGTCAATTCGCACACTTAGTGCATCATATTCATTTCGCACACTTAGTGCAACATAGTCGAATCGCACACTTAGTGCTGTGCAATTTAATCCCGCGCACTTAGCGCCAATCTCATGGTCATAAATGGTTATCTCGCATGTTTAGTGCCGAGATCAACAACTCGGTACATCTTACCTCTTTTCTTTCATTCAACAATTTCATCATCACATACGTACATGCATATATATATATGTATATTTATTCATTCCATTCAGCATCAATACATACACATTATGACCATTTGAAATAATACCAACTACATGCTTAATGACTTACCTCGTGTTGGGTAAGACGGTTCCAACTCGGCTACTCGATAACCTTTTCTTTGCCTTTGCTCGATTCACCTCCTTTAGCTCCTTGAGCTAAATCAATAATTTAACTAGTTTAACCACCTTGCTAAATATTTACAATCCAATTTCACATGTATATGTATGTTAGTATATTCGGCTAATAACCTCATGCAACTACCAAAGCCGAATCAACTAAATATACTTATGTATATACACATATATCATCATCGAAATCACCTAAGCTTAGACATCAATTTTTAATTTCAAGCAAGTTGCCGAATGCAACCTTACTAAATTTTCATGGATTCAATATACCATTACCATGAAATCAACAACCAAAAATTCATAGACAATTTAGGAAAATCACATTGCAAATCTCAAATTCAAACAAAAACCATGGCCGAAATGCATGTATACATGTACAATGTCAACTATAACATCATTTAAACACCTAATTCATCTCATGAACACTTAATCAAGTTTCCCTAATCTAGCATATTTTCACATCTATTTGTAACATCATGTAAGTCCACATATAACTACATTTCTTAAGTTCCACATCTTAATGCCCATTATAGCCACTCCCATAATCTACATTTAAAAATCGGCAACACCCACATTCAACTATCTTAGCCGAATACTCCTCAATACTTAGACTAAAGTATGCACATTAAACTTAATACAACTTTCATTATTCCTTTCATGTTTCGGTCAATTATTCAAATTACCTCATAACATGAACATTCTTTTCAACTAATCTAGGATGACTCATTCGGCCATAACCAAGAACCACTTTTCATACAAGGACAAAATAAATCAATTGAACCTCCCATTTAAACCCCTTTCTATCTTCTACTTACTCAATAATACATGTTTCTTAGTTCATATTCATCTATAACCATTTCAAATCACATACTACAAAACATCATCACTTTGGCATATAAGAACATAACCAAAGGTTTCTTGCAACACAACTCAAAAATCAACACATGGGTCATGTTATGAGCATCAAAACGACTCAACTTCACAAAAAAAATGCCAAAAGAACCACATGATATCATACCTTAATCTACAAACTCACTTGGCCGAATGTCCTAGCTTCCATTTTTTTTTCTTTTCTTTTCCTTATGGTTTCGGCAAGATGATAGAAAAGATGAAGGAACTTTGTTTTTATCACCACTTACTAATATAAATTTATTATACATAATTCCCACCAAATATAAAAAAATGGAGACAAGGAAACACCATAATGCATGCTTGTGTTGGCCGGCCATTCACATTCAAAAATGGTCTATTTGACATGCAAGTCCACTCTTTTTGGTACATGCACTAATAGACCATTTTAAATTGGACTATCATATTTTCTCCATGTCTCAAATCGATCCCTATTAACAATTTTCTCATGCAATTGGTAAAATTAGGGAATGAAACTTCCACATACTCATGTTCACACATAATAAGCACAGAATATAGCAATTAATTATTTTTTTACGACTCGGTCTTGTGGTCCCGAAACCACTTTCCGACTAGGGTCACATTAGGGCTGTCACAACTCTCCCCCACTTAAGAAATTTTCGTCCCCGAAAATCTTACCGGTAAATAGGTTCGGGTATCGTTCTTTCATCGAGCTCTCAGTTTCCCAAGTAGCTTCCTCAATCCCATGTTTGAGCCATAACACCTTTACTAACGGAACCCTTTTGTTTCGCAACTCCTTCACCTCACGAGCTAGGATACGTATCGGTTCTTCTTCATAACTCATATTGGCTTGAATTTCAACCTCTGATGGGCTAATTATATGCGATGGATCAGATCGATAGCGTCGAATCATCGAAACATGAAAGACATCGTGAATCTTTTCAAGCTCAGGGGGCAAAATCAATCTATACGCAACTGGCCCCACTCGTTCGGAGATTTCGTACGGCCCAATGAATCTCGGGCTCAACTTGCCCTTACGGCCAAACCTAAGTACCTTTTTCCAAGGCGAAACTTTAAGGAACACTTTATCTCCCACCTGATATTCAATGTCCTTCCGTTTCAGATCCGCATACGATTTCTGACGATCTGTGGCTGCCTTCAAACTTTCACGGATTACTTTTACTTTCTGTTCGGCATCTTTAATCAAATCAACTCCGAAAATTTTACTTTCACCGAGCTCGGTCCAAAACAATGGTGTACGGCATTTACGACCGTACAAAGCCTCGTAAGGTGCCATCTTAATACTTGATTGAAAACTATTGTTGTAAGCGAATTCAATCAAAGGTACATACCGTTCCCATGAACCACTAAACTCAAGGATGCAGCATCTCAGCATATCCTCGAGTATCTGAATTATCCGCTCGGATTGACCATCGGTTTGGGGATGAAAAGCGGTGCTAAAATGCAGCTTGGTACCCAAAGCTTCTTGCAATTTCTTCCAAAATCGCGAGGTGAATCTCGGATCTCTATCCGACACGATAGAAATAGGTACTCCATGTAATCTCACAATCTGAGTAACATACAATTCGGCTAGTTTATCCAATGAAAAATCCGTACGTACGGGGATAAAGTGAGCCGACTTAGTCAGCCTATCAACAACAACCCAAATCGCATCCTTCTTACTTGCGGACAATGGCAGTCCGGACACAAAGTCCATTGTGACTCGGTCCCATTTCCACTCGGGTATCATGATCGGCTGAAGTAATCCTGAAGGCACTTGATGTTCCGCTTTCACTTGTTGACATATTAAACATCTCGAAACAAAGTCGGAGATGTCTCGCTTCATACCATGCCACCAAAACCGATGTTTCAAGTCGTTGTACATTTTCGTGCTCCCCGGGTGAATTGACATTCGGCTACAATGGGCTTCGTTCAGTATCATCGGAATGAGTTCCGAATTCCTTGGAACGCACAAACGACTTCTAAACCTCAAACAACCATCATCATCAATCTGAAACTCTGATTCCCTGTTCGGAACACACTCAGATCGTTTTGCAACCAATTCATCATCAACTTTCTGAGCTTCACGAATTTGATGAGTCAATAATGGTTTGGCTTTTAATTCAGCTACTAACACATTGTCAGGTAGAACAGACAAGTGTACATTCATCGCTCGCAAAGCAAACAGTGATTTCCGGCTTAAGGCGTCCGCAACCACATTAGCCTTTCCCGGGTGGTAATCAATGACGAAGCTACTTAGAAGGATGTTAAGTTCGAATGGACGGAGAAATGCCAGAAAAGCTTCGATCAACTGAAAACTCATCTGACTGAAGCTCCAATTTTGGTGCAACCCGAATCGGGTAAAGAGTTTTTCGTTTATAGTGACGCATCCCTACTTGGGTTGGGTTGCGTATTGATGCAAGAAGGTCGAGTTGTGGCCTATGCGTCAAGACAATTGAAGCCACACGAGAGAAATTATCCGACCCATGATCTCGAACTAGCCGCCATTGTGTTTGCATTAAAAATATGGCGACATTATTTGTTTGGCGAGAAGTGCCATGTGTTTTCGGATCACAAAAGTCTCAAATATTTGATGACTCAACGAGACTTGAATCTAGATACAGTCATACGGCCTTGCTTGAGTTCCAAGAACTCCTTACGCTTCTGATCAATGAACCGCTGGCTAATAAATTTTTTCCGGAATTCCGTTTGAAAGAAGTCCCAAGTTACTCGCTCGTTCGGGACTATGGAAATCAAGGTCCTCCACCAATAGTAGGCTGAGTCTCGCAACAAAGATACAGCACATTTTAGACATTCATCGGGTGTGCATGACAATTCATCGAACACCCGAATGGTGTTATCAAGCCAGAACTCGGCCCTTTCGGCATCATCAGTTACTATGGCCTTGAACTCCTCGGCCCCACGCTTACTAATCAAGTCTACCGGTGGCTTACTCAGCCTCACAGGATCAGCGACTGATGGCATTACAGGCTCTTGGGGTGGATTATTCAAATTTGGGAATTGTTGGACAGCCGGGTTGGCTCGGGCATACTGCGCGACCCACTCATTCATCATGGTAAAGAAGGCTTGTTTAGCCCCCTCACCTTGATTATTCGCAGATGACTGAGGTTCAACAGGCGGCGTCCCTTGTGCAGGAGCAGCCGCTACGCTCTCAACGTCATCCGCTAGGGTTCTTTCCTCACCGGGATCCATTTACTAATCAAGACAAAAACATTTCAACCGTCAGAAGTCATCACCCTTTTAAACATTAACATTATGGCATGTATAGCTAGACTCATACGTGCTATGGTAGTCCTAGAACCGACTAAACCATAGCTCTGATACCAATAAAATGTAACACCCCGAACCCGAAACCGACACCGGAGTCGAACACGAGGTGTTAACTGGCTTTAACCCCTTACAAAATTTATTTTCCAGACACTGCCCAATCTGTGTACTAGTCGTTTTAAAAATCATATCTTGAGTTTCGTAACTCGAAAATCAGTTTCATAATTTTTACCAGAAACTAGACTCATGTTCCCATCTATGTATTTTTTCTAGAATTTTTGGTTGGGCCAATTAGTACAGTTTATTAGTCAAAGTCCCCCAAGTTGCAGGGGTCGACTACACTGACCTTTGCCCATTACGACTTGGATATCTCCCTGCACGGGGCTTCAATACTGATGCCGTTTGTTTCTATGAAAACTAGACTCAGAGAGGAATCTGTACATATATGGTACAACCCCTAATTATCTCTGGTTAATTTATAATGAATTTCCAAAGTCGGAGCAGGGAATCCAGAAACCGTTCTGGCCCTGTCCCACAAAAATCTGATTATCTCTTAATATACTGCCCATATGATCTTTTCGTTACTTCCTCATGAAAGCAGACTCATCGAGCTTCAATTAAATAATTTATTCATCAATTAATTCCACTCCTAATATTTTTAGTGATTTTTCAATCTCATGACACTGCTGCTGCCAGCATCTGTTACGAAAGTAACTAGGTCCATTTCATGCCTACCCTTGATCCAACTCAATCGAACATTCGTGCCATTTTCGCATGGCTTAAAGTTTACATGCCATAATTCAAACACAACGTACTAGCTTATACATGCCAAAATGATCTTCTAAGCACACTAAGAAGAAAGTACCAAAACTTGCTATCCGGTGTGATGACTTCGATGACGGCCCGACCCCGCAAAAGTAGATGAGTCCAAGCAACCTATAATGGGTGACAAGGAAACACCGGGTGAGTTTATAACTCAGTAAGTCATAAGCAATGCACTACTATATATCAATAACATTATCACAAGAGGAAACAAATGGAATGAGACAATTTACTCCATCCATACCGAACCATGCCATAGTTCCTCCAACCTATCGATTCAATTTCATATCAATTCATGCATTCACAATCCATATACTCATCAATAGGACATTGAAGCATTTTCATAAATCAATTTATTTTCGTTACAATCAAACAACAAAACGGCCTTTCACCCATCCTACGATAAATTTTTATGTACGTGACTTCAAGTATAGTTGTCACATAGGTTCAACTTACCGAGCTCAACACCAAGTATAAGCATAGCACATATTAGCCATGTACTCAAGACACTTACCCGATCCGCTGTCCGCGATCGACTCAATAGTGTCGCACACATAGTGTCCATAATGATTCACGAATGTATATTGAGCCCGCACACTCAGTGCTATATAATCAACTCGCACACTTAGTGCCACGTAATCAAATCGCACACTTAGTGCTACATAGTCAGACTCGCACACTTAGTGCCGCATGGTCAATTCGCACACTTAGTGCATCATATTCATTTCGCACACTTAGTGCAACATAGTCGAATCGCACACTTAGTGCTGTACAATTTAATCCCGCGCACTTAGCGCCAATCTCATGGTCATAAATGGTTATCTCGCACGTTTAGTGCCGAGATCAACAACTCGGTACATCTTACCTCTTTTCTTTCATTCAACAATTTCATCATCACATACGTACATGCATATATATATATGTATATTTATTCATTCCATTCAGCATCAATACATACACATTATGACCATTTGAAATAATACCAACTACATGCTTAATGACTTACCTCGTGTTGGGTAAGACGGTTCCAACTCGGCTACTCGATAACCTTTTCTTTGCCTTTGCTCGATTCACCTCCTTTAGCTCCTTGAGCTAAATCAATAATTTAACTAGTTTAACCACCTTGCTAAATATTTACAATCCAATTTCACATGTATATGTATGTTAGTATATTCGGCTAATAACCTCATGCAACTACCAAAGCCGAATCAACTAAATATACTTATGTATATACACATATATCATCATCGAAATCACCTAAGCTTAGACATCAATTTTTAATTTCAAGCAAGTTGCCGAATGCAACCTTACTAAATTTTCATGGATTCAATATACCATTACCATGAAATCAACAACCAAAAATTCATAGACAATTTAGGAAAATCACATTGCAAATCTCAAATTCAAACAAAAACCATGGCCGAAATGCATGTATACATGTACAATGTCAACTATAACATCATTTAAACACCTAATTCATCTCATGAACACTTAATCAAGTTTCCCTAATCTAGCATATTTTCACATCTATTTGTAACATCATGTAAGTCCACATATAACTACATTTCTTAAGTTCCACATCTTAATGCCCATTATAGCCACTCCCATAATCTACATTTAAAAATCGGCAACACCCACATTCAACTATCTTAGCCGAATACTCCTCAATACTTAGACTAAAGTATGCACATTAAACTTAATACAACTTTCATTATTCCTTTCATGTTTCGGTCAATTATTCAAATTACCTCATAACATGAACATTCTTTTCAACTAATCTAGGATGACTCATTCGGCCATAACCAAGAACCACTTTTCATACAAGGACAAAATAAATCAATTGAACCTCCCATTTAAACCCCTTTCTATCTTCTACTTACTCAATAATACATGTTTCTTAGTTCATATTCATCTATAACCATTTCAAATCACATACTACAAAACATCATCACTTTGGCATATAAGAACATAACCAAAGGTTTCTTGCAACACAACTCAAAAATCAACACATGGGTCATGTTATGAGCATCAAAACAACTCAACTTCACAAAAAAAATGCCAAAAGAACCACATGATATCATACCTTAATCTACAAACTCACTTGGCCGAATGTCCTAGCTTCCATTTTTTTTTTCTTTTCTTTTCCTTATGGTTTCGGCAAGATGATAGAAAAGATGAAGGAACTTTGTTTTTATCACCACTTACTAATATAAATTTATTATACATAATTCCCACCAAATATAAAAAAATGGAGACAAGGGAACACCATAATGCATGCTTGTGTTGGCCGGCCATTCACATTCAAAAATGGTCTATTTGACATGCAAGTCCACTCTTTTTGGTACATGCACTAATAGACCATTTTAAATTGGACTATCATATTTTCTCCATGTCTCAAATCGATCCCTATTAACAATTTTCTCATGCAATTGGTAAAATTAGGGAATGAAACTTCCACATACTCATGTTCACACATAATAAGCACAGAATATAGCAATTAATTATTTTTTTACGACTCGGTCTTGTGGTCCCGAAACCACTTTCCGACTAGGGTCACATTAGGGCTGTCACAGAGAATCATCATGCTAATAATGTGTTATAAAATAAAGAAAGATGGAGAGAATAAAGAACAAAGAAAATATAAAAGAAATAGAGAATGTACTTTATTAATCAAAGAGATGATTACAATGTTTCATCAGAGTCTCTGTTTATAGGCATAAAAAATATAAAAGAAGTAGAGATATAATTTAATAACTATTAGAATTTAAAGTACATCAAAACTTTATCTTGATCATGATGGATATCCACTTAATAAGATATTTATAACAAATTCAACTCTTTTTTCAAAAGATTGATGATTAAATTTAACTTTTTAAAATGGTTGAGGTCAAATTTGACTAAAAAAATAAAGACCAAATTAAAAAAATGTAAGTGTTAAGGGTTAAATTTCATATTATATCTAACTTAAATTCATTGAAATTACAAATTTTTAAGTTTAAAAAATTAATCAACTTGCAACGAATTTTTGAATGGGATTTTAAAAGTGAACCTGAATCGAAGGTTTAATAAATTGTAAAGAAGGCAGCCCAAATGCACACCCAATAAAGATCAAGCCCATTTGGGATTTATGTAGATTACCAGGTTTTAGTTAGTTTTCATTTGGGCCTTATTTGTAGTTAGGCCCAATTAATTTAATTTGCTTTTATTTTTTAGTTATTTAGTGGTTAAAATATTGTAAAATTGGGTTCATTATCTAGGGTATTTTATTAAAAAAAGCCTCATTTTCAATATTATTTACGGAAATGGGCCACTTAAAATATTATTTGCTGGAATGGTCCAAAAAGCGTAAAAAAATATAAAATATAGTTAGCCTTTAATTTTATGTTGTTAGTTAAAAGAGGAAGGAATCTCACATTGTCTATAAATAAGCTGCAAACCTATTCATGAGTCTTTATATACATATATCTCATATCCCACATTGCTTAAGAAAACAAGGGAAATGAGATTTTGGGTCTATATAAAGATATGCTTTGTAAGTTTTATTTCTACATTAATTAGTGGCACCAAAAAATAAAAAAAATGGTGTTGTCACTTTGGGTCTTTATAAAGAATTATTCTCGTAAATTTTTAAAAAATTGGTCTATTTTTGTAATATTTAAAAAAAATGACATTTTTTGAAAATTTAGTCCAAGCAGGAGGTAAAGCACATATCAGCGCGCTTTTGCTGACATGGGGTAAAGCGCATCCTCGTTAGCGTGCTTTTTTACATTTTCCCCTGAAAATGCTTCCATGTAGGTGCGTTTTGTGTTTTTTGGACCATTTCAATAAATAATGTTTTAAGTGGCCCATTTCCGTAAATAATGTTGAAAATGGACTTTTTTAGTAAAATACCCCGTTATCTATTCCCTTGTGAATTGGGTGAATTTAGGTTTGTTCCTAGTTGATTGTTTTATTTTGATTTAAAAATTGTAAGTTGATTTAAGCTCTTTTGAAAGGATATTATCTTTTATCCACAAGAGTTTCAAATGCCTCTTCATTTTGTAAACACTTTTCACTTTGATAAATTTTAAACACTTTTTTAATATTTTCTACTTTTTAGAAAAAAAGTTTCAATTCTATTTTATTTAAAGTATTAGCGAATTTTTTTCAATCTTTGAGTTGCCAAGAATCTTTCTTGAAGGATCGATTGCCATTCATTCTTAATTGATTTTAGTGAAATATTCATTTCTAAGGGATCAATTTGTCATCTTTTATCTTCTCTTCTATCATTATCCATGGATCATTATCCAAATTTGTTCCGAGCATCCTAATAATATCCAAACTCTTTTGTCTTTACCCAAAGAGAGTGATAGTGATCCTTACTCAAACAATGCTACTTCTTTCTCTCTTTTGTTATCTTATTTTGCCACTTGTACGTTGTTCCTTCTCGATCACAACAACTTGACATCGATCTTTTACTTTGCTTTATCGGTTGCCATATAATTATATTATATTAAGGTCTATTTAGTTATAAAATTGAGTTGTTTCAGATTTTGGATTGGATATATCTCGGGTCTAGGCTCAAATTGGTCTTGAACTCAAACTATAATGGGTTTAGGCTTGGACAAGTCTTAAACTCTGATAATTTTGAGCTCAAATTGATTTAGATTCAGATTTTCTCAAACTTAATCTTTCTCTGATCTGAGTTTTTTTTTTTTTTGAAAATCTAGATTTAACCGTTTGATGGGAATTTAAATATTTGTCTTCCTTTGTTGCTAATACCCCAAACCAAATATGGGAGCCACCATTTGGTATGCAGGACATGATTCCCATCAAGTCCTCTCTCTTAAATAATAATGGGTTACAAAGGCGAAATGAGAATAAAGGCCCAATGGATCTTAGAGATAAATGGGGCTTAATAATTAGATACCCAATTCAATCCATGTATAAGTAATAATCTATTACAATCACATAGCCCAATAATCCTTTGCCTCTTCTCATTGTTATATTCATTCTGGTTAGTTAAAATTTTCAAAAATCAAAGCAAGGCTCAGTTATTGATATTGATGATAGGATCAAACTTAAAATCCAATAATGAATCCTAACTTGCAATGAAATAAAGCCTACATGCTAATTCCTCACTAAATGTATAGAAGTAAAGCACATACTACTAATCCAAAACGATTGCAAGGCTCAATTCCTTGCCCAACATGCAGTACTAATATAAGTAAGCAGATTGAGGAAAAATAAATGTTCCATGGGTAATAAAGAAACTCGTCTTGTTCATGCAAGCCTTGTTTTCTTCTTTCCAGTCTACCTTATTAATTAATAAAATGCTCACTACTACCCGTAACTATCGTGAGGATTTCATGCATATATTGTGCTTCAATTAATATTATACACATATATTCGAAACTACAATACGTAATTGATGCTAGTACAACAGAACTTGTTAGAATCACAATACATATCCATCCCGAATCACAATATATATGAATGTGATCCAACAGAAAAGAAAAAATCAATCCAAATTTTCAATATTAGTCCCATAAATCCCTTAAAAGCAAACACTTATTTTGCTTTGACGCCCTTTTAAAAGTGTTCATTTCATAAATATCAAGAGGAAACTTATTGTATTCCTGCTGTGGTTCTTTAAATTGATTGTTTTGTAAAGCATTCTTGGTTTTTTCTCATATATGGAATCCCTGAACAGTTTCTGAATTGTAGCTTTTCCCCACTTTTGTTTCTATCTGAAGCTTTGGGAAATTCTCCTGCTTGATGAATCTCAATCAAACAAGAAACACAGCATATTATCATGTCCTGATAAGCTTGAAAAGTCAGTTTCTCATTCGACATATAGGGTGCATTAAAAGGTCTAAGTTGCACTATCATTGTACTAAAAAAAACTGTAAATAGATTTGGACTAACTAATGATGGAAGTAAAGTTTTGCCTGTTCTGTGTCCTTATCTCAGTCCCTGGATATAGGATAAAGCAGGTGGGCTAGTTGACAACTTGGCATTTTCAATCTTGGTCGGGTTGTTCCCTGGTTTTGTCAATCCAACATAGTCATAAAAACCAAGTTCTTGTTGTGTTTTTTTGTAAGCCAATCATTTACTTTCTTGGGATATCGGTTTCTGATCTTTCAGACTCAATTTAGCTGGAAGCTCTTGTCGCGAACTCGAGGCTTCCGAGTCACCTTTCACTAGAATGTATGTTGAGAAATCTGGACTTGGAGAAGCACTGAAAAGATGTGCCTGCTAACATCACTTAAACAATTTGGAGATTAAGCTATGTAAGAATTGTTCATGTCCCTTAGACTTTTACCCTGTAAGAAACTGGTGAATTCAATGCCAATGCCATTATATTTGGTCGTTTGTATTCTCTATGAATTTGAATTATTATTAGAAAACAGGTCAAGCTGGAAAGGGATTGAATCATTTACTAAATTCTGCAAACTCTTTTACTTGTTGCATGTTCTGAACAATGTTCATTGCTCGGTTTCGGTCCACAAGACCAGAGTCCATAATGGTGGACACAACCATGTGAAGCAGCAAGTTCTGACTTGCAGACTATGGTTGTTTTTTGTATAAGATGAAGACGATGTTGGGCCCCTAGTGAAGTGATTTTGGCAAGGGAAAAAAGTAGCCGTCCCATGTGTTATTTTCACTGTTGTTAGCAGTGATGTCCGAATTATTAGAAACTAGAAACATGCATTACCATAGGTATCAGTGATGTTCAGATTACAAGGGTTTGAAAAACAAGCAGATAAACTAAGGAAAATGACAGATGTTTTGAGGTTTTAAAAGCAGGCAGGGTGATCAGTTAGTGCAGTGAAAGAAATGGTAGTAAAGGGGGAACATATGGGTCATAGAATTCAAAGCTCCTTCACGTAATATCTGAATCAATGTCTTCGAAAAAACCAGTGAGGGCCGTCTCTATGTTGTATTTGGAGAATGTAGAGCGGCCCCCATAAGCTTGCTTTTTAAAGTTTCCGAGTTAATAGAGGAGTCAATGGTGGCATTATTATTTTTGTGGGCTTTATTCTTGGACTTATTGATCTCTCGAGTTTCTGCTTTCAAAGTATCTCTTTTGAAAGGTACTATACTCTCTTAGCTGCTAAAGCTTGAAGCCATGGATCAACAGCAGAATTTCCCCTTAGGTAACAATATATATCATTTGCACAATTATTATTTTTTCTAGCAACTGTTGCAGAATTCTAGCAAGAATTTTCCCAAAACCTCAGCCACCAACCATGGCAGTGTAAAAGCTGCGCCTTGAACTTAAGATAACATAATACCAAGAGCCATGTTTATGTGTTTTAACTTCCCAAATGCTATGGGTGATGTGTTGTTGATAGAATCATGGACTTTGTGTCTTGTCATAGAACTTTGAAGTACGAGGCTGTTCTGTTTTATTATCCATTTTAGAATGAGGAATGCTTAATGTTTTCGAAATCTTTTTTTCTGTATTTTAAGAATGATGTTTCATACTCATATGCAAATATGCCTAGATAAGCGTCCGGCACAGATACTCATATGCTCATTAGGACATAATACACTCATGAACTAAATTCTCACACCTATAGTTTTAGAATATGCTTTACAGAAAAGATCTAAGTGATAATTTAGGGCATGAATGAAATGAAAAGAAAAACTTAGAAGGCTCTATATCCATGTGCTTTAAGCCTTGAAAATAAAAGAAATGATGATAATATTTAAGGGAATAGTGATGTGTATAGCCCATCTTTGAGCTTGGCTATCCACAATAGAAATTAAAAAATAAAAATAAAAGGTGATGGTGGGCATTGGTGGTAGATAGGTTCAACTGAGCCTCATGATCGTGGGTCCTACACATGTATGACAGACGTTTAAAAAACTTGTAAGAATATGATATGCATGATGTATGTTCCTTAAGAGAGTGGTAGGGAAATGAATTGATCTTAAACTTGGAGATTTGATCCATTATATTTGTGAAAAAAACTTATGGTCAAGGATCCAAGTAGCAAGAACCCACCCCAACAATCATTCATAAATATGGATTTTTTCATGTATTAAATGTCGTCGTAATTTAAATATAAAAGAAGAATTATCAATGCAAGCAACCGATTCTCTCAACCATCTAATCTATGCTTATAATCAAATATTAAACCGTAATTGAATTTCTCACATTTATATTTTTATATAAAAACAATTTTTTATACTGATTTTTTTTATTTAAGATTACAAAATTAAATAACACATGTTGCTTATACCAGGAGTTGGGCTGCTTTGAAATATCATATTCATAAATTAATTTTTTTCTCTATTAAATTATTAAAAATTTATACAAATTTTATAATATTATTGACAAAGTAAATATCATATAAATATTTAAATTTTTTTATAATGATTCATTATAAATTAAATAAAAAATAAACTTAAATGATGTGATATTCCTCTCAAAACACTTGAAATGTCATAGTCATGAATTTATTGATTGTAATTTGTTTTGGTATCAAGGTACCAAAAATAAAAATCTTGAAAACTAAAAAAAGAAAGCGTATCATTTAACTTGATTTACTGAATTATGGTACAAACAGTATGAAAAAAGAAAGAAAGAAAGAGAAGCCTCATCATCCTAAAGTCTACAAAATGCCCAAATAAATCAAAACTTGGGCCATTGGAGAGGGCTCTGTCAGCCTGTCCTACCCTTTTTTTTTGGGGGGGGGGTGTATTGTATTGTATGGTTTTTATTTTTTACATAAAAGAATTAAACAAAAGAACAATTAATTTCCTATCTACTGATCAAATAATCATATTTTTGGGTTTTTTGTTTAGAAATTTAAAACTGTGAAATGCATCGTCTATGGCAAGCAATGGTTCTCTTTTTATGTTGTTTAGTTTCCTGTTTCCAAACCATGCCAATGTCCTTAGCAATACTCATGGCATCTGATGAAGCACCAGAGAGCCCTCTCCTTGTGAACCCAACTGCATACAATCCACCGTTGCCTTTCCATCCATTTGGGAATGGAGCCTTTGGGAACCCATTTTTGGAGAAGAATTCACCTTCCTGTTTGTTCATCATACAACCAAAAACAACGTCACTTCATGTGTATTACGATAATTTTGTCATTTTGAACAATTAAGCTGAAACAGAGGAGTGTTTGTTTACAACATTCTCTTACCTGAAGCCAAGAAGGAACATTGCTGCGGTATCCGGTGGCGAGAATGACCGAATCGATATCGAGCTTTTCGCCGTTAAGGAGCTCGACTTCTCCACGAGAGAAACGTTTGATTCCAGGGACGACATTGATGTCACCTGATTTAATTTTCTCCAATGCGCCGATGTCCAATACAGGGGTTTTCCCTTGAGTGTTCTTTAGTTCTAGTGGACCAATTGATGGCCTTTTCAGTCCATATTTCTCCACGTTCCCCAGCACCAACCAGGTTAAAATCAACATCAACTTGTCAACGAGCCAAATGGGTAGCCATTTCAACATAAAAAACGCTAATTCATACGTTGATTTCCCAAAAATTTCTCTTGGCAAGACATGGACCTGTTAAAACAAAGCCCCCATTAGAGTTTAATCTTGGGATTATATTTCTGTTTTAAACAATATATTGATAATGTATGTTTCGATGACTTACCGAGCTGCGAACCACCATTGAAGGTGAAGCATTGTGGTTGCAAAGATCAAGAGAAACTTCCATGCCGGAGTTGCCACTGCCGACGACTAATACTTTCTTACCCTGGAATTTTTCCCCAGACTTGTAATCACAAGCATGGATAATTTCACCGCCGAACTCAGCCAATCCTTCGATATCAGGCACCACACGCTCGGCATTTTCACCAGTGGCCACCACAAGCCAGCGGCAAATGTACTCAAACTCGGTCCTGTTGGAGCCACTCGTGACGACGGTCTTGACCCTCCAGAAACCACTGGTCTCATCATACCTAGCTGACTGCACGCATTCATTGAACTTCGGGTTGATATCAAAATGCTTAGCATACGACTCAAGGTACTCAATGAACTGTCTCTTTGTTGGGTACTCAGGGAAATCCTCAGGGAAAGGCATTTTAGGGAGTTGGCAAAATTGTTTAGGAAGATGAAGCTTTAGCCTATCGTAGGTGCGTTTTTGCCACAAAGATGCAATGCATTCAGCCCTTTCGAGCACCACAAAGGGCACCCCTTGTTCTCTTAAACAAGCAGCAGTGGCTAACCCCGATGGTCCGGCACCAACTATGACCGGACCATTGACCAAAGTCCATTTACGTTGAAAGAAACCTTGATCTTGATCAGCAAGGCGAAACATATTCTCCATCGTAACACCAAAAGAAGGAAATTCTTCGTTTGGTGATGTTTTAAGAAGAGTTGTGAAGTTATTGAGAAGATAATGGGATGTTGTAAAATTGATTGCAGGGATGAAAGGATCAATGGAGTGCTTAAATAAGGGAAGTGGGATGAAAAGACCATGTGATACCATTCCATAATTAAAAGCGGTTCCGAAGGGTCAGTTCCAAAACCATAAGCCAATAGTTGCCTTTTCTTATTTTATGCAGTTTTTTTAATAGATCTCATAATACATTATAGTTGCTTAAAATAATTGTTCAATCACTTATTTTATTCTTTTCTCTTATAATTTTTTATATTTATATATTAGGAAGATGAGAATATATATCACTTTCATTTTTTTTTAATTTTGCTTTTTTTCCCCACAACTACCATACCAAATATCTGGTTATAAAATAAGGATTGGGTTATCAATGAGAACATAGGGTTTTAATGATTTTGATGTCCAACATCAAATGTGCTTGAGATTCCACATGATTGTGTGATAGTAAGTGAATTTTGATAGTATTATTATACTATGTTGTAACAAAAGAAAGATAATAATTATCAAATTATTATAATTGTTTGTTTCATCATCATGGCAAATTTGTGTTCAAAATAATAAAGTGATGACCTGGATGATTTTAATATTAATTGTTAGTTTAAATACTCGAGGATGATTTATGTCATCGGTAAATGTTGAGAGTAATAATAAAGCACATTTTTTAAAAAAAAATGTATATTCAAATTTTAAAAATAATATTGTTGGAATGGACAGTCACGAACTTTGCACATGAATAAAAAAATATACATAGGAAAACCAAAAAAAAAAAGAATTAAGGGCAAAATAGTTATTATAGGGTAATTATTTTACGCAAAAACAGATCTATGATGTCATATATCTTTTACTATTATTAATAGTAGTAGGACATGACAACATCTTAAATATTTGGAATTTTTTTATTTCACTAGTCGTATATAGAATAATTATTCATACTTATATTTATAACTTTTATATAAAAACACGAGATTGAAATAAGCTTTTAATTTGACAAAAATATTTTTTTTATTGCTTCCTATATTACTAAATTAACATTTAAATAATAATTTTTAAATAAAATAATATATTAACTTTTTGAAAATTAAAAGTTTGTTATAAATTCATTCATAAATGGATGTCCATGTAACTTTCCAAACCCTTAAATTTATTCTTTTGTAACCTTTAAAGAATTTATAGGGTATCTTAATTATCTTTATTATATGTTTGTAACTTATGGTGATTGAGACCCTATAAATAAAGAGCATATATAAGTTTTTTGGTATCCAAGTGAAAGTTGAATAATCTTTTCATTTTTCTTTGCTTTTTTTCTTGTTCATTTGATAATTCTCTTGGTTTATAATATATTGTCAACACGATCTTACTCAAAGTGATAGTTCCTTTTATCGACGATCAAAACTACCTTCCATGATTTCCAAGATCTTAGACGATAAGATGTTAGGTTTTTATAGAAAGTTTCTTTTATTTAATGTTTCATATCTCATTAATTTTTTTAGCTAATTCATGATCAATTATAATTATTTTGACTAACTTATTTTATTTTTATGTTCTTAAAGATGATGAAAGATTTGATATCACTATCTATAAAATTAATTGATGCGAAAATTAATTAAGAATTCATATATGATGCAAAAATTAATTGAGAATTCATTATAAAAGTTTCTTTGCACATTTATTACTTGTTGTGACCAGTTAGACCATCCTGGATCATATATGATGCGAAAATTAATTGAGAATTCATATGAACATTCATTAAAGAGCCAGAAGGTTTTTTAATTTAAAAGAATTATCATGTGTTACTTGTTCTCATTAAAAATTGATGATTAGAAATTCACTAGCTAAAGTTGGGATTTAATGTCTTGCATTTCTGAAATGGATGTGGGTTCATTAATCCATCATGTGGATGGTTTGATGTTATATGATTTTGGTAGATGCATCTACAAAATAATCACATATATATTATCAACTCGCAATTTATCTTTTGCAAGATTGCTTGTTTAAATGATTATTGTTTAAATGATTAATTTTAGATTATGCAATTAAAACAAATCATCTTGCTAATATTAATGAGTTTTATTGATTGTTGTATATGAGTTTGAAAAACTTTTGTAAAGCCTGTTATTATATGCATAATGGTTTAGAGAAATTATTGATTTAACGCCTCTAGTTAATGTTTAAACCATTAGTTATGAGAATAAAACTTCCTATTTCAACATGAGATTATGTTGATTTACGTGCTACAACACTTGTACACATCAAGCCAATAAGTTATACATACTCCTCATTACAATTGGTTTTTGGTCATGAGCTAAATATTTCCCATCTTAAAATTTTTGTTTGTGCGTATATATTCCAATTGCTCCATCACAATGCACAAAAATGGATTTTTATAGCAGGTTTAGAATGTATATTGATATGAGTCTCCTTATATTATTAAATACTTTTTAGCTATTAATTGGAGATTTAGTTATGACATGAGTTGTCAGTCATTATGAGATAGATTTCCCAACATTACAGGGAGAGAATAAAAATCTGGATGAATAAAATACTTGGAATGGATTGTCATTATCTAAGATTCTCGTGCAAAGCAATGTGAAATAGAAGTTCAACAAATAATTCATTTTAAAAATAAACTTCCAGATGCATTTACTGACCTAATTAGAATAACCAAATGTTATATACTAGCTAATGTTTTAATTTGAACTGAAGTCCCAATAGGACAATTTATTAAAGTAAACGAAAGTAATGCATGCCTGAAGCATAAGATTGATTGGTTCAAAAGATAAAAATCCTCATAAAAAGAGAGGAGAAAACATTCAAGATGGTCATATAGAGGAGGCGGGGGTTTTTGAAGTGACCCATGACATAACTAATTATAAAACTCAAGAAGAGATTCAGGTTCTTGAAAGTGAAAATGAAAATAAAAATGATGAAAATAAAGAGATCTCAATAAGTTATGTCAATACGAGAAAACATGAAACCAAAATAAAAAAAAAAATAGTTGTTGTCAACATTTTTACTTATAATATTTCTATTGGAATAACAAAAGAAATGAGGATCCTAAGCCCAAATTTGTTGAGAAATGTAGAAATAGAAAAGATTGGTCAGATTGGAAAGACACAATTCAAGAAAAATTGAATTCCCTTGCTAAACGTGAGGTTTTTGAACTTGTAGACCAAACACCTAAAGATGTAAAGATGGTAAGGTATAAATTGGTATTTGTGCAAAAACAAAATGTGAAAAATGAAGCCGTAAGATATTATTTGCTTCAAAATGCAGTAAATTATTTAAAGATGAAATATCTCGAATTTTTTTTTGTCTTGGTTTACAGATTGAGCATTTAATGGATAGAATTCATGTTCATCAGCCAGCTTATGTAGAAAAAATTTAAAGAAATTTTACAAGGATAAAGCACATCTATTGAGTACTGAATGGTTGTAAGATCACTAGATGTGAATATAGACTCATTTCGTCTTTGTAAAAATGATGAAGAGTTTCTTGATCCTGAAGTACCATATCTAAGTGTCATAAGGGCATTGATGTATCTTGCAAACAACACAGGATCTGATATAGTATTTTCTATGAACTTGTTATCAAGATTAAGTTATTCTCATTTAAACATGTATTTAGATATATCAGAGGAATTATTGCAATGATGTTATTTTATTCAAGTGATTCAAGATCTCTATTAGTTGACATTAGTTCCTAGCTCTTCAAATCATGTAGAAATAATTGCAATGCATGAGGCAAGCCAATAGTGTGTTTGACTAAGATTGTTGACCTAACATACTCAAAAGATATGTGATTTGCCTCTATTCGAAAATATGTCAACTATCTTATATAGAAATGATGCATCGTGTATAGCTCAATCGAAGGGTGATTACATCAAAGGTGACAAAACAAAACATATTTCACCCAGATTATTCTTCACTTATGATCTTGAGAAAAAATGTGATATAGAAGTTCAACAAATTCGTTCTAGTAGTAATTTGATTGATGTTTTTACCAGGGCATTACCGACCACAACGTTTGAAAGACTAGTATACAAGATTGAATGTGTCAGCTCAAAGATCTAATCTGATGTTGCTATTAAAGGGAGTCTAAAACACGCTGTCCTCTTTTCTTTTAACCAAGGTTTTATCCCAATGAGTTTGATCTTTTTTACCAAGGCATTACCAACCACAACGTTTGAAAGACTAGTATACAAGATTGAATGCTCCAGCTCAAAGATATAATGTGATGTTGCCAATAGGGGGAGTCTAAAACACGCTGTCCTCTTTTCTTTTAACCAAGGTTTTACCCCAATGAGTTTTCTTGGTAAAGGTTTTTAACGAGGCAATTTGTAATAGGAGGTTGTGTACTCTTTTTCCTTCACTAGGTTTTTATCTCATAGCGTTTTCCTAATAAGATTTTAACGATGTACATTTTCGTTAATGGACATCCAAGAGGGTTATTAATGGATAATTAAATAAGTTGATACCACAAGTTCTATAACATTAATCTTAGTAATGATTAATGTGATAGTTTTTTTTAACATTAATCTTATTATAAGTTCTTATCATATCTACTCTTTTTTATATAATTCCTAGAACTACTCATATCCCTTCCCTAACCCTTAAATAGGAGGATAATGCGCTTCAGCGCACTCAAACCCACGTCCTCCTATATTGGCAACAATGCTTATACCAATTGAGCTAAGACTCAACCGATATTAATATGATAATTAATATTGTTGATAATTTTAAAATAAAAGTGATGAATAAATAAGCAGTATACTTTTATAGTATAAATCATAATATTAAATAATTAAACAATTATAATGATAAAAAAGCAAGCAACTTAATGAGTGATTTACTTTAATAATAATAAGTTAAACATATTATTTTAAATTAATAGTATTATAATCACCATAAACAAATGCATTAGTATCTAACACTTTGAAGTTTACATAAAGAAAATTGGAACAGAAATATTAATTTTTAGTATTATTTATTAGGTTTTAGTTGTATATTAAGAGATTAACATAAATAAAATACAAGTAATTCAAAAAGAGTATAATAAGAAAGTGTCTACCACTCTTAAAATTAATTTCAAAAAGCTAATAAACAAAATTAATTTGATAATATGTAGATGATGGTCACTAAACTAATTATGAAAATGACTAAGGCAAACGCACCTATCGAATAATAGTATAGTTATGGTGAATAGAGAATATCATATCCACTAGGACTAAAAGTACTAGTAATTACCGTTTTTCTATTATTTAGTCGACAAATTAGAGTGATTATTTTTAATCTAAAATTACTAAACTAATTTAACTAAGAATGCAACAAAGAATAAAATAGGAAAATTATCGAAGATACCAATGAGATAGACAATACCCAGGAAAGAATCTACCTAGACTTCACTTATTATTTTGAATCTGATTTAAACGATTTATTCACTTGTGCCTTGATCCGTAGAAATCCCTAAATTATGTTAATATCTCTTTCGAGAGTAAGGCCAACTGACTCTAGGTTGATTAATTGAAACATCTTTCTAATTAAAACCCCTATTGTCGCATTAACTCGATCATGGATTCCCCTATTAGATTTGACTCTAATCCGGTAGATTTATGTCATTCTATTTCTAGGATTGCATGTAACTCCACTCAATTATGCTAGATCTACTATTAAACAGGGACTTTTGCTCCATTGATTAAGTACATTAAACATGAATTAATATCCTGAAAATACTAAAACATGAAATAAACATACATAATTGAGAACAAGAATCAAGTATTTATCATGTAACTTAGAAATCAAATAATAAGATTTATCATAGGTTTCACCTTCCCTAGGTATCTAGGGAAATTAGTTCATAATCCTAAACAGAAACATCTCGAAGTTAAGATAACAATAAGACATAAAGAAACCCAAATAAACTTCTAAAGAAATTAAATGGAGATGTTCAATCTTGATGGAGATCTGCTTATGAGATGATTCCGATGGCATTCTTCGAGTCTTTTCTTCAATCTTCTATGTCCCCCTCCTTAAGTCCTCTTCTAATTGATATTTATAGGCTTTAGAATGCTCAGAAAGCCTAAAAATTGTGTTTTTCTGCGTAATTGGGAAGCATGGTGCGTTATCGACACGGGTTGGCACATGGGTGCGTGGCCAGCCTGTGTGGAAGTGCTCAGGCCGTGTGGAACCTGGAAACGCTCTATTTTATCCGATTTTGGCTCGTTTTTTGCTCCTTTTAATCCCAAGTGCTCTCCTAATTATAGAAACATGAATTTAAAGGATTAAGAGCATCAAATTCACTAATTTACACAATTAATCATCCAAAAATGCATTAAGAATGAGATTAAAACTTGTTACTTTTATAGCTTATCAATATATTATATTATTTTATGTGTTATAATTATAATTAAAGTATTAGATAGTAAATTAATAAATCATGTTTTAACAAGATGAAATTGCATGAAATATCTCACAAATTAAACAGATAATATAATGATAAATTAATTTACAAAGAAAACACTATGAATAGTTCCTAGCTTCATTAATAAAAGAAATTGGGAAGAAAGAATTAAAGGTATGTGGATGATGAAAGGGTACTTTATTGGAATATAGGGCTGTCAAAGTACAACATTTGAAAATGATTTATGATTATAAGGTAGATAGCTGGCCATGGTCCCAACCATCCATGATTCACAAATTTTATTTCATTGGATTTTAATTTTCTTTTTATTTCACTCCCAATACAAATAATAATGATTCTCAAATTAATCATGGTAACAGAATACTCTCATTACAACTCTCCAAAAATTAATAAAAATATATTTTTAATTGATATATTTTATAATTAAATTTAAATTTTAGATAATATTTTTTATTATTTAAATGAAATTCAAGCCGGAGTGCAAAAATCCCTTGGACTAGTCTAGCAGTGGCTGTGACATTAAAATCAGTATTTGAATATGTGTTTAAATTCAAATGTAGTAGTAACTAGAGTTGTTCATACGTCAAGTCGAGCTAAGGCCCAGTTCTAAAAAAAATTTAAGCCCATACTTGTTTTCAGGTTGGCTCGACCCACCTAAAAAGTCTATTTTATTGTTAAAAAAATACAATATTAAAAATATATATTTTAAATGATATTATATATATACATTTATAATTAAATTTAAATTCTAAAAATACTTTTTTATTATTTAAATTGGGCTGGGTCGAGGTACAAAAATTCTTGTCCAAGCCCGACATTAGACTAATATTGATATATAATAGAAGTTTTAAATTATTAATATGTATCATAATAGGTCAAATTCTGCTATTAGACCCTATATTTTGTTTAAGTTGTGGATTTAGTATTTATACTTTTCGAATTTTAAAATTTTATTCCTGACCAAACAGTAGTAGTTACATTTGTTTGGTTAAATTCTACTATTAGTCCTTTATTATGTGTAAAGTTGTAGGTTGAGTCTATGTTCTACAATTGGATCATTCTCAGACATTATGTTTGTCAAATTCAAATTTCAATCTTAATGCAAATGATAGTCGTTAAATCTTCTGATTGATTTTTTTTGTGAGTAACATGTGAAAATAACAAGTTGACATGACATTATAAATGCGATAATATGTTTGTTGCATCAAATTTTAAAAATAGTAGAGTTTAATGCAATGAACGTAATAGCTATCATTTGGTCAGTACTAAAATTTTAAAATTCTAAAAGCATAAGAGCTGAAAATGACCAAATTAAAGTACATAAACTAAATCATTAACTTATACATAATACATGGACTAATAATAAAATTTAACCATTATAATAATTTTATCTTTATTGTTATTATTGATATAATAATTATTATTTTTAACAACATCATTATAAGTTCTAATTATATCTACTCTTTTTGACAAAAAAGGATAATTACATATTTGGTCATATAGTTTATCAATTCTTCTAACATGTTACTTATATTTTTAAAATATCCAATTTAATCCTGAAGTTTGATCGCATTTATCAATTTGGACTTGACACTAATGTCCTCAAGAATTTTGCAGAGTGGCAAGATAAATATTAGATGCAGACATGTAGCAAAATTTTTGAGTTTTTGATACCAATTAGTCCAAATTTAAAACTTAATTATGTCCTTCCTCCTTTTCTTTTTTTCCTTTTTTTAATCTAACTTTAAATTTATATTTATTACTTTTCTTTTCTTTTTACTCCTAAATTTTAATTAAAACTTGTTAATTTCAATTTTTTAAATTAAATACTTTAACTTTGTATTGCTTTCTTCTTCATCCTTCCTCAACCCTAGCCGTTGTCGCTCCATGACTAGCCTCCTAACCTTACCATTGACTCGCCACACCATCACGGAAACCCCTTGCCAAAGCACTATTCACCACTGTTAATTTTTTCAAATCAAATCCAACCCTAGAGAAAATACGTTTGGATGTCTAATTAAGTAAAATTGAATATTTCTTACAAGAAATTGACAAGAAAATTAGTAAGAATAAAACTAGACTTACCCTTATTTGAAAATAACAAAACCAATAAAGGGAAAAAAAGTTGCGTTGTAGTTTGGGCTTAAAGGAAAATCAATCAATCTTTGAAAAACCGAAATGGGTAGGATGTGGAGAGTGGTTTCCCTAAACAATAGTGTAAGCAAAGGAAAGGAAAAAAGAAGAAGATAAGTACCACATTGATGGACGAAGTAAAAGTGTAGGCATCAGAATAAATATTTTTAAAATAATTGTACCACATTAGAAGATTTGGTTAAATATAGAACCAAATATGTTATTATCCCCCCAAAAAACTTAAAAGTAAGGTAATTTTTTAATAAATAATTTAACCAATTTTTGAATTTTCAATTTTTTTATTGATTTTAGACAATTTTCTAAGTTTTTATGATTAAATTGTTTGAACAATCTAGATAAAAGTGAATGGAGGCCATTATATCGATTTCCCAGAAAGACGGAGAGCACTTGTGAAGTAAAATGAGAAGTAGAGGAAGTTGGGGTAGGAGCCGAGTGAGAGTTGGAAAGAAGAGTATGTTTGCCTATTATGAGTTTGAAGAGATATTTAAAAGAAACACTCATATGCCACATATCTTCTCCTAATTAATGATGTTGTCATTTCGTAAATCGTTCGTTAAATCGATTATGTGAATGGATGCAATGGTATTACAAGTTATATTAATAGCAGGTGGCAACAAATTTGTCAACAAAAAGTTAAATTGGGTGTAACTTTAATGTATGTAGTTATTCTTGCGGAGTAACATTTTGAAGGATTAACAAAATCACTTAAATAAAGTCAAGTGAAATATATGTAACACGATTAGTTGAGTTGGTGGATTCGTCAATAACCAGTCCACGGATATGAGTTTTTGATATATATATATATAGGGATGAGGAGAAGACAGGGTTGATTGGTGGAGGTACAGAAAGAGACGGAAGCCATTGAGGTGGCTACTTTGTAATGAAATTGAAAGTGTGTTAAACAAGTCCGTAAGCCATAGCTTCCCAAACACCAAAGGGAACAACCTTGCATGGCGTTGCTCCATTATCTTTTGTATTTTTAAGGGGTGGGATTTAATAGATATTTTTCTCCTTTTCTTTTTTCTATAATAATAAAAAATTGGCTTCCTTTTGAGTTAATATACATTATTATTTCCCTAGGCAATCGGCGATGCACTTTGCTAATTGCATTTCAGTTATAACTTGTGTTCTTTATAGTGCCAATCCTATTTTATAAAATAATTAGAATCTAAAACTATAGATTATGGAGCCCCAAAAAGCTAATTTTAGTGAAGCGTGATGAAAAGTTGAAGAAAGCCAAAATCATTGGCAAATGGCACTTTGGTATTTTATAAATATTAGAGTTTTTTAATTCCATTCTCTACTTTCAAAATTAATATATGCATGCATTCTCTCTACTTTTTGGCTGCTCATTGTGATTTTTAATGACACCACGTTATATATATAGTGAAGATGATGGATCCAATTTCAATGCCTAGCTACTTACTTGCTCTTTAGTCATCATGCACACATACCCATATGTATATAATACCATTAGTAAATTTCTCAAAAAATGTCAGTTTTTTTTTTTAAATTATCGGGTTAGTCTATTTTTTCGAAAAATTATAGGATTAAATTGAAATAACAAAAGCACTTTTAATTAGAACCGTTTTCGTTATTTCGACCTAATCTTATAATTTTTAAAAAATACAACCTAATCTAGTAATATTTAAAAAAAAACGGCATTTTAAGGAAATTTACTCCAAATCATTAAGTTTTTTCTTTATCCATTTTTCTATTTCTTTCATTCATTCTTAACAAACAAAGTTTTAGGGTTTTGTTCTTCCACAAATATATATCCATTTTTGTTGATTCATTATATATAATACAATCATTTTTGCCCAAACATATATCCTTCTTTAATAATAAATTTTATCAATCATTTCGTGGTGTTAAACTTACATACGCTTGAGTTGGCTTATAGAGTATTTCTATAGCTTTGCTTCTTCTTCTTCTTCTTCTTTTTATGGAATTATTTTTCTTTATTGTTTCATTAGATTTGTTAATTGTAACTTTTGTACTCGATCCTTTGCAAAGTTGGGGAGTCCAAAGTCCACAAATTTCTTCAATTGGTCAACCGAGTAGGAAAGCTTATATATTTACTTGATTGATTAAGTTGAAGAATATGAATTCAAAAGGTTAGGTCCAATTCATGATTAAGAGAGGGCCCCAAAAGATTGCAAGAACTTCTAATTCCCACATTTGTTATTCATTTCCAACTTTTTATCTCCATTCTCTCTCTCTCTCTCTCTCATTTTCCGATGAATAAACTATATATGCATACTCATGCCACCCACTACTTTCATTATTATTATTATTATTATTATTTTATATTTTAAAAAAGTAATCCTCTTTATCACAGATCTAATAATTATAAAATTTTAGAATTCAAGTTTGAAGTTATGTTATTTGTATTTGTAATGGGTATGTGTGTACAATGAATGTATTTTATCTAGTTTTTCTTAACTTTTAGTTTGTTTTATTTATATTAGCTTGATTTTGTGTTGTAATTGATTATACATATATATATATATTGTATTTGTAACAATAAAATTAAAAAATTAAGAAAAAGGTAATATAATTATATGGGAAAGTCAAATTAAGGGTAGGAAAATGGAAAAGGTGAAATAGCAAGTGCTTGAAATCGAATATCCACTTTTTGGGATCCAATATGAATGATTAATACCTTTTTTACTTAACCCTAAAATTTTGTGTTTGATGAGAAAATGATTATATTATTTGACTTAATAATTTCAGTTGTTTGTAAATATTTAAACAATAAAAATATGAAGCAAATAAAATCTAAAACAACACAATTAGTAGAAAATTAGAAAGGTAACTTTTGTTTAACAAAACATTTCAATAGCAAAAATATAGATTAAATAGGAGTTTTAAAGCATACTTGTTGGATTCTATTTCTGACTGTTTGCTCTGTGGTTCACAGTGAATGTGATTTGGATTAATTAGTTTGGTCATACCTAATTATTTTAACAAAACACCACATTAGTCAACTTCATTTGCTTGCATTGTTCCAAAAACAAAATTGCAAGGTAAAAGAATAAGGGGCACATGGGAGCATGAGAGCTTTAGGAAAAGATTATTATAAATGGTTTAAATGTGATTTTACTCCCTTTATTTTGTTTCAATTTTATATTTAATATATTTATTTCAAGTACTCATTATTGGGTTCTCTATTTTATTATATTGTTAGTTGCTTTTGTAAGAGTGATGACATGAAATTGTTTAAAAGTATTTAGTTAGCATGTAAACTAATTATTGGTTAAACATAATTGATTGGATTTTCACGTGACTCTGTGTGGCTAAATAATCCAACGGCAGCAAAATGTGGTGTTATCAACTTGGACTTACTAACAACTTTATAAAAGTAGATGATTAAATTATTCTAATTTAGAGGGATTAAACCCTAAATTTCAACATAATAAAAGGACTACAACCTAAATTAGACATCATACAATTATACAGCAAAAGGAAAAATCTCATCAAGAAATCTACATAAATACACAAATATACCTCTTTCTTTATTTTAAATTATGTAATTTCCATTAAATAGGAATTAAAAGCTTAGAAAGATTTAGAAGATCTTATATTTTTTTTTTAAAAATTCTTTTATTTTTTTTCTTTTATCTCATTTGACCCACTAAATCTCTCACCCATAAACTACAACAAAACAATGAGCAATTTTAGCTCTAATTAATTAATTTATGTGGGAATATTTTCTTTCATGTGTTTGGACTTTATTTAGATTTTAGAACATAAAAATCTTAGCAAAAATGATTGGCACCTAAACTAATGTCGACTAATTCTTTTGTATGAGATTTTTGTCATGATAGCATACATAAAAAGGGTGAAATTTTTTTATAGAATTTTCATTTATTAATTTAGGCATAATATCAAATTTAACCTTTAATGTTTACATTTTTTATCAATTTTTGTTTTTATTCCTTTTCTTATTTAAATTTGTCTTCATCCTTTTGAAAAATAGTCTTTTTAATGGAAATACTAACTAAAATGTTAAATTTTTAAATGTAGCAACTTACATGACAATCCAAGTATACTTCGTGCTATTTTTTTTTTTAATTTTAATGAACTTTTTATAATTCTATTAGAATTTTTGATTTATTTTTTATTTTTATAACTTTTAAATTATTTGTTGACATGACATACAAGATAAATAATGTCATATTAACATAAAGTGTATGTAAGCTATCACGAGAGTTGGCACACCAATATCGTTAAAAAAGTAATGTTTTAGTAGACTAATTAAAGCTTGACATCAATTATTTAGAATCTTAATATACGTATTTTAGAAGGAAGCAATCTTTTAGCAGATTCTTCACATAGTTCATTCACACACACAACATTTCGTTTTCCCAAAACCATGCATTTGATGTTAGCTTAGTTGCTGCATGATTAAGGCTGGAAATTATATTAGGTTAAAAGAAAATACATGTATATGTGATCAACATTATTACACGCTGTTCAAAAGAATAAAATCTTGTACATAGAAGGTATTGTGCTGTAAGATGCTCGAATACATGTATTTATATCTATATGTACCATTACTCGTAATTGTGACATCAATATGTTTTTTCCATGGAACAAAGAAACAAAAGCATATATCTGAATCTGCAGGTTTTTCTGACAATAGATTAATTTCATGATTTGGGTTGTCTAAGATATCGCTTGCATCTTGCAGCAAAATCTAGCACTAAAGATCATAACACATCACCTTGTTCGTAAATCACCAAAACTGTCACATTTTTATTTGGTTCAGCTACCGCAATTTTAATTAAATAGAAATTGTATCTCATGGAGTTTGTATCATGAAAATATCTTTATTTTATAAAATAAAATAAATTATTTTGAGAGTTTTTTTTTTGTTATTTTATATTTTTATATCAAAAAAATAAAAATATATATTCACAAAATAGGATTTGGACCTAGGTTTTTAATAGTTATATATATTTTTTAGTAAATTAAGGAAAGCAAGAAAAGCAAAACTACAGAAACTAAACAATGCCACTGAAGCTATCAGAATTGTTGTAATCACTCTATACTAGATGACCAGCTACTCCAGACGATTGCATAAAAAATTGCAAATGTTTTATATGGCCATTCAAGACTCGAGCCATATAATCTGCAACTTTATTTTCTCCTCCAAGAGTAAACTTAACTTGCCATTCTTTGTCCCTTAGCTCCCTAATAACTCCCATAGGTTGTTGCACATTAGGCTCAAAGCTATTACCTGTGATTAAAGAAATTGCCTTGGCGTTTCAAGCTCTATCATTGGAAACCTCGCGTCCCAAGCAACACAAAGACCATCAACAATCGCCCACAACTCGGCTTGAAGTACAGTACATATCCCAATCTACCGATTAAATCCTAACAACCACCCACCCCTACTATTGCACAGAACTCCCCCTGTAGTAGCAAAGAAAGACCTTGTATTTACTGAACAATCTGTGTTTACTTTAATCCAATCTGTTAGGGGAGGTACAACCCACTATTGAAAAAAAATCCGGTTTAAAAACGATTTTTTGTCACTACGAAAAATTAAATTTTTGAAAACCTAGTTAGATTATAATATATATCAATAAAATTTTCCCGAAAAGTATATGTGCTTTGTGCGAGACGAATCTTAGATGTTCCCGACTTTCAACTGAATGACCTTCTCTACTATTCTCGTACAACAAGCCGCTTTGAGTGTGGGCTTGAACAATCACGAATCAAACACAAAACCAGAAACAATTTTCTTATTTTCAGTAAAAAAGTAATTCTCTCTCAGTAGAAACTGGTAGAATTGTATTCTTATAAAATAGAATTTATGCTTAGAAAAGAAATTCTCTCTATTTTGGGGCAGAATAAAAATATCTCGAAGTTGTATATAACTCATGTATTTAGCCCTACCAATGCCATCTATTTATAGTGAGAGATAGGACAATCCTAGTTGAATTAGTACAACATAAATAATACTTATCTAATAGAAAAACTAGTTCCCTAGTTCTACTAGGAGAGAGGGGTGACTAACCCTAGTTAAATATACACGATGTCTTCTGGTCGTTAAATGTTGTTATGAGAAATTGCCATATTAGTGTTGATCGTGTTAGTAGATGATTATTGAATGATTGTCTAGCATAGTACACTGATCTGTATGGTATGTATGATTAGTGTATGCATGGTACGAGAAGGGTGACCAACAATGGATTAGGCGAAGTTAGAAACAAGTAAAAGAGGTGATTCTATTAGATACCGTCATACGGTGTTGCTGTGTACACCATGATGAGCGAAGCTTCGGGCTTTGCGAAGGGAACATTTTCGGTGTTCGAGCATCAAAATATAGGAACGGTGAAATAGAGGAATGGAAGGAATGCGATTGGAAAGGTACATAAGAAAGATCATAGTGAGGCCATGGAACTGATTAAAGGCTGTGTACTTTAAATGAGTAAGACAATAGCTGAAAGACGCTATGACATCATGATAAAGATAAGTAAGACCATAGTTGAAAGAAGCTATGGCATCACCATAAAGATGAGTAAGACCATAACTGAAAGATGTTATGACATCATGAAAGAAATTAGTAAGATCGTAGCTGAAAGACGTTATGGCATCATGTGAAAGCACGCTAGAATCGCTAAACAGGATTAAGACCATGGCTGAAAGACACTATGATATCCTTCGATAGTCTGATGGGACGTTAAACACGGGATAATCCATCGGGACAGTAAACACGGAGAATTCGATGTGTAAGACTATAGCTAGGCTATGGAAACCAGTATAATCTAACGAGACATTAAACACAGGATAGTCCGTCCGGATACTAAACACGAGGTAGCCCACTAGGATAGTGACATGGGAAGTTCTCCATAGCGTAAAAACATGGGGACTGTAATTGGAAAGCCCACAGTTCACGAAGAATAACAAGGGTAAGAATGAAGTCCGTGGATAATTAGAGTGATAAGTCATACAAAGAAATGTGTTGGTGTGACCAAATAATATAGATTACAAGAATGATGAGTGATGTCAAGGTTATTTCTCAACCCAGATAGGGTGGAAAGAAAGGAGGCTCCTTAGATAAAAAAAAAAAGGTATTCGTAGTAGGAGCATACACTGGTCCACCATGTAATTTGCAGATCCCATACAAGGTAAACAATTATGGTTAAGTCTACACTGGAATTTAGTCCTATACATATATTAAAATGATGGAAAAGCTCAGTCGAAGGGTTTGATAGTCTGAATCGAGTCTTCTTGAGGGGAAGTGTAAGCCAAGGCCGATTGGCTAGTAAAGTCCTCCAAAAGATAAAGGAAAACAGAGGTCAGATCTAAGTAAGGAGAAACACAATGATTTCATTGATTTTCCAAGGTAGGAACTATATATGTTAAGAAGTCATATGTGGGGATATTTAAACAATAGTAAATGTGTCAGCCTCTTTAGTGAGCCTTAATGTTCCAAGGCCGTGAGGGCAGTGAAAACTAGGCAATAAACGTAGAAATCACTTAGGCAGTCGCCAAGCGTCGCCTGCTAGAAGTGTTGCATGTGATTATCAAGAAGATAAAATCTGATCTGAACACTTAAATATTTGTTTTTAAATTCTCTAAGTGGATCTCACTGAGTTTTCTGCTTACACACAGGTTGATTAAGGATATGGAACTTGAGAGGGACCAAGTCAGACCTCGCTGGGAGCTAGGTGGAATGTAGATTTTTCATGTATATAGAGGGGCACCCGTAGAGGCTACACCTCAAGGGAATTGTTTAAGTGAGTCTTTAATAGGGTCTTAAGCTTCTAGTTAATGTGATAAAGTGTTCATGCTTGATAAAGAGATTCGGACGTAAGAATAGGAGAATTTAAAGAAAGATTAATAGTAGCCTTATTTTGAAACTTGTTGTTAATCAAAGATATTATAGTCATGCAATAAATTTGGTTAAATTGTAGTGTACCTCAAGTCATAATCAAACCAAGCTAGATTTTTAACTAAGTAACTCGGGTTGTTGACGACACTTGGAGCCTGGACCTGGTGATCAGGTCTGGTAAAGGGTGATACAATGTAACTCATTCCTCTAACTTTATCATTTCTATCTATTTCTGGTCATTTGATTCTAAATGCAATTAATTTTTGTTTTCAATCAGCTAGCGGAATGACCTGTTTGACATATGTAATTAGGGCTCAAATGATTTATAATTAAGTTCCAGCTTTTCGGTTATTAATTATAAACTCATTTAATCACAAAGTTATTCCACTATAGTATTGTGACTAAGTTCTCCCCAGTTACATACCATTACGAAAGTTACTCGATCAATACTTGTCCAATGAGCTTGTCATAAGTGTGTTACCCTCATAGGATACCCTTAATCTTTTTAGGATAAATTCTTCTCCCAATGTGATATTTTATCTCATCGTAACCATTACATCTTCTTTAATGAAAAGTAAATTATTATCAAATGACCCATGACCATGTTTACTTTTCATCTATCATGTGATGCCAATGAGAGGATATCATTTACTCATTTTTTGGACTATGAATTCCACTATTGTGAATAATGCTACATACTGTAGAAATCATATACTAACGCACCAACTTTTGGTTCCTTATCTATTTGAACTTAAGGCTTTTACATACACCAAAGTATACGAGTCATGCATACATAGTCCATCATCCACTCAAGATTAAGGTATGTCACGCTATGAAAGTCACAAGTAAATAAATCCATAAATGGATTTAGGATCTATTCTACTTGGGTCCTATCTATTATACTGTCAGCCCAGTCAATCATAATTGTCTTTATCTCTTGGGAGTCATCCACTCTGATGCCAAATACAAAGCATCTCCACAACTGGACTTGATAGATAACATATTAGTCTTTCAATCGGTTTGCTCATTTCTGATTAGACTAAGAATATGTTTAGGTTCATCTAGTAATACATCATGTCTTTCCGTATTACGGTCTTACCACATAATATCAGTCAATATTAGTTAAACATTAGATAAACACTGAGGCAATATTTGCTTTCATTTTACTTTGCGTACAAAAAGAATTAAGGACATATATACTGTCGAGACCAGTTTTTTTTTGAAAAAAGGGGTCGACTTTTATTTTGAAAATGAAAATGGGAGTCGCCACCAATCCTATTTATTAGGTGTGATCGGATCACCTCGTAATTTGATCGTTTTAATAAATAGTTTGGTTTATTAAAACATTATTTTTCGGTCTACAAAAATCCAGAAAACGGGTTTGGGAGTCGATTACGCACGAGGAAGGATTAGCACCCTCGATACGTCCAAAATTGGTACCTAGTTGACTACTTAATGTCTTAATGTCGAAAATTAAAAACTCGAAAAGAATTTAAAATACAATCCCTCTTTATATTGTGTTATTTTTAATTAAACTTATTCGAATAAATCAAAAGGTGTAAAATGCCTCCTTATCTCGAAGTCACAAAATGTCACATATCGTAAGTTAGGACACGACACCTCGTATTTTTAAGAATAAGCTTGCTTCTTATTTTTTATTTAAACCTCATTTATTTTAATTTTAAAAGGATATTAGGTTATTTAGGTTCAATGCGAGAAAAATCAAAACCTAGTGAGTTAGGGCACGACTTCTCGAATTTCCAAATACGGAATATTGCCTTTATTTTTGAAATTTTCTTTTTTACAAATTTAGGTAAAAAATATAATATTAAAAGGATATGTTTAGTTTAATCGATTATGGTATAAAGATGGTTAAAACATAAAAAAGAGTCATACTTTGTGAATAATGATAGTGCGACATGAATTTGGAGTAATAATGGCATTGATATTAATAAATCATAAGGTTAATATGCATAAACAATAATAATGATGAAAACGATAATATAAATAACAATAATAATAATAATAATCTAAGTTTTGAAAGTACATAAAAAGTAATAAATAAATAAGTAACAATAATAAGGGAAAAAATAAAAATAAAACAAGCCAATTTAAAAATAATAATAAGTAAGTAAATAAATAAAAATTAATATAAGTTTGATTAAAAATTGAAAATAAATAAATAAATAAAATATTAAATGAAATATTAAATAACCGTTTTTTTTAAAATAAATAAAAAATTGAAGTTAAACAAACTAAGGATTGAATTGAAATCGAAATGAAATTCGGGGTACAAATTAAAAATAATAAAAATGGACTAACACGGATCAAAATAAAATGCATTAAAAACGACAGGGACCAAACGGGAAAATATCCCTTGTCCTTATGCGCGTCGTTTCTTAAGGGACAAGAATAAAATAAATATAAAATTATCGGGCAAAATTAAAAGGAAAAAAAGAACGAAGAGGACTAAATTGCAAAGCGTCGCAAAGGCGGAAGGGTCGCGCGCGCAAATATACCATTTGTTTAAAAACATGTGGATCTTTAGTTCTATCGGGTCGGGTCTCAGGTTAATGTTAAAATGACGCCGTTTGGCGCCTGAAGCTTAGGCCCAAAACAATGTCATATTAATCCTATTGTAAATAATAAAATCGAAACAAAAAAAATCATTTGAATAGCCTTTCAAAAAAAACCAAAATTCATCCTTTATTTTCTCTTTGGGCACACTAGAATCTGGCCATCGGCCACCGTGGCGGCCGCTGGTCACCGGCGACGGCGCCGCCATGCACGATGGTTGAAAAATTGCCCCAAAACCTTTAAAACTCCTTTTTTTTGTGTGGAACACGGATCTGGGGATAACAATCTCAAAAAAGCACTCCATGGTTCAAAATGACGAAGGAAAACCCTTCGGTTTCTGGCCACTTTTAATTGGAAGTGGCTACCTTAGCCGTCCGCAGTGTTGAGAACTCGAACACCAGGTGAGTTTCTTCTCCCTTTTCCTTTTTTTTTTATTTTCGTATGTAAGAAACAAAAAAAGTAGAATAAAATAAAACAAAAGTAGAAGTAAAAAAACCTTCAAAAATTTTTATTGTTTTCGATTGATATTCGTCCCTCCCCAAAATATTACAAGAACTCGACTTTTATAGCCGGTTCAGATTACAATCTATCTTTTTCTTTTCTTTTTTTTTTCTCTGTGATGCTACTGTTCTTGCTACTGTTCATGTGTCCATTTTGTTTTGTTTTGTAGGGGTTTGGCGAGGTCAACGGAGGCGGAGACTCCGACTTTTTTCCGTTTTGGTGTAAGGTAGCAGACCTCGGGCGGTGGGCACACTGCGGAGGCACGTGGAGGCAGCGGCGCAAGGGCTGGGGCTAGGGTTTAATTTTTCTGAAAATGTGTAAAGTTTTTGGCCATTTGGGCCTTGTTATTTTTATGGGTCAGGGATTTAATGTATTTTGGTCTTATTCTTGTCTGACTTGAGTGTTCTAGGCTCGGGCAAAATTTGGGCTTTACACAATGGTATTAATGTAATTTATGGATATTATTATTAAACTAAGTTGTTCAAAAAAATAAAAGTGTATATAGACGAAAATACTACACTTAGGGCACCAGATCCAGCACCCACCACCCTAGTACTAGACACCCCTCCACTCGGATGCCTCATGTTTGATTCTGTAATGTACCTTGTAACTGTCTCTCCCCTACTCTCGCGAATGAGGGAGAGAAACCAACACTATAACAACAATAAATCAAATACTCATTGTGGTGTCTGCAAGTGTGACAGGTCAGTTGTAATATAATTGTACAACAGGGGTACGGAGTACTCCGAGGATCGAACCCATAAGAGTTGGTGATTGAACCAATTTTTACTATAGACATGCAAAATAAAGAGTCTAACCAACTAATTGTTCAACATTATAGTATAGCAAACTATAAAATCAAGAGTAATTATACTAATTTATGAGCTAACTACGAAGGACTAAATCATAAAGCATGGAAACTTACGAAATTAACAAGTAAATAACAAACAGTGGTTTATTGATTTCGATGTGGTTCACCAATTCTCGAATTAGGGATCTAAATTGTTTAAACTCATAAAATGATTCCATTTTACCTTTCGATTTCAGTTTTACCAAATTAGAAAAGTTAAGCCGGTTTATCTCTCGATCTTATCAGCTAATCTGGGACTAACAAATAGATGTTCAACAAGATTATCTCTCAATCTCACTTGCCTAGATTTTCCCTTAGGGGCGTCAATCTTAAGTTTTTAGGTTTATTTAATTTAGTCCAATTTATTGCAATTTAGTGCCTTACTAAAAAATAAACTTATCCATATCTCCATTAATCAACCTCCTTAAGGTTTAGTTACTCATGATAAAAACTAAGCTAACAAACATAAAAGAAAAAAAAAACATGACAACCATTAACATAAAACTTGAGAAAAAGATGAAAGTTGGGGTTTTTAACCTAGAAAGCTTAAAGGAAAAATAAAGATGAGCATTCAACAGTAAAATAATGAACAAAAAAATTTAAAGTTCAAGTCTTTAACAAATTAAACTAGAAGAATCTGAAATAACATTAAGTCAAAGATTAAAATGCAATTACAAGTAAAAGAGATGGGCTAAAAGTACAAATAGTCCCTAGCTACAGTGATAACTAACTCCACTAACTTAAAGAATGACAAGAACATAAAGAAAATTGCAGAAAAATAAAATCTACAACTATGGAGGAAGATGAAAAATAAGAAACCCTACAAAATGAAGAAGAAACTTAAAAGAAACTAGAGAAAAACTACTAAGACTAAGTCTAATGTGTCCTCCTCTCTCCCTAGCCAAAATTAGTTGATTTAGCAGCAAATTCTTACCCAAATTTGTTGACCAAAATACCATTGAATGGATCTTCATTGATTAGTGCTTTGGTTGGACAAAGACTACCCCCGATTTCATTTTTTTGTCTCCTCACAATATCGATATCGCGATACCTAAGTATGGATGACGTGATATCATCAACAGTTTCAAAATGGGGGATCCTTGGGGTATTGGCTATTGCGATACCCAAGGTGGATATCATGATACCACTGTAGGTGGTCTTCATTCTCTTCATTTCAGCACTGTTGAGGGTACCGCGATTCCCAGGCTTAGATATCGCAATACCCTTTCTTTTAGTGATGTTCTCTCTTGAATTTGGCCACCAACACTTTCCTACAACACCCAATCATTCGTTAACTCCCCAATAGAACAATTGGCCAATTTGGGTCTCAAAATGAGTAAAAAGAGACATTCACACTTATTTAATTGTAATAACTAAAATTAAGCTAAACTACTAAAAAGACATTTAAATCGCTTAAAAATAAGCTTATTAAGTGACACGATGAGCCTAATTTGACAAATCAAATTACAATAGATCACTTTGTCCAGTTGATAGCCTATCTAAAGATCTTCTTGGAACTAAGATTATGGTCTTGGAACAAGAATAGATTCCTTTTCTTCCATAGCAACCAATAGATAACCCCAAAAAGGGTGTCCAGCCCTTTGAAGTAGATAGGTTAGAGGTAAGCCACAATGGCAGGGTTATCGAGAAAAAATTTGATTGAGATGCTTTAGGCACAATTATTTTCCAAATTCTTGATGCTTTTGGCATGTAAACTAGTAATTGACGCCATACCACACATCATATAGAGATCAGTCTTCGTTAGTAATGCTCAACAATAATGAGCAATCGTTCTTTGAACTCAAGCCAAAGAAATTTTCTAAGTTTCTAAGGGCCTGGATACTTCCGAATGACATCCCAAACATTACACTTAGGAGCTCGATTATATTTCATTAACCTTTCATAAGCCAAAAAAGTACGGCAAAGCTCATCCCAAATGTTTGATAGAGATCTTCAAACATAAGAACTTGAACGATTAATGCTTCGTGAACACCTCTCCTTCAACTTGTACTTTGAGCGTAAAAATTTAACCCAGAAAGCATTTTGATTAGCAAGAAATTAAAACCCCAGCTTCGTGATAAAATACTTATTTTGCTCCCTTAAGTTACGAAAGCCTAGGCCCCCATTTTGCCTTGGTTGACAGCACTTGTCCGAACACACTAGAGAAAATTTCCGTGCACGATTCGTTGAACCCTATACAAAATTCCTCACATTTCTTTCAATCTCCTCATATAAGGAAAGTAGAACTAAAACAATCTACATAAAATAATTTGGTATCGCAATAAGTACTGACCTTGCTAATGTGATCCACCCCGCCAAAGATAAGAGTTTGGCACCCCAGCCATTAAGTTGCACATATACCTTCTCAACCACAAAATGGTATGTATTTTTTATTATCCGGCTATGGAAAAGAGGAACCTCTAAATATTTTCCTAAGTGATCGAACATCTGATATCCCAAGAAAGAACAAATTTGGGTTTTAAGAGGGTTAGTTGTATTCGAAGAAAAATATATTTGTGTCTTACATGCATTGACTTTATGACCAGAGAAATGAAAATTTTGATTAATAATATCAATCAAAACTGTAGCTTGAGTAAGATCAACTTTGCATAAAAGAATTAAATCATTAACAAAAAATAGGTGCGAAATAGGAGGACCATTTTTGGAAAGACGAATAGTCTCCCATTTTTTTGTCATTAACTACCATATAAGTACAATGCCCCAATCTCTCCATACTCAAAACAAAAAGATATGCTAAGAGGAGGTCTCATTGGCGTATACCTCATGAGGGAAAGAATTTATCCATCATCAAGCCATTCCAAAGCACCTGCATCGATGAAGTAGACACAATACATGATAAGCCTAATAAGATTATGTGGCAACTCCACATCAAGAAGAGTATCCTTCAAAAAATCCCTCATCAATCTATCATACACCTTTTCCAAATCAATTTTAATAGCCATCCAACATTCTCATCTTTTACAAATCCTCATCAAATAAACGACCTCTTGAACTATGATAATATTATTGATAATATTACAACCCAATATAAAGATCACTTGATTATGTTCAATCAAATAAGGCATGATTGTTTTAAGGCGATTACAAATGATTTTATTAATCAACTTGTAGAGACCCGTATATAGGCTAATGGGATGGAATTGGCTAATATCCTCAGAATTCAGAACCTTTAAGATCAATACCAACAACTTCTTGTTGAAGAATGTAATAGCCCGATTTTCAAAAATGTCGAAAACAGTGGTACGAGATCACCAAATTCAGAAAATAAGCTCGTAAATTTTATTATCAATAATTACGAACCAAATATGATTTTTAAGAGATTTTTAAATTAGTAATTTGTATTTTATAAAAATTTATTAAGTCAAGAAATTGAGAAAAAGAGGTATCGAGACTTCGATATTATAAACCGAGCCGTAAATATTTTTATAAATATTTACGGAGTGTCAATATGGTAGTGTTAAAGTTTCGTCAGAAAATTTTAATGTTTTGGCAGTTAATTAATTTAAAAGGACTAAATTGAAAAGATGCAAAACTTGCTAAAGTGATTAAATAGCTTAACAATTAAATAAGGAAGGACTAAAAGAGAAAATGGACCAATTTAGGGGCTGAGATGACATACCGTTAAAAAAAATCTAAGATTTTTATGTATTAAGGACAAAATTGGAATTACAATAAAGTTTATGTGGCCAAATTTTATTTTAAGCATTTCAAGACCATTTCTTCTTGAAATTTCGATGGGAGACAGCCATGGAAGAGGGTTTGGAGCTGGTATTCCATATTTTGGCTTCAAGTAAGTTTAATTCTTGCTTTGTCCTTGAAATTTTTATATTTTTAGACTTTTACAATTAGGTCCAACTTAGTATTCTACTAGTTTCTCATTTTTTTGAAATTTTTGGAAGATACTAATGATAATTTCATATTATTTTTGTTATTTTGTGATGAAATTGAGATGTTAATGGATGTTTAAAGGTGTTTTATTAAAGAATTTTAGATGAAAACATGTTTTAGGGATTAAATTGAAAAGTATTGAAATCATGGAGAAATTCTAAAATTTCATGGAATCTATGGGCTGTTATTGATATGTATGAGAAATACTAGGCTTGAATCAAGGATTATATTGCAAGAATTTCATTTTCCAAGCCTAGGGACGAAATTATCATGTATTAAAAGTTTAGAGTCAAATTGGTAATCAATATATTACACTAAACAGTTTTGGGCAGCAGCAGTGGTCTGACTTTGAAAAATCACCAAAAATTGTGGGAATTGAATTAGAGGGTGAATAAAATATGAAATTAAATCTTATTGAGTCTAGTTTCTCATAGAAGAAACGGTGTAAGTAATGAAATTGTAAATCATGAGATATAATAGATTTTGTGAGACAATGTCAGAATGAATTCGGGTTCCCCTGTTCTGAATTTGGAAAATCATTAAAAATTGTAAAAAAATGATTATGAGTTATAATTTATATGATTAGAATCCTTAATGAGTCTATTTTCAGAAGAAACCAATATAAATATCATCCAAATTCTTTACAATGAGATAATTAATTTTTAGTGAAGAGTGGTCGGAACTGTCAGACAGCAAAACAGGGGAAACTTTAAAGAATAAACTGTACTATTTGGATGAACCAAAAATTCTGAAAATTTTATGGTAAGAAGGTATGTGAGTCTAGTTTCAGGGAAAATTAACGGATCTTAATTTGGAGCTCTTTAGCTCCGGAAAAAAATAATTTAGTGACTCTGACTCGGATAAACAGCTTTGAATATACATGTGAGTGAATAGTGAAATTATAGCTAATGTTGTTTAAGTGTGTTATACACATTAAGGATGTGGAATGGAGAGGAGGAGGAGAAAAATTGGGAAGTATATGAATGATTTGTGTATAATTGGTCATATGCTTGATTATAATTGATAAACGATGAAATAGAAATAATGCTTATATTTGTGCATTATTGGTTTTGGTTTAAGCTCATGTGTGAAAATAAAGTTTCATAGTATGTGTGTATCGTATATTCGGTATATGATTTGGCATGAAATAATTTCATGAATGGTTTATCATGTGGTTAGTTCCAAAAAGAGTTATGTTTAAATATACTAGCTTGTGACTATGGTTGAATGATATGTTTATATCTTGTGTGATGTGCATAGGAAACAAGTGTGGTAAGATAATGAAATAGTAAGTTCATATGGCCGAAATTTAATGATTAAATGTTAACTTCATGAGTTATGTAATGTATGATGAGATATGTTTATTGATGAAATGAGAATAAAATAAAAATGCGAAAATTGAATAAATAATCAAATTGAGCGGAACGCCGGATTTGAGTACTTCTGATCAAGTGACAAAGTGATAGGTGATAGCTTCGGCTACACTTATCGATCAAGTGACAAGTGGAAAGTGATAAGTGATAGCTTCGGCTACACTTATCTGATCAAGTGACAAGTGGAAAGTGATAAGTGATAGCTTCGGCTATACTTATCTGATCAAGAGACAAAGTGATAAGTGATAGTTTCGGCTACACTTATCTGATCAAGTGACAAGTGAAAAGTGATAAGTGATAGCTTTAGCTACACTTATCTGATCAAGAGACAAAGTGATAAGTGGCTACACTTATCTGATCAAGAAACAAAGTGATAAGTGGCTACACTTATCTGATCAGGGACAAGTGATAAGTGATCATACGTAAGACCATAGTTATACTATGGCAAGGTGAAAGTGAAGTACTCAATTTTCCATAACCGTTCCCTAATTTGATTAAGGATGGTAAGTGACAAATGGGCCCAAATGAATTAAAGTAAATGAATAAGTGGTAATGTATTTATACCAGGATGATGTTGTTATTTAAGCTAAAGTGATACTTTCATTGCAAAATTAAGAATTTCATAAATGTGTTATTGAATGATATAATCGATAAACGTTGAGTTAAATGGTAAATACGTATTAGTGTTAAACTTAGTGACATTGAATTGTACGTGAATTAAATGGAAATTGCTAGTGATATGATCTAAATTGTGAGCATGAGAAATTGCGAATTAAATGAAATGGAAATGAAGCATTGAATTGTATGAGTATGTATCGGGTCTCGTAGGCCCTAATTATTATGATTATAATAATTTGAGGATATATTGTGAAAAGTTATAGAAGCATTCTAATTATTTTGAAAGTTTTAATTTAGTTGAAATTTTATAACTCGGTTAAATACGTTTACAAGTGTATGTGTTTTGGTAATGCCTCGTACCCTATTCTGGTGTTGGATACGGGTAAGGGGTGTTACAAAGAAATGTTCCAAGGGCTTACCATGGAAAACTTCTTTGACTATACTAGCAATTGATGCACCAATGAAAGCCCATTGACTTTGAAAATTTTGAGCATTAAGTCCATCGACTCTTAGAGCCTTCAACGGAGCCATCTCAAGCAAAGAACACCGAATTTCATCTATATTTATCTCATTTTGAAGTAACAAAAGGTCCTCGTGACAGATTAAAGGAAACTGACTCCTACTCAATTTTTTTCCCAAAATCGATCCTTCACACTGATATAATTTGCTGAAAAAAAAATAGTTACATCCTTTAGTTTACATTCATCAAAGCACCATTCACCATCTCCAAGTCGCAAATCACTAATACGATTCCTTCGTCTTTGTGTAAGGGTACAACTATGGAAAAACTTAGTGTTTCTGTCCCCACTTTGTATTCAATCCAACCGAGATTTTTGCTTCCATAGAAGTTCCTCTAAATGAATATTTCTTCAAGTTCCAACTTCAAGTTTTGTTCAAGATGAGCATGGTGTTCAATTCTACGTTTTTCAAGTGTCGCTTGAATCATAGTTTTCTTCTTTCGCTTGCTCAAATTTCCAAAAATCATCTTGTCCCAAAATATTTGTACTTTATCTTTTCAACTAAAGCCGAATTTGTTATTTATACAATTTTTTTATAAATATATTTATTACATAATTTTATTTTTCACCTACATTATTGGTGTGCCAAATATATATATACACTAACTATTATTTAAAGGCTTAACTATGTTGATATTATTTATCAACCATATTCCAACTTAGTTGAGAAATTATAAAAAAAATATATTGGCAAAATCAATTATTATTATTATTATTATTATTATTATTATTATTATTATGATGTTTTTGTTCTTTTATATTTTTACATAAAATCAATAAAAATTCACATATTTAAACTTGGCATCAAAATAAATTTAAACTTTTTATAAATATATTTTTACATAATACTTTTACCCAATTTCACTTTTGTTTGCCTCTAATTACATTTTAGTCACTTATGTTTGAAATATTACATTTTAGTCACGTAAGTTATCATTTTGTTACGAAGTAGTCACTCTACCGTTAAGCTCCATTACCTCCCTAACGGCAATCCTACTTGGTTGTCCAAATGGGTTTTAAATACCAACTTGGATGTCCAACTGGGACGAGAATAGTTTTTTCAATCAAAATGGAAAAGAAAATTAAAAGAAAAATGAGATGAACGGTTTTTCTTTTCAAGTTCAAGGTGTAACTAATTAAAAATTTTCAATTAATTAAATTTATTTAATTAAAAACCTATAGCCGTCTCAGTTGGACATCCAAGTTGGTGTTTAAAATTCATTTGGAGTATCATGTAGGATTGCCGTTAGGTAGGCAACAAAACTTAACAAGTGACCACTTCGTGACAAAACAATTGCGTAAGTAACTAAAATATAACATTTCAAATATAAATGGCTAAAATGTAATCTAAGAAAAATAAAAGTGACTATTTTTATAGTTTACCTATTAAATAATTATATATATATGCATATGCTTAATAATCACATGGAGTAGTTGAAATATTAAAATAATAAAACAGGAAAGCAAAACATATTGAGTTGATGAGGTGGGTAAAATAGGTTTGAGATTAATGAAATTAAGTAATCTATCTCTTAGTATTTCTCAATAAATATAAAATATTATTTCTTGTTTGTGTCTATATGTTTTTAGGAGATGGAGTTAATAATGAGTGGATAGATAGATAACATGTTAGGGGCATTGCACCTGCCACAAATGCATGTGGAACCCTTCCACTTACTAACTTTGTTTAATGCCCAATTTGAATTAAAATTAAATCATCCTTAAATGTTAAGTGATGTGATGGGGTTCTAAACCTTAAATTCATCCTCATTTAATGATATGAGAATCTCAAGGTGGTTGTTTTAGCAATCAACATCTTAGATTCATGCACTTTCCATTCTAATTAATCACACTTAATTCATTTAATTACCCCATTATCATTTTTCCTTAACCATCCTCATCTTTTCAATTCAATAATTTTACTTAAGTTACACTCAATATTAAAAGTTGGAGGGATGAAAGGAGGTTAAATTTCCCATAAATATTCAAGTTTGTAATGCTTAAAGGGATAAAATTATAATTTTTTAAGGGATTAATATTAAAAAAGTTTAGATTAAATTATTAATTTTTTATATGGTCAAAAATGCAATTATTCTGGTAAATGAAATGCTAAAAAGACTTAAATTTAATGTCTTAATTTGAGGGACTAAAAGGAAATTTTTACATCTAACCAAGAAGAACCCAAGATCCCTGCCTGCACCCATCTAACTGCATTCCCATTTACACCTTAAACTACTCAAGTTAATATAAGCAACATGAATTTTGATTTAATGTGCAATTGTATATATGAACTTTAACTTGGTGTAATTATACACGTGAAACTTTTTATGGTTCAAATATGTACTTGAAACTTTAATTTTGATTTAATCGTACACATTTAAAAAATAAATACATTAATTTATTTTTGCATTGGATAAATATAATTATTTATTATTGCAATTTATAAACATAAAATGATGTTATATCTATAATTGTGTTAATAATTTACAAGATTTGGATCAAATCAAAATTTCATGTATAAAATTACACAAAATCAAAAAAAAATTTATTCAATTGCATATTAAATCATAATTTATGTATAATTTTGAAAGTTATCCCTTAATATAATAATATCAACTTTAATGTAAATCAAATGTTTTTAATTTTATTAAATTATATCATTAAACTTCTATTATTAATCAATTAAATCATTTATGTTTATTATTTTTAATGTAAAAGTTGACTAGATTTATTTATTTTTAAAACAAAAGGCAACAATAAGATTTCAAGTTGAATTAGGTATGCATTTTGAGCCAAGATTGAATTATAATTTTTTAGGGAATAAATAATAATTTTACTAATATGTTTAAGGGTTAAATAAAAATTTTATTTAAAATTAAATAAAGTGTTTGAGTGGTAGAGGGACTAGAGTCTTATTTGCATTTCATAGGATCCATTTAGATAAGTGGTGAAATTAGTTTAAGTGAAATTAAAATTTATGGTAAAGTATATTTTTTATTCCATCGCAATGATGATAGTTAGGTGAATTATTGTAAGGAAAAATGATTATTAAGTACATTGTTGTTAATGTAGGAGGACATAGGTTCGAGTATATTGAAGCGCATTATTCTTCTATTTATGGTTTGGGGAGGGGTTATAGATAATTTTGAGTATTGTTTCAAAAAGAGCAGATATGATCAAAATCTATAATAAAATTGTTTCAAATTCAATTTAGGTTAATGTATGTTACAACTTAATCAACCTCTTATTTTAAACCTATTTTGCAAAGTAAAACCTTTGTATTCACTTTTTTTTTCTTTATAAAGTGATTGTATTTAACTTAAATTATTGCTCAAATTTTAATGGATCCCTAAGCTCCAAAATATTATAATTAAATCTTCAAAATATCTATATTATACCATTTAGATTGTTTTGCCAATGTAGTTGTTAATATAGATGTTAAAAAATGCAGTTTGAATTAGACACAGATCAAACTATAAACAGAAATGAGCCTGCTATTGCACCGGTAGTTTGGATTTGGAATAGACTTTTGATAAGATTTAGGAGAGTTATTTTTTTATTATGTTATATGAAAGTGGTTTATGTAACAGGTATACGCATGTTTATAAACTAATCATATGTTTTGAATGTGTTTTATGTCAAATTTGAGTTGCTGAGCATTAACATTGACAAATGATGTTAATACTTTAAGGATTTACTTAAAATAGATAATAATATAAATTTTGTTCCATAACCAATTTTCCTTAATGACATAATTATGAAAAGAAAACTAGAAATCGATAATACTATAATGATACTAATAAAAACACACACGATGTAGCTAGAAGCGTCTTCCCCCTACTTAAATACAATAACTCAACGGGATAATAATAATTTAATTCAAGTTTATCTTCATATATATATATTTTTATTTTGTCCCTACATGTACACAAGTCTATCACCGAGGTTGACTGGGTTTTTAAGTAATCACTAAAATTTTCAAAGTTTTAACATTTCTTCTAGTTTATAACATCATATCTAAAATAGATATTTTCATATTTTGAAAAAACACTTTCTTTCTTTCTTTTTTTTTTAAGACAAACTTTAGTTGGACTCAAATGAGGAAATAATTTAGATTGTTATTGTGATGGGAATCATTCAAACCTTCATAAAATATAGTCTAACTAAACACTTTAACTGTAATAACTGTAACAAATGAATAATAATATAATAAAATTGAAGAATCAGATCTTAATTAGGAGCCGAACATGAAGAGTAGGAAAACACATGATAATATAGTCCAACTTTCATCCATCATCATCTCTACTTTGACCATATTACATAATAATAATAAAATAAGTTCACAGTGAAATAAAAAGGAAAACACATGAGACCACATGGAAGAAAAACCTTTGAAATTATACAAATTTGCAGTGCATGAGAATTCAGTCCATAAATTGATGAATAGATTTTTCCTCTATTATTCTGTTGCACCAAACGTTCATGTTCTTCAATTTGTAGCCAATGGATTTTCTTTCATAACAATTAATTTATTTCGACTAAATAAATTAAGCCAATTTTGTCTTATTTTATTACTTGTGTTCATAAAACAATTCCACAAAATAAATATAAGATGGTGGGTTTGAGAAAGTTGATATTTGTCTTTTCCTTATTCCACTTAATTTTTTTTAAGGTATCTATCGAAACAAGCTCAGTAACTAATCCTCCGCATTTTGTAGGCCTATTAAGGGGATAGATGTTAGCCACAAGTTTTAAAGCTGCTCCATACTCAGGGCAAGGATCGAACCCTCAACCACTAGTAAAGGTAGGAGAGACCCTTACTATCTCACCTAAATCCATGGTTCAATTTAGAAATTTTTTTTATCTATGTTAATAGCTTACGCTTTGTATAATTTATCGTATCAATTCAATTTAGAACAAAAATTGTATTTTCATGTTGAGTTTGCATAAGTTTTGTATGTGTCAAACATTATAAGTTTATATAAAACTTAACACATTACTAATTAATTCTATGTGTATGTTTATCTAATTCATTTTATTTTTATATCATTTCATATTTTTATTACAATCAATTCTTTCTATAACAGTTGAAATTGTTTTGTTAAGATTTTGTCTATTATAGAGAGATAGCTATTATACATCTATAATAACATGCTATTATAGAGAGAAAATCATTGTAAGCTTACCATAGAATTTATATTGTGAATTTCTGTCAAATAAAAAAAGTGAAAATTATGTTCTAGAAAAGAAAAAAAAAAGTCAGAATCAAAACAACAAAAATTAAAAGGCGTATAACATGTTCATGCATTATTGCTTTAATACTAATTTTATTTTACATTCTTTTACATGATTAATTATAAAGTTCATAAATCTAACAAGTACAATAAATCAATGAGTTGCCAATTAAATTAATTAATTTTTCATGAGTTACTAAATTCAAATAATCCATTTATAAGTTTATGATTATTCAAATTCATTGTAGAATATTTAATTAGGAAAATTAATAGTTTGTTGAATTGATATCTTTAATTCCACTCATTGAAGATTATTTTTATTTAATAAAATATAATTAATAAGTTTTCACATGAAATTTAATCATTTTATTGACATAATGCTTTAATTAAGACCATTTTATTTATTAAATAATAATTAATAGGTTTTCTTATATGAAATAGCTATAATTTTACATAAAAATTTAGACCATATGTTGTTATAAAGAACCAATTTAATAAAGAACATACTTCATAACTGTGGGTGTTGCCGTCATACGTGAAAAGCTGTTATAGGGGGGTTAAAATAAAACATAAAAAAAAGACCGTTCTTCTAGAAACTTGACTATTATAGAGAGAGTTAATTATATTTTTTATTGGTTTAAATATACCATAAGTCTCAATACTTTTATTTATAAGAATTTAACTTCTCTACTTTTCAGATTTAAAATTTTATGTTCAACTATTAACGGTATTAAAATTATTTTCTTAAATTTAAATTCATTATAACATTATTTTCTTAATTACGTGGCATTGTATTAAAATCTTTGCCCTCGCATATTTTCCATTCAAAGAAAAAAAACTGACCTAATTTTCCGAAAGTACATATTCTATCATCTATATACCTCATATTAAAAAAAAAACACCTAATGGGGTCTTTTTATTTTTTAAAAAAGAAGTGTTTTGTTTTGTTTTTAATTTTAATAATATTTAGGGATTATTTTATATTTATTTTCATAACGTTTTTGAAGATGTGTATCCAACCTATTCATATACTTTCAATAGTATTATTAGTTTTCTTTCACAGATATAGAGCATATGAATATATACTTATTTAAAATGATTGGTACACATTTTAACTCTCTGAGTTGACTTTTAAGATATGTACTTAATCTGTTCAAAATATTTAAAGAATAAAATTATTTTTTTCTAAATTATTCTTTTAATTTTTTAAATTCAAACTTTTTTTATTTCATTTTTTAAAAGATGTAACTAAAGGGTTGGCCCACATGATAACTATTGGGATATTCATTCACACGTCAGCATTCATGTCCATCCCGAATAAATTATTAAAATTAAATTCATATTATTAATTTCTTTTTAAATAATGGGCAAAACACCATTAAAAGTCCCTTTTTTTAAATTTACTGAAATAGACTCGGTATTTTATTATTTACCGGAATAGGTCATTTTTTCCCGAAAACGCGTCCACGTCAGCGCGATGTCAGGGTAAGTGACAGGAAAACACGTCCTCAAGGGCGCGCCTTGTCCACGTGGACAGAAAGCGCGCTGACGTGGACGCGTTTTGTTGCCACGTTAGCGCGTCCGAGGGGACGCGTTTTCCCCATGCGTGAACAGTGCCAACGGTCATTTTTTTTACCGTTGGCCCCCTCAACGGTAAAAAAAATATAAAAAAACCCCACCCTTTCATTTTTTTTCACAAATTAATCAATTTCTCAATTATTTTCCCAATTTCCTCTCAAATTGCTCTCAATTTCCTTCCAAATTTCTCTCAAATCCATATTTAATCTCAATTTCCTCTCAATTTCCTCTTAAATTTCTCTTAAATCCCTATTTTTAATTATTTTTAAAAAAAAAATTTAAATTTTTTTTTAAATCGTAAAAATTTGTACGAATTTAGCAATGACCAGAGAATTGATTCGTCTTGATAACAAGCACATTTCCGTCGAACAAATGAGAATGGTAAGTGTTAAATTTATTTCTTAAATATTATTTAAGATTTTTATTTATTCATTTTTAAATAATTATTAATTTATTATTTGTTATAAAAGTCTGTAGATCAGATATTGGAATGCTATATCTGGAATATGCATGGTCCTCCATCACCATTGGTAGAGAATTACCTGCAGAAAGCGGGTTTTTGGCACGTGGCGATGGTAGGCCGGGGATGCAAGTTGGATCCGAAACTTATCAGTGCATTGGTTGAGAGGTGGAGACTCGAGACGCACACATTCCATCTTCCATATGGAGAGTGCACTATCACTTTGGAAGATGACAATCTGCAATTGGGATTGCCGGTGGACGGGTACCTAGTCACCAGGTTTGGTCAATCTGGCAATTGGGGAGCGGTATGCTACGAGCTTTTGGGCGCTACTCCGGAGAAAATTAACGGAGGTCGGATCGAGATGGGCTGGTTACGAGATACATTTCTGGATCCGGATGATGATTCAACCGAAGTAGAAAGAATTTGATATGATCGGGCATACATTCTTCAGATAATTAAAGGTTATTTGATGCCGGACTTGTCACGGAACCTCATACATCTAAGATGGCTGCTGAAACTCGTTGATTTTAAAACAGCTGGTGAATTGAGTTGGGGGTTTGCCGTGTTGGCAATATTATATCGGGAGATGTGCGGGGCGACGCGACAAAGTAAAATGAAAATCGGAGGTTGCCTGTCACTATTGCAGTCATGGGCACGGTTTCGCTTTCCATTTTTATGTCCTCGAGTGGACCACTCATATACATTTCCACTCATAACGAGGTAAATTTTATATTAGATTTTACAATTATTACGTAGATTTTTAAAAATAATAGTATGCTAAAAAGTTTATTTAATTAGGTGGAACCATCCAGTAAGTTATGCTCGATTACCTACCTCTTTTGAAGATATACGGCTTCTATTGGACCAACGGTCAAAAGTACAAGTAAGTATTAAATAAAATAGATATTTCCATAATGAGATAGTCAATCGGTATTTAGTATTTAGTACATAACTAATATTTCCATCATGGTCATATAGTTTGAATAGACACCATACGAGGATCCGGCAATTCGGGCAGTAATTCCGGATGAGTACTTGCAAAATCGAAATGGTTGGCATGTGAAAGTCCCATTGGTCAACTTTGCGACTGTGGAGATGCACCAGTCGTACAGAGTATTACGACAATTTGGATTTCGACAATCGATTCTCGTGGCACCTAAGGTGTTGGATGATCATCACAAAATCGACCTACGGCAATTGCATATGGATTGGCTGAGATTCTGGTCACACTACATCCAAATGTGGCAAGATCGGTATGACTATATACCTATTCGAGAACCGATTATCATTCCAGAATTAGCGTGCGTGCCGGAATACATGCCATGGTTTAGGATTAATGGGAAGCCGTATTTACTCTCGCCAGAGGAGAGGCAGCAGTAATTGCGTTTCCAAAGGGAAGGGACGACGACGCAGGCTTATCAACGAGGCCCAGAAATTCACTCGGCTCATCATCAGCGCCCATAACTTCATTAGGCCCAGCAACAGCACCGACACAGTCACCCGACCCAGTAGTTCAACTGACGATACCCACGGCACAGCCTTTTCAGATGATGCCAGATGCGTATCCTAGCCCTTTTATGTATCCTAACCCTTATATGTTTCCTTTTTCTAGTCCCATGGCAGGTTGGAATCAATGGCCCGGTTCATTTCTATTTTCGACTACGCCGATTGGACCGCTGATGTATAGGCTATCGTCGCAGGAGGGATCGCAAGAGGGGCCGTCGGGAGCTCTTCTTTTTACCAAACACCATCACCGTATGAGTTTCAAACACCTTCGTCGTTGGTGATGCAAACACCTCCACATTCACTATTCTATCAAGGTGGGTCAGCGTCCCAACACCGACAACCAGATCCCCTACCGGATGAACAAGAATCCCTACCGGAGCAACCACAACCCCCGCTGGAAGTTGGACAAAGAAGGAATCTAGCACGTAACAGTCGATGACCGCCATGTGGCACTGAGTCCAGCGGGCACGGAGATTGATTTTTGTTGTAAATTATTTGTACAAAATAGTTTATATTAATGTAATAAAATACAAAATAGTTTAATTTGAATATTTTGATATTATTTGATGTAATAAAATACAAAATAGTTTATTTTGAATATTTTGATATTATTTGATGTAATAAAATACAAAATAGTTAATATTCTTAATAATAAAAATTATTTTAAATAATTCAATATGTTGAACACTTGGCATATTATTTCATTTCACAAAATAGGCAAATATTCTTAATAATACAAAGTTGTTTACAATTACGCTCAAGTATTGCGATTTGGGCATGATCGGTTTGTATGGCCTGGATTCCTACACTATCCGCACAACTTGTCTTGACTGGCAGTTTCTCAGATATCCATATTGTTACGTATTCTAGTCGAGCAAGGTCGACCCTTCGATTTACGACGTAATTCTCTATCCGGTAACAACTTAAAAGGAGATTCTAACAAGCTGCAATTACATGAGCGCATGGATAATGAAGTGCATCAAACATCCCACAGTCGCAAGTCCTATTTCGCAAGTGTACACAATATTGTCCGCCAATAACACCTTGGTGCGGTCTGCCAAACTCTGCTACCCGAAACCATAAGTTGTCTCGATCATGACACACTGTGTGCATGGTGTTCGTCCGTGCCTTGGCCTTGTTAATTTCTTGCACTACCTTACTGCACCATACATGGCCTCCCTGCATCTGGCCTTCATAACTCGCTGCTCGCTTTCGAAATAGCACCGCCAAATGAAAATATGTCTCTTGCACAACCGATGTTATCGGTAGATGACGCGTTCCTTTTAGAACAGAATTTATGCATTCAGCCAGGTTTGAGGTCATATGACCATATCGTAAGCCGCCGTCGTATGCTTATGCCCACTGTTTGAAACGTATATTGCAAAGGTAGTCCGCGACTTCGCTGTTAATTGAACGCAAAACTGCCAACATCTCGTGAAAACAGTCTTTATTTATGTCATACCCTGCCAATATAAGTTAATAGCGAATATTACATACCACTTTTTCATTTACAATAAATTCAAAATGACAAACAAAATAATATTAATAGAGACTAAATACCCATGTTGGTCACTTGTCGTCGTTCGCTCTTAGATGGATATTGCCTGTAGTAGTTCGAAGCAACGTACCTTAGGCAATATCGATGGTGTGTACACTGCCATAAGCTTCCCTGTCGATCAAATGCAGCTAGTATACATGTACCCTGAGCTGAAATAACACAGATATCAGGTTGGGGGCACACATGCCTCCTTAACCTAGATAGAAAGAAATCTCAGTCATTAGATGACTCCCCCGGTGTTATTACAAACGCAATTGGAAGAATTCTCCCACCGCCATCCTGTGCCACTGTATCAAAAACGTCAACCCAAAATTATTTTTTCAGGACCTACTGTATCAAAAACGAGTCCACGTGAGAGCGATTTTCTTAATAAATTTTTAATTAAATTACTCACGTAACCTTAAACCCTAATTTAATTGATTTTTTCTTAAAAAAACATAAACACGAAACCTAATCCAATTTTAAAAAAATTATGATTAATTTAATTAAGAAACCCTAAACCCTAATCCCTTATTCATTTATTTTTTTCTCTAAAACCCTAAAAACCCTCAACCCTAACCCTAACCCTAAAAACCCAGGAGAAACGGGCAAAACGCGTCCCCAGGGAAGCGTTTATGTGGCAGCAAAACGCGCCCTTAAGAGCACGATTTATGTCCACGTAGGCAAAGCGCGCCCACAAGGACGCGTTTTTCTGCCACGTCCCCTGACATCGCACTGACATGGACGCATTTTCAAAAAAATGACCTATTTCAGTAAATAATAAAATACCGAGCCCATTTCGATAAATTTAAAAAAAAAGGGCTTTTAATGGTGTTTTGCCCTTAAATAATATATCTGAAGGTATTGGTGCACTTCTTGATTTGTAAGTCAATTTAAAATTTATTCCTCACCGGATGAGGAAAAAAAGTTAAAAAAGATAAATAAAAAAACTATATGTCCTTCGATGTAACTTAATTTATACCGTTAATTTTGGGAAAATTTAACTATAAATAGAGAGTCTTCCTCTCATTTGTAATCATTCATTGTATTTCATTCTTTTGTAGTGAATACTAACGAGAGCATTTACTCAAACACTTTGTGTGTTTTGATTTTCTGTGGTTATTCCGTTCTTTTGAGCTTTCTTTGTTTTTAAGTTGATTCTGTTTTATTTTCAATGCCTTAAGAGAATTTTTATCGAGAATTCTCACTTTAAGAGAGTTAGGCTGACTTAAGTGCAGTTGAAGCGAGGAAATCGCCTAAAGATGCACGGATTGCGAGATAAAAGTTTTAGCCCCGTGATAGTTGGTATCCGAGATAAGTTTATGAATGCACCGATCGAGATGATGAAAGAAGTTTCTGATCAGATTGAGCTAATTAAAACACGTAGGATGGCCAGAAAAGTAAGCCGATCAAAGGACATGTCAAATTTAGGAGGAGGAGTGGTCAATCTCGAGGAGTCTGTAGAGGACATAAGGGAGACACTCGAGGTGGTTGAGGGATGCACCAATGAGTTGGACTCAATGAAAGAGAAACTCATGGAATTTGTGTTAGATTCTTTCGACTCCACTAAGGAAAAGCTGACTGGAAGGGATAATGCTGTTAAGGCCATGGTAATAGCCTTGAAGGAAGAGATCGCGGAGCTTAAGGGGGAGTTCACGATTTACAAGGTTGCTTTGAGTAGTAGAATGTTAGCTTCGAGCCCGACCAACGAGCAATGGATGTTCTCAAATTGAAGAAATTCAAGGGTGTAAGGTCTGCGAGGGAAGTGGATAACTTCTTGTGGGAAATAAAATAATACTTTCAGGCAATGGGCATTGAGGATGATACCACTAAGGTAAACACTGCTTCAATTTATTTTACTAATGTTACTCTCCTGTGGTGGCGACGTAGGTCCATAGATGAGAGACATGGAGGGATAACGATTGAAACTTGGGAGTAGTTTCAAACAGAGGTGAAAAAGCAGTTTTACCCACAATATGTCAAGGAAGAGGCTTGGGCTAAGTTACGTTGGCTTACGTAACAAGGCACTGTTCGGGAGTTCAGTGAGCTAATGCTTCAAATCTCCAACTTTAATGAGAAAGAAGCATTCTACTGGTTTGAAGACAAGTTGAAGCCGTGGGAAAAACATGAGTTGGGTAGACAAGGTATCACTGAGCTTACTATAGCCATAACCGACGCAGAGTCCTTTGTCGAGCTTGGTCCGAGGAAAGATAAGTTTGAGACTTCAAAGCCCAAAGAGACAGACAATGGTGGGGGAGACCATAAGGAAGAACGAGACAAAAATGACAATGGTGACAACGGTAAGAATGGTGGGAATGGAAACTGGAAACCCAAGAACAAACCGAAAAATTCAATGAAGTACTTTCTTTGTAATGGTCTGCATATGGTGAGGTACTATTCGAAATGATCTATTTTTCTGCCATCAAAGAGGAAGATGATCCAAATAAAGAAATTATGAGGCTTGGTCCTATCATGACTGGTGTTGAAGTCAAAGAGGTAAAAGAAAGTAGGAAGAAGCAAGTAGATTGCTTCTTTTGTAATGGTCCGCATAGGATGCGAGACTGTCTAGAGCAATCCAAGTTGTCCGCGATTAGTAAAGGAGAGAAAGTTGAGCTTGATGAGAGTAAGACTTTAAAGCTTGGATCAATGATACTCACTTCTGCAAAGAGGAATAACAAGTAGGTAGGGTTGATGTTTGTGGACATTAACATCCCAAGCCGGAGAAGCAATGCTCTTGTTGATATGGGAGCATTAGACTTGTTCATATCGGAGAAAGCCACATGCAAACTTAGTTTCTCGATTATAAAATTGACTAAAAAGATCAAGAAGGTAAATTCCAAAGAAGTCCCAACTGTAGGAGTAGCACGAGGAGTGGAGCTACAATTCGGTGAGGGAAGGGCAAGGAAGATTTTGAGGTAATCCATTTAGATTATTACGATTTTTTTCTTGGCTTAAACTTTCTTTATCGGATTAAGGTGTTTCTTTTTCCTTTTTTCGATTGTATTCATATATTTGATTATCCACAACAACGATGTGTTGTGCTGGTAAATCAAGACATGAGGGTTAGGACCAACGTATTGTCAATAATCCAATTAGTATAAGGATGTTTCGTATGGGAAGAACACCAACTTGGTAGAATGGAGCGCCATGAAGACCTCCCCAAAAGTCTTAAAAGCACGACAAAAAAATATGAAACCTGTTGAGTTATCAACGGGGCTACCACCTATGGTAGAGGTAGGTTGTGCATAAGATTTTAGGGGTAAAGTGATGATGCAAACTGGGCAATCAAAGTGAGTAAATATAATGAGCAAGGTACATCTCAAACATTTATCTAATGTTTTTTTATTTTGACTTACAGTTGGCTTGGAAAAAACACAATGGCCCTTTTAGAGTTTTGAAGCGCTAAGCTAGGGGGTTTACAAACTAGAGTTAGCGGAAATACCCAAGGTTAACCTAATGTTTGATATGGGCATGTCAAAGCCTACTTGTACAGATCAAGTAGATTCTGGTCGAGGCAATTCAAAATGGGGGCAAGTAAGAGCGACGATCTCTTGCGAAAGAGATGTACCGACAACTGAAACGGTTCGAGCTAGGCGATGACAGAAGCGGAGGTAAAGGTTTCTAAAGGAAATACTACCCGATAGAAGGACTAGTTGGGAAATGGCTAAGGCATCGAGAAAGTTTCGAGGCAAATCAAACCAGTGTTATTCCGAGGACACAACAAGGGCGTTGTGATAGTGGATGGGGAAGAATGTCAAGGCCCGCGACTATTGCACAAAGAGCATCTCATGGAGGTCAATCTGTTAAATGGGGCTCATTTGACCCACTTGAATTGATCTAATTTGAAGAACAAGTAACGAAGTCCATCTACTTGAAGCCTTGGTGGCCCAGTGAAACACTTATGATAAATTAGGGCTACCTTGATAAATATTGAAAGTAATCTTAGAAGATTCTAAGAGATTATAATCGGATAATATTTGATTTTGTAATCTTGGAGATTATGTAAATCGCTTAATTATAGATAGACTTCAATCTCGTCCACCAATGTAACTCAATCTATATCGTTCGTTTTGGGGGAGTCCAACTATAAATAAAGGGCCTCCCCCTCATTTGTAATCATCTATTGTATTTCATTCTTTAGTAGTGAATACTAATTGAGAGCATTTACTCAAACACCTTGTGTGCTTTGCTTTTCTATGATTATTCTATTCTTTCGAGCTTTTTTTTGTCTTTGAGCTGCTTCCACTTTATGTTAAGTGACTTATGAGAATTTCTATCGAGAATTCTCACTTTGGGAGAGTTAGACAAACTTAGGTGCATTTGAAGCAAAGAAATCGCCTAAGGCCGCACGGATTGCGAGACAAAAGTTCTAGCCCCGTGACATTAGTATTATCATATGTCACTCTGAAATTAATGTACAAGCCCAATTTAGCCCGGGCCCAACAAGCAGAGACCAAAATACCATCAGATCCAAATAAATTAAACCTACCCCAAACTAAACCTATTCCAAACAGCCCAAGCCCAAAACCTAAAAGAAAACCTTAGCCCAACACCCAATAACAGAAAACAACAAACAAACCCTAGGTGCGCCGCACCTAAGGTCTTCTGACTTCTACGCCGTCGTCGTCACATCATCAGCGCAAATGGCGCACCTGCCCTCTTCAGCACCGCCCTGCCACGCCCTCTATTTCTCTCTGCCACCAGGGTTACTTGCAAAGATTAAAAGAAGAAAAGACAGAAAAAAAAATAGATAAAAACTTGTAAAATGGCTATAAAAGCCAAGCAGACCATTGTAACAATGACCTCTTTTTTTTTTGGAAAAAAAAATAAAACAGAAGAGGCAAATAGAAAGGTTGTCATTTTTTCTTTTATTTTTTTAAGCTCCATACATATCTACTTATATTTTTTATATTTTCTTTTTGAAATGTGTTATATACATATCAATATTTTAAAAAAATGAAGAAAAAGACTCACCTAGGGTTCTAGTCGCCGTATACGGCAGCGGTGCTACAGCGGCGCGGCAAAGGCAGCCCCTTGGCCGAAATCTGGACTTTGTCCAGAGAATATGAGACCCCCTCCCATTTTTCTTCTTTTCAAAGTGTTTGAAATTATTTTTTTTCTCAAAATGCTGCCTTTTATACTTCAGAAAAACGACGCCGTTTTGGTCGACATCCTTAAACCCCAAAACGACATTGTTTACCCCCTATGACCCTCGTGTCAACCCGACCCGACCATGAGATCCGCTTGTTTTTGAGCTATGGGTTATTTACCCTTTTAGTCCTTCCGCTTTTTAATGATTTTACAATCAAATTTCTTTTAGTTTTTAATTTTACCCCATTATTGTTTTGTGATTTCAGTTTAGTCCTTGTTCGAACGACGTCGTTTTGGAGGAGAATGAGAAATTGCCCTTTTAGTCTCTCCTTGTTATTCGCGTGTTCAGAATAGTCCTCCCCTTTTATTTATTTTCGAATTTGTCCCTGAATTTTTACCATGTTATTACAAAATTAATTAATTAATTAATTAATGACTATTATCATTAGCATTATTTTTATTTACTTATTATTACCATATTATCATATTAGTTAGTTTCGCGTTATCACATTTTTATTTTATTTATCTAAGTATTTTACATATATTTATTTTATTATGTCATTTTATTATTTATTATTTATTTCTATCTCTTTTACATTTTTGAAATTCTATTATTATTACTATTATCATCATCATTATTATTAATATTACTCTTAAATTATCTTATACAACATTTATTTATTTCTATAATATTAAATCTTTCAATTTAAATTTTAGCTCGTTATCTTCATTATTTGTGTGTTGTTGTTCTTTATTATTTGCTTGTTTATTTTATTTTATTTTTTATTGCCATTCGTATAAACACATTTTTATTATTTCATATGCATATCAACATCGTACTTTATTTCTATCGATTTATGTTACATTAATTCTACTCGATGCATAAATTACAACTTTAAAATAAGCAAAACTTCGTATTTTGATTCGAAAAGGTCGTACCCTAATTTACGGGATTTCGATTTTCTTGATAAATCTAAATAAACGAATGTTTTTTAAAGCAAAATTTTTCTTTTTAAAATAATCACGGGAATTAGGAAGAATTGTATTCTAACTTATGGAGTACGATTTCTTCCTAAAACCGAGAGGATTAAATACCTTTCAATAAATAAATTTTTCGGTGTTTATTCTCGTATTGGGAATTCAAGACATTGCGTCCTAACTTATGGGACGTGATTCTTTTTCTCGATGAACGTGAAATACGCCCCTTTCTCCAAAAATTTTCAGCATTTCAATATCAACAAAGGATCGTATTTTGAATCTCTTCAGAGTTTTCAATTCTCGACACTAAGATATTAATTAATCAACTAGGTACCAATTTTTGGGCGTTACGAGGGTGCTAACCATTCCTCGTACATAACCGACTCTCGAACCCGTCTTTCTGAATTTCGTAGACCAAAAAACGTTTTAATAAATCAAATCGTTTATTAAAAATAATTTTCTGAGGTGACCCGATCCCACCTCATTAAAAAGGATTTGTGGCGACTCTCGTATTCGTTTTCATTTTCAAAATTAAAGTCGACCACCTTTTACGAAAAAAATGGTTTCGACAATTAATATTTTCTAAATTAAATAAATTTATGAAAAGAATCGTATAAAAATTAAGGTCCAATTTATAAACAATATAAGGTTAGGTTTTGATCTTTCTATTATTCTCACATTTAGTATTAACTCCCTTTAATTTGGCTCATTTACTTTATAATGTAATTAATATCGCCAACAAGGGTGAACATAGGAGATCAAAATTGAATTATAAATTATTGAGTAAAATTGTAATTTTATTATCATATTAGTTTAAACTTTTACAATTTCTAAAGAGATCTAGCAACAATTTTACCATTATTTTAGGGTACCTATCCCTGTGGTGTTGTCATTGATTGTCAACTATTTCAGTTAAAATCATGATATAAGTTTTTTGAGAGAAATATCTCTTCTAACTTTTCATTTGTGTTAGAACAAAATTTAACTAATGATATATTATAAAAGGAAGAAAATCAAATTATAGTAAATTAAATAATTTATTATTTAAGCATTTTACTTCATTCCATCCTAACCAACATAATATGATTATCTAATTACAAAATATATGGGGTTATTTTGATTACCGAATCATAATTGATAAGGTGTTTGTGCCAATTTAGAAAACAGTACATGAATTTGGGTGGTCCAATCCAAACCTGAGAACTCTTATCATCACCATTTTCCGCCGATTTTTTCTTTTTAAAAAATAGTTTCTTGTTTTGTTTTTTTGTGTTTTTGGTCATAAATATATACACTTGAGAAAGGTATAATTAAAGAGATGAAGACAAATAAGATTGCAGAGCGAGATTTGAAACTGACTTAAGGAGTTGGAATTGGAATAAATTTTTATTTTGATTAAAACCTCAACAAACTTTGATAAAAATATTTTTTTTATTTAAGTTTACTTTTAACATAATTTTTAAGTAATTATAATCTTTTTTTTTTAAGAAAACTTTCGTCCTATTAGATTTGATGAATTTTGGAAGAAAAAATAACCAACATAATATGATTCGGTTCTATTAAAATCAACTTCAAGAATGATTTTTTTTTATGAGCAAAGTGAACTAGATTCATAGAATATTAAAAGAGTCAAGTTTGATCCATAATACAACTATACTTATCAGCTAGTAATAGAGCCTCCAAACATCTAGGAGCATTATTACAAACATTAAAAAACATAGAAGTCAAAACATCATCTGAAGGAGAAATAGATTGGAAATTACTCCCTAACCAGGTAAGTGCATCAGACATTTGTTCCATTCTCGAAAAACATGCAGCAAAGGTCTAGTTGTCGAAGATTGCCAAAGCATTTGGTTTCAACAAAGGGGAGAGAATCAAATTAGCAGAGTTACTATTAGTAATAAGATAAATAACGGTGGTGGCATTAACTTCAATCTCTAGGTCATTGAGATTTTGTGATTTTGCCAGTTGGAGCCCATATCTGAGCGCTCACAATTTAGTCTGGATGCTATTACCGCAAGCAATATGACTATATGAATCGATCATTCAATTACCCTGGTGGTCACGAATGAGAGCACTCACTCCCACCTTTCCCGGATTTCCAAGAGCTGAACCATCAGTATTAAGTTTAAACAAGTCCATACCAGGTGGTTTCCAAAATACTAGGTAAAGGAGGGGAGGGGAATACATCGTATCACAAAGGAGGCAATGAAATCCCCTGTTGTAGATAAAACTCTACTTACAAACATTTTTTTGGGTCAATGGTTTCCAAATATAATGGCATTTCGAGTCAACCAAAATTCCCAAAGGGGAAAAGCAAACACTGCATACCAAGGAAGACTAGGAGAGGATGTGCACTCTTTTGAGGACAAGTTAGTGGTAAGCCAGTTTGTCCAGGAGGAACGAAGATGCGATCTACAATGGATCTTGGAAGACAATGACTCCTAGAGGTCATGAGGGATAACACGATCTCGAAGAAGATGAGAGATCTCTTCTGAAGTTGAGGAACACCACGAGCAGAGATCCTCCAAGATAACAGTCTACCTCTGAGAAACGTCTGCGTAGGAATAGCACTATGCCCACATTTCCGTAGGAAGAATTTAATCCTAGGAAGAAGTTTGACTTTCCATATGAGGTTCCAAATAGTAGCATTGGGACCAGGGATCCTGGTATCAAAACCAGTTGAAAGTGCATAAGCACTGGTAAGAGAAAAGTTGCCATCACTAGTACACCCCCCAACATAGTGTCTGAATTATTGGTAATATTAGGAATGAGTGTAACATCTCGATTTTGGGCCTAGTCGGAACAACGGTTTCGGGACCACAAATTCAATGAGAAAAAATTTATTTTTCTTATAATTTTATGGTCTACGATTTCACAAAATGATTTCGTGAAAATTTCGTTCGAAAATTTCGACGTTTGCGCACTCAATTTAGCCAAAAGGACTAAATTGTAAAAATTGCAAAAGCTGAGTTCTACATGTTAGAGGTGTCCGATTGTTATGAAATTTTAAATTGGAGGTCCTTATATGGTAATTAGACCATTGGTTAAGTTGGTAGACCAAAATGGACATGGTTAGGCATGTTTCCAAAGTTTTTCATTAAGGGCATTTTGGTCATTTAGTTATTAAAATGAATTAAAAACAAAATTAAAAGCCAATTTTTGTCCATCTTCAAAACCCCATGGCCGAATTTCACAAGGGGAAACCATGGCTAGGGTTTTTCAAGCTTCCAAGCTCTATTGTAAGTTTGTTCTAGCCCTGTTTTTAATGTTCTTTACGTTTTTACTATATTTTTATGGCCTACAATTTCACGGAAAGATTTCGTGAAAATTTCGTTCAAAAATTTTGACGTTTGGGCACTCAATTTAGTCAAAAGGACTAAATTCTAAAAAGTGCAAAAGTTGAGTTTTATATATTAAAGGTATTTAATTGTTATGGAACTATAAATTAGGGGTACTTATATGGTAATTAGACCATTGGTTAGTGATGGACAAAAATAGACATGAGATAAGTGAAATAGGATTTTTTTTAAGTAAGGGCATTTTAGTCATTTAGTAAATAAATAGAATTAAAAGGGAGAAAGATGTAAAAATTTTGTTCATCATCCTTGCTTGTTGCTGAAATTTGAAGGAAGTCATAGCTAGGGTTTCTTCACTTTCTCAAGTTCATAGTAAGTAATTCTAAATCCCGTTTTTAATGTTCTTTATGTTTTTGGAATCTCAGTAGCTTAATTTAGCTTATTTTAGCAAGAATTTAACCTAGGGTTCATATTTGGAAAAATACTCATTGGTGAAATACGTTTCTTTTGATGTTTTATGATAGAATATGAAGCTAGGAATTATGTTAAACAACTTTTGCTGGTCGATTTTAAGTGAAAACGAGTATATTGACATAATCAGCAAAAATACCTAATGTTCAAAAGTAAGTGTTAGAGTGAGAATTTGATGTTTCCATAGAAGGGAAAAATATTCAGCATGTCATAAAACATAAGAATAAGGGATGAAGTTTAATTTCTGAGCTTTGGGAAAAAAGTGTAAATATGCAAAAGTTTAGGGGTAAAAATGTAATTTTGTCAAAGTTCGAGTTAAGGACTGTTTTGATGAATGTGAGTATTAAATAAGCTAATTTTTTTATTATAGATCAAGAAGAACAAAATTCAGAGTTAGACCGGTGAAAGAAAAAGGCTAAGGACTAAAGTGCTTGATTTGATCATATTTTGTACCAATGTAAGTTTACGGTAAACAAATGCAATATTTTGATAATTATTATTAATGCTGTTATTTTTCAGCAATTGCGTATTTATTTCATGAAAATATCTAATGTTAACTCAAGTATGAGATGGCAGAGAATCAGTGTTAAAAGGCCCCGTTGAAACATGAGGAATGTATTGGATACAAATGTCATGACATTTGGGTAAAGAGATCCCATGTAAGACCATGTCTGGGACATGGCATTGGCATCATTGAGATTATGAAAGGTCTCGTGTAAGACCATGTTTGGGACATGGCGTTCGCACCGAGATGAGAGGTCCCATGTAAGACCATGTCTGGGACATGGCGTTGGCACCAAGATGAGAGGTCCCCCGTAAGACCATGTCTGGGACATGACATGGGCACCTATATGAGAACTCTCATGTAAGACCATATCTGGGATATGGCATTGACAGTACAAGAAACATCCCATGTAAGACTATGTCTGGGACATAACTTTGGCATGTTGTATTCAGACAGGAGACCGAGTATCCTTAGTATTCCAACTGATTCAACGGGCTAATAAATAGACGATGTTACATGAAAGTTCAGGTAAAAGCCTAATAGACAAGTTCAGGTGAGTTAATAAGATTAAGAGTATGTCAGTTATCAGTTGAGAAAAGAAGTTTCAGCAACGAAGGAGTAAGTTAAGCAAGCAAGTAAGTAAACGAGTAAGAGAGTAAGTAAAGAAGAAAGTAAAGATCTTAATGCTTAATAAAAATTTATGAATATAATTGTTTATGATAAATGTTGTTATTTATTTACTTGTAAACTTACTAAGCTTTATGCTTATTTCTTTTATTTCTTTTTCTTTCATATAGTATTATCAAGCATAGTCGGATCTTGAAGACATCAGAGAGCGTTCACACTATCAACCACCACAACTCCGTATTTTAATACGATAAATGTTTTGAGCGATGGCATGTATAGGGACTTAGTCATTTCGATTGTATATTCTTAAGATATGACCAAAAGATGATATGTAAATATTTGATGATGAATAGTTATTAAAATGGCTAAGTATGAAGGTGTTTGTTGTTATAAATGTCTAGGTGATAAATTATGCATAGAAATCATGAAAAAGTAAAAATTGGTAGTGAATCAGTTTTGAGACAGCAGTAGTGATGTGATTTTGAAAAATCACCAAGGATAGTAGAAAGTGAATTAGAGGGTGGATGAGATATAGAATTAAAGCTTATTGAGTCTATTTTCATAGAAAAATAACGGTGTAGACAAAGGAATTATGTATTATGATATATTTGCATTTTAGTTAGAAAATGTCAAAGTGGTTTTTGGAATCCCCTGTTCTGACTTTGGAAAATCATTAAAAATTGTACAAAAATATTTATGAGTTGTAATTTATATTCTAGATTCCCCATATGAAGTTTGTACAATGAGATAATTGAATTTTAGTGACGAGAGGTCAGGACAGTCGATCAGTGAAACAGGGGAGATTTTAACTAATAAACTATACTAATTGGCTGAACCAAAAATTATAAAAAAATTATGGTAAAAATATATATGAGTCTAGTTTCAGATAAAATTTACGGATCTAAATTTTGAGTTTCGTAAGTCGAGTTATAATTGATTTAGTGACTGTTGCGTAGGTGGACAGTATTATTATTAACAGTGAAATAACTTTTAAAAGTTATTTTTTATGCCCCGAACTTTTTAAGTTATTTCAAGTAATGCCTCATGCTCGACTCCGGCAACGGTCTCTGGTAAGGGTGTTACAATGAGAGCACTCAAGAATATATCAATCAATTCCTGAGGTAAACTTAGTGAAAGACATAATGACCCTTAATCTTCTCACTTGTCACGCATTTATTTAAAAGTCTTGAGCTCTTCGTACCTTAACAAAGGCCCATGGAGAATTTCTCTTAAAGAACCCAAACCAAATCAATCATTTTCGATCAATCATCTTTTATCATCCGTCTAAACTTAAAAATTGTCTGGTGGTTGAAAATTAAATATAGAACTGTGTTTGTTTCATTGTTTTTATTTTAGGGAGAATAGTTTTGTCATTTTCCCATGTTTGATTCAAGAAAATAAAATAAGTCGCTGAAAAATAATTGATCCTTCCTTGCTATCTTTGTCATCTGTCTTTCTCTCACTGGATAGATTCATCTCTTCGTCATTTGTCTTTCCTTGCTATCTTTTCTCTTACCCAATTTTTCTCTTAGGTATGGGTATTAAAGAGGCAGATGGTGAATGAAATCTGATGCATGCAAAAGGCATTGAGCATAAGGACACGAGGCATGGATGAATAAGTTATATACAATTTTTCTTAAACAAAAAAGAAAACCTCCTTCCTTTTTGTAATCTTTAGTCCCTTTACTAATAGTTTCATTTGGTAATCTTTCCTTCATCCCTTCATCCTGTAATTTGTATCAGAGCTTAGTATAAGGGTTTCTGGAGAAATAATATCTTAGTATTCATTGTAAATTCTATCATTTATTTTTAATTTTTTTTATTCCATTGTTATTTATCTTAAAACCCACACATTTGTTATTCTGCCCTACTGTTGCCTATATAAGTTATGGTTGAGACGTTTGGCTTTATAAAGTAAGGCTAATTCACAGATATCAGAGGATTTTAGGTACCTAAGATAAATTTCATGGAAGAAATTGATTGTCTATACAATGATAAAAGTTGCAATCATACTATGAATATTAACTCTAAAAACGAAAATAATATCCCTTCAATTAGTAAAGGTTTTGATAGTTTAATAGATATTACTTCTATATATTTTTAAAAGTTATAAAATAAAGTCAATGAAATAGAACAACAAATAAATAATTTAGGAGAAGTAATTGAATTAGATCTGAATAACGAGTCTAAAAATATCCTATCTGAAGATAATAATAAATTAGAACAAGTTCTTATTAATAAAAATATAGAACAAGAAATAGATTTAGGACCTCTATATTATGGTAATAGCAACATAATATTAGCTTTGTCAGAAGAAGAAGACACTTCCTCTGAACAATCGTTTACAAAAGATGAAAAGCATAAAAAATCTAGAAAACAAAAAGAAACTTTACATATCAACAAAAATATGACTTTCAATCCTATAAAGAACTTATAGAACATTAAAAGTATAAATTTACTAAGACATATGATAAAAATGAAAGAATAGAATATTTAAAATTTATAGAACAACTTTATGAAAAACATAAAGAGTTATTTGTTTTATTTAATTATAATTGTATGCTAAACTATGATTCTACAAATAGTAGTAGTAGTAGTAGTAGTAGTTCTAATAATTCTATAAACCTGAAAGATATAAAATTTACAAGTTATAAATCTAATGGAGAAAATTCTTCAACAGATGAAGACAAAAATATAGATGTACTCAAACCAATGGAAACTGATCAAACAGATCAAGATCTTAATGGGAAAAGAAAATTATATTTGAATCTTTTAAAAGATGATTATTTAAAATCCTTTAATAGAAATTGTGAACAAGTTGAAAATACAACTAGAATGTTTGGTAATCAAACTAAAAATATTGCTACTAATGAAATAAAATCTGAAAATTTAATAGAGTTGTCTACCCAACCAGTCCCACATAAGATAGACTATCTAAACAAAAGAATTGTTGCTCAAGGAGGTATATATTTAGATCTTACAAATATTCCAATAGAAAAATATGAAAAACCCATAGATGATCGGGCACAGTCTATGACTATAGTTGCAAACAACAATAATTGGTCAAAAGAAATTTAAAAAAAAATTGGAACATTTGAAGGAGATTTTTTATGATTTCTGAGGGAAGAATTAGAAATGAAGTGAACAAAAAGGGCAGTTAATCAATCAGATTCAAGCTCCCAGAAATGTATTAAAAGGATTAACCTATATTCTAATAACAAAATTTTGTGGTTATACTGATTAAAAAAAAAAGATCAAGATAGTGTATCTAGTTATGTGTTGTCAAAAATTAAATTATGTGACATTAGATATTTAGAAGATTTTTCTAAAAAAATTCCTTCATGAATATCAAAAATTTAAAAAAAGAAAATATAGAATTTGGAAAAAAAAACAATATTTTCTTAAATTACCACCACTATGAGATGAGATTTGTATAAAAAAATATGGTTCTTATTTAGAAAAACATGGCAAAATATCCGGTGTAGATATAAATACTATAGATTCTATAGAAAATAGAATTAATTTTGCAAAAGAAAGAATAACCAATTATTGCTTACAAAGAAAGGCTTCTATAAAAGTTAAGCATAAACTAAGTGATAAACAATGTACAAAAATCTTAGATGATGAACGGGAATTCGAATGTAAATCAGTATGTCCTAATACTTATAAAAAATATAAAATAAAATAAAAAGATTTAAGCTAATTAGATGAAAACTTTGGAAACTGATAAAAAAATCCAAATAATAATAATAATTTTATTAAAAGAAATTTTTCTAAAAATCTTAAAAGTAAAAATGTAAATGTTTTATATGTGAATGAAGGTCATATAGCACAAAATTGTCCCAATAAAGGGAAAAGTGCAAGAAAAATTATTAAAACACTTGAAGAAAAAAATTTAGAAATTTGTACGGAAGAAGAAATATTATACAAATTAATATCAGAAACAAATTCTGATATAAATAGTGAAGAATATATATTTATGTTTAATATATGAAGTAGATTTAATAACCAGTTAGAAGAAATTTCTAACAATGAACAACAAGGTATAAAATTAGGAAATATGATTGGAGAAGAAAAAGATTTTTCTGATGAAATGATAGAAAATATTAATAAAATCATATTTCTAAAGATGAATTTTATAAAATATCTAAATATAAAATTTGGTGTCAAAGACAGAAAAATAAGTGGTAATACAATTGTCAAAGATACTAAAGATGGATTAACAAAAATTTCATTATTTACTAAAAAAAATTAAGAGGATTAAAAATAAATATCCCCAAGTTAGATACATACATTTAGGCATTATAATGATAACTATAAGAGATTTATTTAGAAGATAATATCAGTATTATTAGATAAAAGATTTGAAAATCTAGTAAAAGCACTTATTGGAGGAATGCAATCGAATATACATTTAGGAGTAATAGGATTTAAAGTTAAACCAAATTATTTTATAACTATTACAGATCCTTTGATAGAAGAATGTTTGTGTCTTAGAATTCAAACAAAAAATTTTGAAATCAAAGAAATTAACAACAAAATTATTGAAATCAGTTAGACTTCTATTAATGAATATACCTAATACAATAAAAGTAAAAATCAAAGAAATTAACAACAAAATTATTGAAATCTTTGAACCTAATAAAATTTCTACTAAAATAAAACCAAAATTATTAAATCTAATAGATCTATCAATTCCAAAAGACTGATGATAAAAAGGATTTCTAGTCCAAGTACATCTAAATCAATTAGTATAATAGAATATATGGCATCTAGAGATAAATTATATTTTAAAAATGCGACAGTAACAAATACTAACAATAATATAGTTTTACCCTCAAATCCACAAATAGATGAAGATGAGGAAACTCCAAATTCTTCAATACCAAAAGGAATGAAAATAGTTCATATTCTTATTTTTCCTACAGAACCAAGTAGAAGTTCTATATCTTCTAGAAACAATAGAATGCGAGAAATACAAACTTCAATAATACTCCAACAAATGAAACTTGGAACAAGAGATATAAATACATTCTCAAATTTCTAATCCAAGAAATATTGTACATATATTGAAATTACATTTTAATTTAGAGAATATAAAACATATTTTTTACATGCTTTACTAGATACTGGAGCTACGACTAGTAGTTACAAAAAAAATGTTATTCCTTTAGAAAAGTGAGAACCTATGAAGCATCCAATAAGAGCCATAGGAATAAATGATAACAAAACCATTATTCAATATAAAGCTAGAAACATACCAATTTACATAAATAATGTAAGATTTGTAATACCCAAATTATTATGCTTTCCAAAAATGCATGGAGACATATTATTAGGTAATAATTTTATATATCAACATTTTTCATTTCTATTGATAAAAATTTAATTATGTTATCTGTAGAAAAAACTTCTATAGAAATACCATTAGTAGAAAACCATAAATTTATATGTGACAAAAAAATTACACCACAAGAAAAGAATAAATTAAACAACTAGAAACAAGTCATTGGTTGTTTAATATATTAGATAATAATTTTAGTGAAGAACCATTAAAATTATGGCAAAATAGCTCTAGATATTGTAGTATAAAAATGAAAAATCCCAGTAAAATTATTAGAGTTAAACCAATGATTTATACTAAACAAGATATAGAAGAATTTGATATACAATTTAAGAAGTTATTAGATAAAGGATTGATAGAAAAAACTAATAATCCACATTCTAGTTCAGCTTTTATGATTAGAAATCATGCAGAAATAAAAAGAGGTAAAGCTTGAATGATCATTAATTATAAAAGATTAAATCAAAATATTATTTTTTATGGAAATTTTATTCCAAGAAAAGACGTATTAATTAATCAGACTAAACAAACAAAATACTTTAGTAAGTTCGACTGTAAATCAAGATTCTAGCAAATCATGCTAACAGAAAAATTTAAACCTTTAACAGCTTTTAGTACACCCAATGGACATTACCAATGGAATGTAATGTCATTTGGATTATGTAATGCACCACAAATATTTCAGAAATGAATGGATTTTATTTTTAATAAATATAAGAAATTTTCTATAGTTTATATAGATGATATTTTGATATATTTCAAATATTTTGAAATTTTTCAGTTACTCTAGAATTACATAGAAAACATTAAAATATTATTTCTCAAGAATTCATAAAACATGGAATCATATTAAGCCCTAAGAAAATAGAGCTAAAAAAACAGAAATCTAATTTTAGGATTAAAATAATCTGCAGATGGTCTTAAACTACAAGATCATATTATAGTAAAAATAAAAGAATTTTCTGAAAAAATTGTAGATAAGAAACAACTTCAACAATTTTTAGGAATTATAAATTACGGAAGAAATTTCTTTCTAAACCTATCAGAAAAAATAGGATTTTAATATGGCAAATTAAAAAATATATAAAACTTTTACTTGGTCTAAAAAAGACTCTAAAATTATAAAAAAAAAATTAAAATCTGAAGTCATTCAAATTCCAAAAGTTTATTTACTTAAATAAAGAGATAAATTAATTTTGAAAACAGATGTCTCACCAAATTAGTGGGGATGTATTTTAAAAGTTAGAACAATAAATAATGAATAATGAATATGTGGATATAGTTCAATAAATCTAAACCAAATGAAATAAATTATGTCATATTTGAGAAAGAATTATTAGCTATTAAAAAAGGAATACAAAAATTTCTTATATATTTAGCACCTGAAAATTTATCATAAAAATTAATAATTAGGTAGTTAAATATTTTCTTATTAATAAAAGTTTAGAAACTATATCAAGAAGAATTAGATAATATAATGAATTATACACTTATAATTTTGAAGTTTTATATGTTAAAGGTATTGACAGTAGTGTTGCAAATTATTTAGCAAGCCCTATGGATAGAGATAAATAACCTCTATAAAAATTTGAGGAATGGACTACCATTAATAAGAAGTCCAACAAAAAGAACTCCTCGAAGTCAAAATATCCTAATCAAGGATTTATGTCAATAACTTCTCAAGTACCATTTTATCCTAATCAATAATATTATGTTCCATATCCAATGGTAAGACAACCAGTTGGAATTTCAACTCAATTTTCAATAACACCACAATCGGTAAGTCAATTACCATGGTCTCAAGATCCAAATTCAGTATGCCAAGCTAGTTATGTTAAATTATTTAAGGGGTAGAAAATTTGTTGAAACCACAACATATACAAGATATATAATATTTTTATAATCCAAATTTACCCTTAGATTTATATAGTTTTATTAATAAAATATGGAAAACTCATATTACTAAGCAAACAGTAAATTTTAGAAGAGCTCTTACTAAGCTTTCACAATTCTTAGTCGAAAAACCAACTAAAGAATAAGTTGTTCATGATTTATTGTTAAAATCTATTTTATATCGTGATTGGGAAGAACTAGAAATTAATTTTTTAAATATTAAAAAGATAAACAATCTTCTTGATATATACCAGTATTTTATTACCAAGGGAACAATTAATCCGGTTATAAATAAAACATTTAGATTATGTTTATGTAATAATGCTAGAATTATCCTACCTATAGAAAACTTTTCTAAAATAAATAGAGCCATTTGCAACCAGTAGCCTCAATTTCAAAAAGTTATTTCTGAATATTTTTCACAAGCTTGTGTTTTCTAAATTATATAAAAAAATCTGTACTATAAAATTTAGACTTGACCATAAACCATTTGATATAAGTTATATTGAATGGAATTTTGTTAAAAAATAACAGCTCAAAATTTTTCTTTCCATTTATTAAAAGATTTTCCAGCTTTTATTAAATCTATGTCATTATACATGTTAAATAAAAATAACTTATTTTACTATTTTCATCTCGAAATATGTAGTCTTCTTGGTATACCTGAATATAAAAAAAAATCAGCCATATCAAATTTGGACTATCTCCAAAATTATTATAGGAAGAAACCTATCTACAGCCGTGGAAGAGGAAGAACAATTGACAAAATATATTAACAAGTGTTATAATAATCCTGCTTATTATCAAATTCAAGCAAGAATAGAACGAATTGCTAGAGCTCGGAATTTACTTCAATAAAAAAATTTATAGATTTTGGACTAATGGTCGAAGAATAATCACCTATGATATTGGAAATTGCCAAGAAGAAATAAATGAGGAATCCATTCAACTATTAAAAAAAGATAGCCGAAATGGAAATGGATGGTTTTCCATCTCATATAATTAAAGACATCAAAAATATATTGGAAAGTTGGAACTCACTAGAATTGTCAATCAATTCATTAAATTTAGGAGAAATTGAATAAATGAATTTAGACAATATTCAAAAAAGCTGACACAAAAGACAAATGAAGCAACATGGAAAAAACCATCTTCACTAAAAGATAAAAAAGAAGCAACGTGAAAACAACAATTAAGAAAAAATGGCATCTTATCTTCAACCAAAGAAAAGATGTCATCTTCATCAAGAAACTATGCGGAATTCAAATATAATCAAATTGAGTTATGAATCTCTACTATAAAAGGAGGTGTAAGTGTCACGGGCCAAAGTACAAAGCCCGTGACATGGCACAAGATGAGCCCCATGGAGGTCTATCAATTAGATGGGAAACATTTAGCCCAAAAGAACTGGCCCGATTCAAAAAACTATTGGAGAAGCCTGTCAGATTGAAGTCTGGTTGGCCCGATAATGAAGATATGGCAACTTAGGATAACTTGGTAACTAATCTTAGAAGATTGAGGGAATCATATCTTGTAAAGATTAGATTAAATTTGATATGGCATATCTTGTAAATCTCTAAAATCAAGGGATATGGTTAATCTCGTTCGTCGATGTAAATGTATCTTAACCGTCGGTTTTGGGGAGCTCAACTATAAATAGAGAGCCTCCCCTCATTTGTACTCATATAATGAAGATATGGCAACTTAGGATAATTTGGTAACTAATCTTAGAAGATTGAGGGAATAATATCTTGTAAAGATTAGATTAAATTTGATATGGCATATCTTGTAAATCCCTAAAATCAAGGGATATGGTTAATCTCGTCCGTCGATGTAAATGTATCTTAACCGTCAGTTTTGGGGGAACTCAACTATAAATAGAGAGCCTCCCCTCATTTGTACTCATCCATTGTAAGTAGAATTCTTAAGAGTAATAGAATTCTTTCAGCATTTACTCGAACACTTTGTGTACATTCTTTCTTTGGCTTTCTGTTGTTCATTTGTAGCTTCTTTAGGCACAACCGCTTCCGCTATACAAATTGGTGCTTTGGAGGAATTTGCAAGACAAAAAGTCTAGCCCATGACATAAGAACCTAAAAGAGTTATATACAGCTTATCTTAAACACTAAAAGAAAATTTGTAATCTTTTGCCCCAATTTCATTCGGTAATCTTTCTATCATCCTGTAATTGTGATAATAAGTAAAACCAACAACTATAGTTATAATGACGAGAAAGGATTCCAACACCAATTTCAGAAATTCACTGCTTGCTGCCCTTTTTTTTTTCCATCTATATAATTCATAATCATATGCCAATCAAGTATATATTAGCTTCATTTTGTAATCGATTACTCTTTGGACAATGACATCTATATCATTTCCCTTTTTTTTAATCGTTCTAATTTGCTATTTACTTTAATAGGTTCTTATGAAATTGGTGATTTGTATTTTTAAAAACTGCAAGTGACTTGCATGTACAATAATAGACCGCAAAATCTTGGATTTGCAATGACAAAAAGCTCAGAGGTAACAGAAATAGCATTCAGAAATCAAATATCAACCATGATAATAAATCTTTTTCAACTATATATATGTTGTACGCATCCGTACTGGGTTTCTTTTTACATCAAAAACTGGGTCTGGGATCCACATCTCAGCCATCGACTATAATGACACTGTTCATTACACCTTCCTTACCTTCCAAACTAAAAAACAAATGAAAAAAAACTGCCCCTTTATGGCAGAAGAATAAAGCAATATAAAAATAAAAAAGAGCCCAGATCAATCAAACAAATACGTGCCCAGACTCAACGTCAGCTTTTACAATTTGAATTGTCAAAAAATAATAAACCAATAGAAACATTTCACAATCGGAGATCGATTTATGCAAATATATATGAAGAGGGGTAAATGAATTGAATTTACAACAACCAATGAGTCAGCAACAGCGTATCAAAGTCCACATTGCTGACCTTGACTCGATAAGGACGGGAAGCATATGCATCTAAGCTCCTATGCCTTACTCGTGTAAAAATTGGAAGGCTGGATTCTCAAGAAGTTCCTCTGCTGGTTTGACTTCCAAGAAGTCTTTCTCTTGAAGCGAATTGGAAAGGTCATCGACAGAGAAGGGGATGCTGTGTATTAACAAGGATGGATTAGTTTGTTATTTAAACCTTCCAAAGTTCAACTCAGCATGCACCTTAGTTGTTATTTAAACCATTGCAATTGCAATCTTTCATATCCATCTATACTTGGATTCTAATACACTGTTTATGTAGCGCCGACTATATGTGACTTTTCAACTCTTCCTGAACTAACATTCTCATTTTCTAAACACGTCTGAACGGGAGTTTTTACTTAAGCCACATCAGAAACCAGCTTTACTAGTAGTGCTCAATGTAAGAACTTACCTGGAATTGTCGTCCAATAAAAAGGAACTGCTAGCAGCATCATTGGAATCCTCTGTCATTAGTACCCTCATGCTGGAAATAACCTGTAAAGGAATGAAGGTCACCAATAAATCATCTGATTTCTGAACTTCCTAAACAACCAAGAAAAAAAAATTATATGCCACACAAACTTACATTTGGAGCAACACTTCGAGTATTGTAGTTGTCATCCCAGTACAACGTACATATTCTGTATAACTGCTGTACACTAAGAATCTGACCAAACCAAGAGTTAATGTCAGAGTATAAGAACATTGTGATAAATAATAGAGAAGACAGAGAGAGAAAGGACTTACAGGGCAGAGATCATTTGTAATTTCATCATACGAAATTCTGTACTTCTGATGTATAACCTGTTATCAGGTTTTAACAAAATTCAGCATAACTCTATTTCTACATAAAGGGCCAATGAAACATCAATATTCTGCGTAAATGGGCAATACTTCAGCAGGTACAAATCAATTTAACAATGATTTCTTGGGTTAAGGGAACAAAATTGAATAGTATGACCAGAGATAGTTGAAGAGCCACATTGTTCAAGCAAACAAATGCTCGTCATAATTTTAGAGGTTTAACTAACCTACAAGCACAGGTAAATACATGAGTATTACAAAATGTGTCCTAGCAACCTGTGCCAAACGACATGAATCTCTTCCAAACAACGACATGAAGAAGAAATAACAAAGCTACCGGTAAATCCTGTCCTTAAATATCTGCCACTGCCCCTACTTGTTAGCTTTGTCATTTACATAAAACTAACTCCATCTAATAGGGCATTTGAGAACCACCATCAATCAATAAGATTCTGCTACCCTAAAACTTTGTGCATTGTCAAACATAATGGAAAGGGGCTAAATAATCATTTTCCAAATTCGGCAGTACAATACCTAAAGAGCTCAAAACAAGATAACCAGGCAAAGCAATGACGTTTATTACTCCAAATACCAAAAAATTTCAACAATGAAAAACAAGCAAAACAACCAACAAGATGATCCAACATACCAAGAATCCAACAGCCTGCCTTATGTGCTTAAGTTCATCCCACGATGACCCAGCGAACTGCAGTACAAGGGAAGGTAAAGCATCAGCTTAGTTAGGGGCCTAAAGTAAGCAAACTGCCCTGCAAAATTATGTAGCAACAACTCCGTAAATAAACACAAAAGAAGTTACCTCTTCTTTTGCTTGGCAGCACCAGAGCTCTAACTCGGCTAACCCAGCCTTGACATATTCTCCATTGCTAAATGTACAACACTCACGGCGTAGGAGGAGGCTGGAAAATGACAAAATTGCCAATATAAGCAAACCATTTGAATTAAAACCACAAAGGACATCAACAAAACATACCTATTAAACAATTGTACATTGATGTATGAAAACGTTTGAGTATAAATCTTCTGGATAAGAACAGAAGGCACCTGAAAACCAAGGAACTGTAAGAACTCTGTGCATTTAACTGGAAATCAGGATGGACAGTGGTAATCGAAGTTTATAAAGGTAAGTTAGAAAGAAAAAATCAGGTTCCTTACAAAATTTTCTTTCAAAGTACTTAGGAGGGTGTTGAGGCTATCAATAATGCTTTGCCAGTGAGTTGAAGCAGAATCTTTGCCAAAAGACCGCCCAGATCGTAGTACACTTCCCTTAGATGTTCTCGGAGCCTAACAATCAGCATAACCAATTAGAAAAAGGGACCAAGATTAATGAAAGTATAGCTGCAAGATACAAATTCAATTTTTAAACAAAAACTAAATCACAAGATACCTGGATGCATAGAGCAAGCAAAGATGATAACTCTTTCTTCAAGTTGTCCCTAATGATTCCATAGATTTTTTCCACATATGCTGCAAGTTGCTGCTTGAAAAGTAAAGCAGGATATTTGGCCTCTACTTGGCGAACTACTGCAAGTGCAGCAGCAGCAGCAAGATTGTTGGAAGAAGGAGATGAGCGGAAACCCTGGGTTTAAGAGAGAAAGGAATGTTAAAAATAGTCTTACTCTTCCCTAAAATGATATACACAGCTAGGAACCATAAGAATTTCAAATACCATTGTCATCCTTCCAAACAGAGAGGTTGCAGCAGTAGGCTTCCGACTTGGAGTTGCACCACTTGAACCAGCAGCTTTAAGACTTTTTTGGAGCAAAAACAGTAACGTTGATGTGTTGGACAACCAATATGCCATATGACCATTGTTTTCTTCATTCTACAATCAAAGAAGTTTTCATTCTTCACTTATGAATGGCATGTTTATGCTTGTTCTACTACAGCAAACAGGAAATAAATAAAAGATGCCCAGAAAGTAGAATTCAGAGACATAACAAAGTGAGATCTTCTAAAGCAACTATTTTACATTTATTAAAGAGGGGCAATTAAATAAAAGGGAAGAACAAAATCATAGAAAAGGCTGAAGGATAAACAAAAAAATTTGAAGCAGATGACACAGCCTGCTACCCTACACCACAAACAAGACAGAAACATACAATCAATTACCTCAATTGCAGAACCAATCATCTGAATAAGACGATCAAACACACTGGTCCTTTCTGCTTCAAAAGATTTCCAGTGGAGAAGACATTTATATATGGTAAATGCTGCAACAGGTTTCCCTTGACTGAACCCAATGTCTTTTGAAACGCAATTGATCAGTGCATCAACATTCTCCTGTTGAAAGAATGACAAAAAAAAATTGAAACGCAGCAAAAAAAAAAAGAAGGAAAGGCTTGAAGATGCAAAAATTAATTGCGGGAAACACATACATGTTGACGTTCAAGATTGGATCTTCGCAACCTGCCATCAGATTCTGCACCAGCCTTCTTCACTGGAGTCACACTCTGTGGTTCCTGCAGTAACAGCTCTTGTCAATGGCCGCATTACAGAATCCAGACAAGTATTAAAATCAAACATACATTTGATTTGTTCAATTCATCCATATGGTGACCATTTTCCAAATTCTGCAAATTTTCAAACCACACGAATAATGAGAAACTTCAACATAATGATTAATTGAAACAGGAGAATAAAAAAATCAAGTTATATTTTACCGGAAAGACTGGAATTGGTGGAAGCTGTGAAACCTTCTTAACAGGCGAATTTAATAGGGTTTGCTGCCTCAAAACTTGGTTTTCAGATTCAATGTCTGAAATCTTTTCTTCAAGACTGCCAACAAAGAAACGATGTTAACCAGGAAAAAGACAAAAAGAGTGGAATAAATGAATAAACACAGCTTCAGCAATATGCATGCAAAAAAACGCTATCCCATATTCTGGTAGTTAACTGAAAGAACTTATCTCAATCTTTTCTCAGTAAGGGCACAAACAAACCTGTGCATAACAGTCTTCAACTGAACTATTTTTGATTCGGCATCCAAAGCTTGTTTCAACCTTTCTTCACTTATTTTGTTTGTCTCTTCAAACTTTTTCTCTGTTTCATCAATTTTCTTTTCCAACGAACTCACTAATGCCTGCAAATAGCAAGCACATGAGAAATATAATTATGAAATTAGTGTTCTCTAAGAAAACATCCCCAAGGTATCCTATATATCATTGTACGTTCACTGTATCTTTATGCCAATACAGATTTTAGACGCAGCCTACTCACCTTCAGTTTTTCATTCTCATTTGTAAGCTTCTCCAACATCACAGGGTCCACCACCGAAACCTCCTGAATTATAGGGACTACCTCAGCTGCCTTTTGGCAGCCTCACGTTCCTTGGCAAGCAATTCTTTGGTCTCTTTAAACTGAAGTTGTATGTCTTGCAAAGCAGACTGCAGTTTTGCATTTTCTTGTGTTTTAGCTTCTTCCAGGTCAACCTACAGAGTAAGACAAGAAATTATAAATAACAAGACAAAAATCATAAAAGCACTACAGGATGAAAGTAGGCCTGAGTGACCTAGCCCAGCCCATCCCATAGCATTTATATCATTAAAATATTAGAAATAATATACATTAAAATTTAAAATATATTTAAATGCAACATTATTAATAAATAATTACATCAGGCCAGACCAAGCTATACCTATATTTGAAATTCCAACCAGAAGTGGCTGGATATACAGGCAGGGGATCACATGCGAACCCCTTGCAATAAATGCAATATCAGGTTATTTATCTAAAGCAGATAATTCAAGATGGGAAGTCAAGTACAACTGAGAGCCTCATAACCTACAGTATTTAAAGCACGAGATAGTTCATACAAAAATCAGGGCCCTCTCTCCATAACATGACACGTCAAATAAAAAACACTATGTTTTGATAGAAGCCAAGAACAAACACAGAATAATAATAATAATAATAATACATGCTTACCCTCATTCGTTTCTCCAGTTGTAATCTCCATGTCAGTTCCTCAACTTGCTTTTCCAGTTTGTTCTTTGCAGCTTGCAGAGCTCCCGTCTCCCTAGCAGCCTGTAAATAAAATAATAACAGAAAATCTGAGGGATGCATTCATAAAACAAAATATTATCATACTTAAAGGTCTTAGAAAGACTACATTGTTTCAGAAAACAAGGTCTGCATATAGAGAAAATCTGAGGGACGAACAAGACATACCATCTTAAGCTTCCGCAGTTCTTTACGAGCTACTCTTCCTCTCCATGCACATTGCGTTGCAATTGCTGCTTTCTTCAACTTCAGATAATGCAACCGGGCCAAGAACTTGCGACATTGGCTCTGTTGAGTACAATCAGTGTCATTCCAAGTTTTTTTTTAATATACAAAACTATGAAACAAAAAGAACTTCAGCCACTGAAAGCAAAATTGAAAAGGTACATCTTTCAAAGCACCAATGCATAAGCAGTATGATTAAGAGCAATTTAAAATCCAAGACCTACCTGAATTATAATAGCTGCTCTGGTCTGCCTTCTGAAGCGTAACTCATTGCGAGCAGCCATCCCCCGCATGCCTGTCTGAATGGAAACAGCAGACGAGAACAATTCTTTATAAGCTTTCCTAGCAAGATGCATGCGCAAACCTCTCTGAATCCTTAAACTGGCTGCTTCTCTTCTCATGCCTTCAAACACTTTGCGAGCAAGTTGCCCTGAGATCAGCATGGACAAAAACTATCAACAGGTGTACATAATAACAAATTCCTTAATGCTGTAAATTTAATTAATTTGCTACTGCCAAACCTAGAAATGCTTAAACAGGAATAAATACCTCTGCAGACAGATTGAATCTGTAATGCAGATCGGCGAAGCACAATGAAACTTCTGCGAGCTAAATAAGAACGAACTTTCCTCTGAATAATGCTAGCAGATCTTCCTAAGACTTCAATCCTACGGGTATCCAGATCAGCCATCTGACCAGCCCTAAGAAAAACCTTTGTCTTACCAATCTGCCAAAAACAAAATGGCGTCGATATGATCTTTCCCAAAATCCAACCAGAACAGAGATTCATAAAACATGTGAGTAAACAATAATAAACCAAGTGGATGCATAGAATTTGTTCAAAAGCACTGATTGAACTCTCATCTAGAAGATGCCTGTACTGCTTCCATCCGTATGTATGCTAGATGATGCTCGAGCAAAAATTAAATGGCAAAAATTAGCCAATAATAAGTTTGTGACTTGAAATCCAACAAGTTAGATCTGCATGTGACAAGTGTTTAGCACTTTTGATAACAGTAGCTAGCTTCCAGAAATTTTTCAAGTGTACTAGGGGCCCAGTTTTTAGTGTTGTTTCCTAGTAAATCCAAACATTTTACCTACAAACAAGTTCTGGTCTACACCAAATAGATCTTTTGCCAGACGAGCTGAGTTGAGTTCCTCAGCTTGCAAGTGAAAATAAGCCAAAGACCAGACCTAAATTATTAAATATCTTCCTATTGCATATCTGTCTTGCTAGCTTTTAGTGAAACCTTGATGACAGAGGACTTTGCTTAAGATGTATACTAACAATTCAACATGAGATCTAGTACTAATGGCAAGGAAACTCAATTGACTAAAAGACTAAATATCTATCAGACATTTACCTGATAGCCTTGAAGCCCGACCTTCTCTAGAAGCTTTTTGCACGCAGCAACCTCATCAGAACTACCATGTATATAGTAAATGGGTCAGAGTCCAGTATTGAAGAAACCTCTTGAGAGCAAAGCAAATTATTAACTGTACCTTCCATCCAAAACTTCAGGTGCAAGAAGACCAAATCGGTCCACAAATTCATCAAATTGTTTTCTAGTAGGATATCCAGCACAGCTAATCCTGATAGCCTCCATAACCCCCTGAAATGAGATAAACAGTGAGGATTAGTAGGAAAGCAGCTCTTATTAAGTACCAAATACACATTTCAGTTCGTCCTGGTAGATTATCATCATTCTTACCCCACATCGTAGTTGTTGTAGAACATTTTTATTCTCAAATATTGATGGCTTAAGAAGATTATTGGGCTTTACACAACGTATGTAATGTGGCTCAGTGGAACTGAGAGTTTCAAGTAAAGCTTGTAGTTGTTGCTGTGAAATACAAGGAGAGAGCGCCCATGACCCATTAGTCTGGAAAAAAAAAGGGTAATAATATGCATTTAAGAAGCAGAAACACCGACACACCTTAAATCGAGAACCTATTGAAGAGAATTTTGACGATTTGGAAGATTCCTCTGCTAAAGGTGGAAATAATCCGGAAACAAAGGAACATTTTGAAGCATTCAAAAGGGCCTGATGTTCAGCTACAACATAATCTTTGTTCTTGTCCAGGAACAGCTCAGTTTGATAAGTGACCTGAAACGTTAACAAAAGTCCATTCACCTAACTTCTTTATTTTGTTCTTTAACATGAATTTACTATAAAGAGAAAGCAAACATACATCACCAGCATAATGGCAAATGGTGAAATCACTACGAGACAATTTGGGCTTGCTGAACCGCTTATGGTTTTTAAACGTCTGGTACAGCTTCTGAGCAAAAGTTTCATGGGTTGATCTTGGAAACATGCTTTTAAAATTTAGAAGGCGAACATCCAAGAGAGGAAAAAGCTCATCAACATCACCACAAGAACACTAGGATATAATTATTAACAATAAGTGCTTGCTACATCTTACCAAGCCTCATCTAGAAGAGCAATTATGCCACCTGGTTTCTGGAAATCAATAACAGCAAAAATAAAAAACATATAATTAATAACCACCAAATAAGTGTATGAACCATTTAACGCTGATCCCTAGACGTGATTAATGAGAACCCACCAACATCTAGGAATATTATAGGTAAGAATGTTCAAGAAACCAAACAATGATAATAGAAGTACAGAACAATAAAATATTTTCTTGTTACCAGAGGAAAGGAAAAAAGAGAAATGTGAGAGAACAGAAATGCATGAAAGAGTGCAATTCTTAAGAAGAAGAAAGGTAGTTTCTCAAGCACAGAGATAACAGGCATAACAGTAATCAAGAAGTTTGCACCAGAAATTGGCAATATGAGTCAAATAAGTTATATATCAATACCAACATCAAACAAGGATGATACCAATACAAGGTTCAAAATTCTGTTTAGAAGCTAAAAGGGAAATTTTTATTGCATGGAATTTAAAATATATATAAGATTTAAGTAGATATTAACTTAACCATCACTCTTCTATCATTTTCACAGCAACTTACTTGAAGCAGGCATTACTTTTTACATTGCTAGACTATAGCTGGTGACTAAGCTTATTTACAACTATTTCAACACCTGAAAAATGATCCATCTCTTGTCTCTTTAGACTCTTCCCTCACCATTCCCCCAAATTTCTTCTCTTGTTTTCAAGCTGAGCATCTTACACCATAATCCTTATCAATCAGGTTTTCCCCCATGCTTTTAAATTGTCAATGAGAATAAAGCATCAAAGATGCCCTTACCACTTAATCTTCTATAAAGCATGAAAACAACACTACATAGTGTAAGCAACATCTAACATTAGGTATACCAAAGCTTTTGGCACTAGAAATGGAATCACCAGACAAGAATACATGGAAGCAATCATATAGTTACAAGCAAAATTGTACAATTCCAGTGGATGTGCCTTAACATAAATTTCTGTTAACAGAGATTTATAGTCAACAACACAGAACCAACTCCACGGTTATACACAGAGATTCATTTTAATGGGATTATATATTGGAGGTACAGATGATAAAATACTAAACCAGCCTGTAAAAGTCCAGCCAAATAATAGGAGAGGTAGAATCCACAGACCTTTTCAATGAGGTCAAGAACATCCTGATTATCAACAAATTCAATGTAGCTCCAATTAATTTCTTCTTTTGTATACTCTTCTTGCTCCATTTTGAAGACGTGCTGAGCAAAAAAAATTTAGGTATCACAAACTACAGAACAAAAACAGGGAAATGTTAAGCATGAACTGGGTATGTCTTTCAGAAATAAACCTGGTTGAAATGCTGCTGCAACTTCTCATTTGTCAAATTAATGCAGAATTGCTCAAAACTGCGAAGAAAATAATACATCAGATAAATAGAAGGCAATAGCAAGCATCCAAAAGCAATGAACAATACTAATTTCCAAACAAATTAAAGACTTCAGAAAGAAGGTGAGAAGATAATTATGGCAAGACAATCGAGAAACTGAAATTTTAATTTAAAGGACATCAGAAGCAGATAGCTAATTAATTATTAAAGGAGAAAGTAAACTACACTCCGACTCATAAAAACAATGAATGAACTATACCCTAAAGCTCAAGAGAAAGTTATGTTGACCACTGTACAACAAAAAAGTTAGAAACTCCATTGCCAAAAGCCATCAAACTCATCAACAGAAAATTTTGGTAGAGTTATACTAAGAGTGAAACGATATAATGTCACCCCTACTTGAAACCAGAATAGAAATCCTTATGTGCAAAACATCCAAGTGCACCACCTTTACGACACCTTAACAAATGAGAATAGGTCTCTCAAACCACGGCTTCTTTTAGTATCAAAGAATAAATGATTGTCAAAAGTATAAACTGTGCCTCATTGAGACAACTTCCATTTCTATTCACTGGTTTCGGAAAACCAACTTCGGTCAACTATGAAAACAACAGGCATACCAGTTAAGCACCTGTTAGTCTTGAAACTCTCAAATCCATAAATATCCAGCACCCCAATTAAGTACTTTGAGTCAGGATCTTGACCAATTGAACTATTGATCTTATCCACAATCCTGTCAAATAAAAAAATTAATAAACACAGTCAGAAATAAAATTCCAAAACTGAACAAAAACAAATGATAACCAGAGTCAATCTTAAGTGTCTCTACTCAGACAGCAGAAGTGAACCATACCAGTCAAACAACCTCGAGTACACAATTTTAGCCAAAGCATCTCTACTAAGCGCAGCAGATACTGGGTCCAGCCATTTTGTAATGGTTTCATCACGAGTTACGATTACGCGCTTACAAAGAGAATCTTCTAGTAACTTTTCATCGCACCTAAAACAAAACTGGCCATTAAACATGCTCTCTATGTTCTCTTCCGAGAGGCTAAGGAAGTGAACAAATATCAAAGAAATGCCTTCCAGTTTATGTTATTGCAAGTCCATGAAATTGTACACTTACTCAAAAAGCTCAGCTGCAGTCCTCAGATGAAATCGTGATTTTTCATCTTTAGGCACTGATGAGTCTATTTCCTTCCCTTTGGCAAATTCAATGTTCCCAAGATGAAGAATTGCAGCCACAACACGGAATATGGCATCCTGACAAATGGCAGAGGCAACAATCAAAAAGATGATAAAGAAATTTTAGAAAATTTTATGCTCAAGTATCATCTCCCAGGATAGTGTTTCATGGCAAACCTGCTCATCAGAACTTATTCCAACAACATCCATTGCCCTCCTCGTTGCAGCATATTCCTTAGACTCATCAACGCCATCCAACTCATAGCAATTAGATTGGTTCAGATAGTGAAACGTTCTCAGGTTTCCTAATTTAAACCGCTGAATATCCTGAAAGGTAAAAAAGAGAATCAAGAGCAGGACAGGAGGAGACAAACATTCATAAGTATGAGAATTGACAACCTGAAGCATTACAAACTCATGAATTGTCAAACTGTTCTCTTTTTCCAAAGATATGAAATGATACTCACAACTGCACATCTATCCATAACTGAACAAAGCTATAGGTTCAAAATTTTCCACTCAATATCAGATAAAATGAACAAACTGTTAAAAAGGGCTTTCAAGAAAGAAGGAACTCCCTCATATTGGATCTTCTATACCACAATCTTAACAAGCTATGGATGTATCTTGACACAACTGACATGCCAGGAAATCCAATACAAATCATAGACATAAAACTTGGAAAGTAACAGACATGATAAACTACACTTTACAACCTTCAAGCATTGGCACTAAAAATAGAAAATATATATATACATACAAATAGATTGATATCTTAAGCTAGAAATAGAGGCAGGACCGTTCTCGCAATTTAAGCTCCCATCACAATTCTTTCTCTAGAATGTACATTTTGGTCATAAGATAATCCTTAAATTTTAAATCTGAAGATGAAAAATGCTTATTGAAGGAATGAATATGCAAGAACATATTGTATCAAATACTTTACAAGTAGCTTGATTAAGCAATCAAAAACCACTTACCTCTGGTGGTGCAGCACAAAGCATGTAGAAACAGTGATAATTTCTCTCTGGATCAGACACTTGACAAACTCGTGATCTTTCTAGCAAATAAGTTCTGATTGCAGCTCCTGAAATCCTTCCACTCCAATCAAATTGAATCTCCACAAACTTACCAAAGCGACTAAATCATTCAAAATAATGCAAATTATTATTAAAAAAAACCAATGATTCAGACATAGAATCTACTATACATGCAGCATGTGAAACTTGCTAATAATAACATTCTTACCTTGAGTTGTTGTTCCTAACAGTCTTCGCATTACCAAATGCTTCTAAAACAGGGTTGGACTGCAGATTAGGCAAAAGAAAAAACAAACTTGTTGAACACTGTTACTAGGATGATAATTTCAAAATATCAACATTAGATTTAATGTCGCAAAAGATCAAAATTCGTAGCCATATTTACCTCTAGAACTTGCTGCTCAACTGTTCTTCCCTCAGCAGCAGCTCTACCCCCCATGTAAGCAAGATATCTCATAAGCAATTTTGTGCTTTCTGTTTTACCAGCCCCACTTTCACCACTGACCAAAATCGACTGGCTAATTCCCTCATTCATCATTAATCTGCATTGACAGAAACAGCAGGCTTTATTGTCAAAAACAAGTGCTCATATAAAATGAACTTCTGGTCAGTATAGCAGGGTACCTGTATGCAGCATCTGCTACAGCAAAGGGATGTGGACTCAATTCACCAAAGGCTGCCCCCTTATATTGTGCCATCATATGGCTATCATAAAGATGAGGTAGTCTTCTGAATGGGTTTACAGCAATCAATATATTTCCTGTATATGTCTGGAAGTATGATTAGGGACAATTGCCTCCTCTTGTCAGTAAATTTTGAAATATGATGAAATGCTAAGATTCCAAACATTCATAGATGCAAACATGGATTATATCACAACAAAAGCAAAATATAAATCAATTCCCCAGCAATCCAATATATTTCCAGTATATGTCTGAAGGCAGCATTGGGGCAACTGCCTCCTTTTATCAGTAAATTTGAGAACATGATGAAACATAAATATGTCATTAACATTCATCAATGCAATATACCAGAAAGAAAGCAATTACATCCATTCCAACGAAGAAAATTAAAGAATGACAGATATAACACCCACACACAGAAAGAAAGTGAACATTTGCTTGAAATCTTACATATATTTCATTCATATCATATCTTGATCGTAAATTCTGGAGCACACCCGGTTCATGCAAATAAGCCAGCTTTGTCATATCATCAACTCCACAAGGTGGGGCCTCAGCATCTTTAGGATAGACATTTGAAGCTTTAACAACAACCTGTTGCAAATGCATAGGAAAGTAAAATTAACAAACTCAACCAAGCATTCTATGTTCTCAATGGATTCCCATTTTATCATACTGGACTGCATGACATGGAAAAAGGTGAGGGGAAGAAAATTTTAAGCCATGTGATATGAACATGATTGTGGCAAGAAAATAGCAATTTATCAACAAGCATTCACCAAAATAGAAGTAACTGAAATTCATATGCACGTAAAACAATCCATTTAATTTTTTAGAAGCAACTCACCGTCTTCCCTGAAGTGCATAGGACTTTAATATCTTCACCTTTAACCTCCACGACTTCACCATCTATCCAAGCATCATCAGGATCTTCCACCCAGACAAGAGATCCAACTACAAGACTAGTTGTGGCAGCCTACAAAAGCCAATAGAGCCCATGATTCACCAATTTAATTGAAACTATCCCTTATAACCATTCAATCAAGATTCAAGCATTAAGGCAGAACCACATAGTTAAGTTCTCACTTTTCAATCTCAAAATGACTTCTAATAGGAACTATTAGGATGGTGCAGAAAACAAGTAAAAAATTCACTAGTAAAAGAAGACTGTAGGCAATCACTATTGGAATTACAGATATGGCCAGGCACTTCTTTCTTGTTTGGAAAACATCTAAATAGAAATGAAATGATTTTGGAGGTTACATGACCCATCTAAAATCCACCAAGCTCATTCTTTTTAAAACCCTTTCAAATTCGGAAATGTTTTAGGGAGGAATTTACCAGATGTGAATTTGGGTCTTCTTAGAGATATGGAGTGAATAAAAACACTAAATTTAAAAATTGGAAAGCATACGAAGTACAAATTCAGCCAAAGTAGCAGCAATGCCAATTTTATGGCTCCAATGTCCTATTAACATTAAAGCCATCATAGTTTCCACACACCAAGCTAGTTACATCAACGGATAAATAACCAGACAAATCAAAGACCAAACATTGAAGGGGAACTCAACCAACAATCAACATAAACTCACAAGACCATACTCAAAATTACATCATACTTGGAACAAAATGTACTACTTCAAGTTCTAGTCAATGGCAATATGGTTCTAACTGAAATTTTATCCCCAACTATACTCAACTAACCATAACAAAGCAAGACAATTAAAACCCTAAAACGCGGATCTAAGTAACAACGAATATTAATGGACCAAAAAATAGTAATAGCTAGCTTCAACTCATGTTCAGATCAGTCAACTACAATTCCTTAGAATTACCAAAAGGTTTCTTTAAATCAAGACCGTCCGAAGCTAGAAATCAGAAATAACAAAACAAAAAACGAAATGTAAGGGGAAAAAAAGCAAAAGATGTCATAAATAAATTACCATTCTTATCCTTGACCGAAATTAAACGGATCAGAAACTTGGTTTGCTTCTGGATCTACTCCCCCAAGGCGTTGAGCAATGATCATTCAATACAATATTCAACAGAGAAAACGATTTGAACTGGTCTATTGTTCTAAACGATTTACACTACAGAAGAATTCCAAACGAAAAACAAAGCAATAAACAATATAAAAAAAAAACAAGAAGCTTAAATCTCTTCAACAAAGATTTTTAATATATATTCTTGAAGAGATTAAACCTCGCGTTTGCTCTGTTTATGAAAGCAGTTTTTCTTTTTCTTTCTTTTTTTCCTATTCCCTGTTCCGGTCTTAACTCTCTTAAATTTTTTTTTTTTTGAGGTGACAATCTTTACTCGTTAAGTTCGATTATTTAATTTGTTTTTGTAAAGAAAATGGAATAATTAAGGAAGAGTAAGCGTTTTGGATTAAATGAGAGGAAATTACGAAAAGCCCTAGATTTGGGGACGTAATTACGGAATTTGATGACAACTAAGACGAGGTCAAACTAGAGTCCAACGAAAAGATGAAATGGAAAAGAAAAAAGGGTGGGTGTATACTGTCCGGTTCTTGCAAAATCAAATTGGAATGGGGCAGTCAATAATAATTTTTGGGTCGGTTGGTTTTGGAGTTACGTGCGGTTCCGAATTGTGCAATTTGTCAAGTTCTATTTTGCTGGGTTTGTGGGACCCAAAACAAATTGATTGCCAAGATATATCGGAAGCTTTTCTTTGTCCCGCGATGTCAATTTGAAAAAAAGAAAATGTGATGGGGGCACAGGGGGTGGGGTTCACGAACGTAGATCAGTTAAATAATGTCATATTTTTCTATATGAAAATATATATAATATAATAATATAATTGTTTTAAATTTTATTTTATTTTATTTTATATAATTTATTAAAGTATCTAAGCCCTCTGATCGGTTAATCTGACACTTCCCTCGATGAGATTTCTATGTTTTAAATCTAATTTGTGGCCTTCATTGTGGAGGGGTCATGGGGGCTGTTATGGAATTTGGAAGTGCCTCCGAAGGTAAAGGAATCTACGTGGAGGTGTTTACGTTATTTTTTGCCTTGTAAGAGTCGACTTGCGAATCGACGCATCTTTATTGAGCCTGTTTGTGCACGGCGTGGCGAGCATGAAACCATGGACCATATTTTGCTAAGCTGTAATATTGCAGTGCCGGAGTCGAGTTCTATTGCCTCAAACTTTAATCAATTTTCTGATGTTGATTTCTTGTGGCCTCAGGTGCGATCTGCTGCTTTGGGTCAATGTTGCAGGATTTTAACTATTGCTTGGTGTCTATGGTTTCATCGAAATTTGATTGTTTGGAAACAAACAGATGTGTTTGCTGCTGAGATAGTTGCCAAAGCGGATCGGTTTTTGACTGAATGGAAGGATGCTCGGGCTGTGTTTACCAGGGTGCAGCGATTTTCAATGAGTTTCGTTAATAGCCGGCTTGATTGGGAGAAGCTGGTTGTTGATCTGTTCAAGTGTAATGTGGGCGCTGCATCTTCTTTTCGGTTGGGATGTTCTTCTTTTTCAGCTATTATCTGGGATCATAATAGCACGTGTTTTAGAGGATGCTCAGTAACGATAAACACTATGTGGGAGGTTCGAATGGCTGAGTTGCTCGCCATAAGAGAGGCTCTTTCTTGGATGAATACGCTAAATGTTGCGAATGTAGTTTTAGAATCGTGAGGATGTGATTAATGCACGTTCTTCATGTAATAATTTATTTGAATTTGATCTCGTTCATTGTTTACACATAATTTTTTATTTTCAACCGTCGATGGACTCGACAAACGGCTAATTAAGTGACTCATGAAATTGCAAGGATAACTTTATCTTATTCTGAAGATCTCTCATGCGTTTCTTTTACTTGTTTTAAATGTTGATTATTGCCGTGTGTAAATGATAAGCATTGAGAGTGTGTATTGGATTAGAGGTGTATTGGATTAGAGGTGTAATAGCAAATCAACTGTTTGGTTGAATGTAATGGAATAGAGGCGTAATAGTAATCTTGTGTTTGGTTGAATGGAATAGAGGTGTAATAGCATAATGAAAAAAAACTAAAATGACTAGAATACCCTTAGCATAAATTTGTTTTGGTAAATGATTATTGTTATTGTTATTTAAATTTTAATAAGATTATTATTATCAATAATAAATATTTTAATCATATTTAAACATAATTATTATTAAATATATTTTAATTAAAATATATAATTTAATAAAATTCTTAATAATTAGCAGAAATTTGTTTTGGTAAATTATTAAATATTGTTATTGTTAAATATTGTTATTGTTATTTAATATATAATAAATATTGTTAATAATTAATATATAAGTATTGTTATTAGCAGAAATTTATATTAAATATTGTTATTGTTATTTAAATTTGCTTAAGATTATTATTATCAATAATAAATATTTTAATCATATTTAAACATAGTTATTATTAAATATATTTTAATTAAAATATATAATTTAATAAAATTCTTAATAATTAGCATAAATTTGTTTTGGTAAATTATTAAATATTGTTATTGTTAAATATTGTTATTGTTATTTAATATATAACAAATATTGTTAATAATTAATATATAAGTATTGTTATTAGCAGAAATTTATATTAAATATTGTTATTGTTATTTAAATTTGCTTAAGATTATTATTATCAATAATAAATATTTTAATCATATTTAAACATAATTATTATTAAATATATTATAATTAAAATATATAATTTAATAAAATTCTTAATAATTAATATTCTTATATGAATTTACTCAAATCATAATATATGATACTGTAAAATATAAATCAACATAATTATTATTAAATATATTATAATTAAAATATATAATTTAATAAAATTCTTAATAATTAATATTCTTATATGAATTTACTCAAATCATAATATATGATACTATAAATGAAAATTTGAAATAATTAATATTAAATATATTTTAATTAAAATATATGATTTAATAAAATTTAAAATAATTATAACTAATAAATTATATTTTATGAATTTGTATAATTTAAAATAATAATTATTACATATAATTTAATAATTAATATTAAATTTCTTAAAATTGTATGCTTTAAATTTTCTTATATGAATTTATACAATTTAAAATAATTAATATTAAATGTAATTTCATAAAATTCTTACTAATAAAATGTTCTTATATCAATTTACTAAAATCAATATATAACTTGAGAATTATATTCTGCATAAACATAATTAACTTATATTAAGAAAATGTTAGATGAAAATGAAATTGTACATCATAATCCATATGTTATATAGTTGTACAACATCAAAAAGTTTGAACATTGATATTTAATGGTGAGAAAGAAATCTTCTGACCCATTCCAATCGGGCAACAGAAGGTAAACTAAAGAAAACGATCATTTGAGTTGGATGATCGGGAATTTTACTCAAAGCATCATACCGCTGATCGTCGGTTAAACCTTCAATTGACCATAAGGCTGAATATAAATTTGAAGCTTTCTCTTCCATCTTTTGATGTTCTTCTGACCTCTGCTGAACTACCACCTCGGAGACAATACTCCTACTGATTTGATCACCAACGGCTTGGATTTTTTCCCCCAACAAAGTGGCAGCCTCATCAAATGAAGAATACACATTATCACGAGCATCAGATTTCTTCTTTCTCTTGTTTGAAGATGAGGAACCCCCTTTGGTCTCTATCTCCTCGCGGATCTGTACCAGAAACATCCATGTCGTCTAAAGAGACGTCGGCTTCGCAGTCATAGAATGTGTTTCTCTCTTAATTCATATCTGTAGTACGTTCATCCTCAGCATGTATTTCTTCAAGAACATCAGCAGCTGTTTGAGCGTCTTTCCCAGTCGCCCGATCTCTTGCGTATATGGCAGTAAGCTGGTTGTAGTAAGGGAAAGAACGATGTCTAAACTGAGAGGCTTCTTTGTGACTCTAAAAAAATGAGGAAATCATATTAGTTATAAGTTTTGTAAAAAAACAAATAAATACTTGAAATACATTTTACCTTTACATAGGATTCCCAAACTGCATCTTCAGCAACAACGAGCTGCCTATGCTCGTCCCAACCAAAACCGCTGTTGTTTTGGCCATTAAGCATGTCGTAGACGACTGACCATTCCCTTTTTAGGCACCTAATCCGAGATTCAATATTTGGCTTCGCCTTCAACATTGCTCTTGGTAAAGCCTTTTCTAGCATTTTTTCTAGCTCGTTCAAATAACCGGCCTTGAACCCGGTATCAGCATTAAATGTTCCTACATTGTGCAAATCCACCATGCAAGAAACCAAGGCTGCATCTTCTTCTGGAATCCATTTTCTTTTGCTTCCTCGAGAAGCTTGAGAAGAAGCACGTGATTGTGGAACACCTGACATAATTATCTTAAGAAAAAAAAACAAATTTACATTATTTACTGTTTTTAATATCATGAATCAAAATGTGAACAGTTTATAATATTATATCGTTAGTTCAATATCATGAATCAAAAGCTCAATACTAAATTGAATGAAATAACACAAAGTTTAGTACAAAGTTTCATAAACTAGATACATAAAATAACATCAACAAATTAATTGTAACTCAATTTGTCCCTAAACCTAACTAATTTCTAGATGCCATTCATCGAACATTTGGTTGGCTAGATCCATCCTCCAAGTAGCCCAAGCATCCGATGGATGAATATTTGTTATATTCGGTTCATCGTCATCCACCACATTAGTAGGTAATCCTTCTCCCACCTCCGCTTCAATGGGATCAATACTCATATGGGTTCGAATAAAATTATGGAGCAAACAACATGCAATAATAATTCTATTGTGCACCCTTATAGGATAAAACGATGGACTCCTAAGTATTCCCCATCTACGTTTTAATAAGCCAAAGCATCTTTCAATGACATTACGTGCTGAGGCATGTTTCATATTAAAAAACTCTTGCGGAGAACTTGGCTGATAACCCTGACGCCACTCGTTCAAATGATATCGCTGTCCTCTAAATGGTGTAAGAAATCCCTCACAATTTGTGTATCTAGCATCAACTAGATAATAACAACCTATAAAATAATTTTTTTAATAAATGAGTAATTCAGCATACAAAGTTTGATCTTAATGAATAATTCAAATTCCTCTAACTATACTCTTTACCATGAGGAACTTTTAGTCCATGTGTTCTACTAATGGCATCTCGGAGCACCCGTCCATCGGCAACTGAACCTTCTCAACCAGGAAGAACATAAACAAATTGCATCTCAGGTGTACAAACACCTAACATATTTGTTGCTATGTCACCTTTTCGGGTTCGATATCTAGGTTTATCAACTGTTGGCACCCTAATCTTAATGTGGGTTCCATCAAGAGCACCTAAGCAATTCTATATCACATGATATAAAACCTTGAGTTAGAATACTAATTTAAATCTAAGTCAACTAAATGTTGTACAAGCTATATATAAAACTCAGTCTAATACCTTAAACCATTTCCACCTTGTGTCTGAAGAATCGACTGTAATTGGCTCTGGCTTTTTAAATAAGACATCTTGTAAGCGTATGACAGCATTTAAAACACTATGAAATGCTCTGCTAACAGTTTCCCCGGACCTTCTAAAATGATGCTTGATAACTCGATTTTTCAGGTGATGGGAGATGATATGTAAAAACATTGCTACTTGCTCATCAACAAGCATGAACCTTGACGACTTCAATCCCCCTATCGATTCTAACATCTCACATAGTTTAAAAAAGGCAGCTCTATTCATCCTAACTTGTTCAATACAAGTCTCGTCACTAGCATATACAAGCCTCTTCACATAATCCCGTTTTGCATAAAAATCTAAGGTATAGGACCTAATCCTTGGTCTATAAGTCTGTAGGCTAAGGCTGGCACCCATTCTAAATAAGAACCAAATCGCAATGCTACAGATTTTCAACCATATTGTCAATGCAAGACCAATTCTTTTACGCCTCACACTTTGTGCAATTAAAGGCAGACGAGCCATTACTGCAACATATTAAAATTAGAACACACTATCAATGAATTGAAGTTGCAATTACACATTATCAAATAAAAATAAACAATACAAATTTAGAACACACGAAGCAAAAAATTATCTACTAAATGATATCGTTGCAACAAAGCTAGATCCCTGATTGCCCTCTCTTATATTAACTATAGTAATTAAGGTATCAAAACTTGTTTATTTTGTAAAGCAACAAATTTTGTGGTATGATTGAGAAAAATATTTTGTTAAGCAATAAGGTTTGGGTTTGTTTTAGTACTTTATTTAATAATAATGTTAATTGAAAAATCATACATACGACTCCATTTTATGATTTCACATTATTGAACACTTTGAAAACAAATTTATATATAATTTTCCTTAGAAATAGTAAAAAAGGGTTCAATAAATATGAATTTGGAGACCAAATTTTAATTAGATTTTCTTCACATGGTAGGTTCAAATGTGAAAAGATTTTCTAAGCAACATTATTTTTTTTATAAGAATGAGGATTTGCTTTAATAATCTTCTTTCTCTTGTTTTAAAACTTTTATAACATTTTAAATTTAAATTTCTTTATTAAAATATTAAATTTCTTGATTTTTAATAAAATATTAAAGTCCTTATTTTAATTATTGATTAGTCCTTATTTTAATAAAATATTAAAGTCCTTATTTTAATTATTGATTAGTCCTTATTTTAATAAAATATTAAAGTCCTTATTTTAATTATTGATGTAATTTTTAAAATCAAATGTATAAATAATTGAATCAACAATTATAACTTAAATATGGAAGCTCCACTTTCAAATAAATTTATCAAACAAGACACTAATTGCAACATGTATTGAAAAATGAAAAGTTGTTTGAGTAAAGATATCATTGTACTTTGTCAAGATTTTAAGATCGAGCAAAATCTGATTCCATTCGAAAAAGATAAAAAAAAATTAGATTTTCATCAAATCAAGTTATTCAAAAATTTCAAGTTAACTCAAATAAACTGTTTGAGCTTTGATTTCAAGTCAAATTAAAATTTTACAATTCAAATAATTCGAATATATAATTTAATAAAATGCTCTTTTGGTCCCTGTCAGTATTGAAAATGTATAAATTGGTCACTCTCTCAGCAAAAATGTAACACCCTTAACCCTTATTAATAACTTTTTAAAACTAGTCATAGCCCACAACCAAATAACTAAGATCAAAATAACATATACAATATTGAACTTTTCAAAGAACTAAAAATTATACCTTTTATTTATTTACTAACTTGTGCACATACACATATAAATGTGTGCCACTAACCATTTCTCAAATCCATAATCCAAGTTAATTTATACATATACGGTCATTATAAAACTCTCAAACCATAGTAAATATGTGTTTTCATGATATTCACCAAAACATATACTTATATATATGTGTCATTAGTAATTCATGCTTTAGCCGATTTTACCATTTTATCTATTAAGACAGAGTGCATGCTTATGAAATATAAACACCAATCCAAATCACATAGTCCCATACATCTTCTAAACAAGTATGTTCAAACATTCCTCTTTAATAAATACTATATTCCCAAATACCGAATGATCTCATATCAATACCTTAATTAACTTAAGCATAAGTTAACCAAACATATACAACTTGAATAGCAATTTATTGAACTATACATACTAAGTTTGGCAGCATAATATATATATATATAAACATACAAGTTATCGATTAACATATGAATTTCGGCCTAAAACGTATTTCTTCATAAATTACATTTCACCTAAAACCATGCATTATATCACTCAAAAGGAATCAAGTACAAAACCAAATATACATACTTACCAACCAGCATTCTTCCTCTAACAAAAAATAGTTACATTTCCATATAGACACAGATTTGCCAACTTCACATGATACTAAATTTTAACAAGAGAAACGACCATTCTTTAAACCAATCACCCATCATTTTGATTATATTATAACAAAAGACCACTTATCACACACACCCACACAAAATTCCAAACACATGCTTTCAGTTGTTTCACGCTCTTAGGAGAATACCCTAAACACTTTGTTCGAATCTTGTCATCCGTAGAAAAATCAAAATCAACAATTAACACAAATAATCAGAAGACTGCAAGTTTGAACATTATTTTGAGCATTACTGCCATTGATAAGCAATCCAGGTAGCAATTAACATACTCAATCACGCGACCGGAAAGCAAGAAAAAACTGAATAAGACGAACTCAACAACCATTCAGAAAATTTGCTCAGAGCTAAGATCTTTTAAGCTCTAATGCTTAGTTACCAATAACAAATTAAATTCTTAAATTCCCTTGCACTTAAAATAGGAGAATAAAGATTTAACAAGCAGATAGAACCATCATGACCTACCAGGTTAAAGATAAAATAGAAATTGGAGAACAATCTAAAAAATTGACATTCCCATCAGGCAATTAGATCAAAACAAGAATTAAGAAAAAAATAAACAAAACCCATTAAAACTAACAAAATCAAGCATACCCAGATCAATAAACATGAAATCAAACACGAAAAAATGGAGATCCAAACGAGTTATAACCCAAAAAACTGATAAAAAAAGAAAGTTACCTTCAAAGAGAATACTCCTACTAGTTTTGGAGATCAAAAAAGGACTCGAAAATTACAACAGAACAAACAAAAATCCAAGATTAGCAGAGAAGAGAGAACAAAAATCTGACTATTGTTTTCAAAGGATTGTCGGTCCTATGCTGATGAATAAAGACATACATGCATAATTTTCCCTACAATATCCATAATAACAATATCAACAAAAAACAGTATGCATTTCTTAAGCCTAACCAACAACATAAAACACATTTCAATCACACATGCAATACAAACAAAAAAACTATGGAAAACTAACCGATGACGCAAATCGATTAGGAGAAAAGGGGCACAATGAAGAAGAACCTGTAGGAGAAAAGGGGAAACCGATTAGATAAAAACAATAGAAAAGGTTGACCTCGAATTCTATCGGGTTAGGAAAACTAACCGATGACGCAAATCGGCAGAGAGCAAATCGGCCGAAAAAGAAAAGAAAAGAAAAGAAACGGGGGAGCAAGCTTGAAGGAACAGAAGAAGGGGATCGGGGGAGGGTAAAACAGGGAGGGTTTGCTGAAGCCGTTCCTAATCTGGGCAAAAGGAGGGGAATAGAAATCGGTGGTTTTCACCGATTAGGAAAGTAACCGATTACACCCGTATTACCAATACATTGAACCAAACATGGGGATAGAGAGGGATTAGGTGGGGCCCACCGATTAGGGGTGTATTGGCTATGCCAATACACCAAACCAAACATGTTCTAATAGATTAAGGTGTATTATGTAATCCTGTTGACTTGAGTTTAGCTATCAGTAATATTGCTATTATTGTTTGTTGATTTTTCTATTATTAATGAGTAGTGTCTTCAGTTTAAAAAAATTAATATTTTAACATAATTACGATACGATAAAAATTTATTTCTATAATATGAAATATATTACCATATGAGATTTAATGTAAGTATAATCCATTTGAAATTAAGTGAGGGTATCATTTTAGTTTAAAATATGTTTTAAAAGTCTCTTTATCTTTAATTTTTAAAAATTTAATTTTTTTTATTTTCTAAATTTACAAGTGTAACATTGAAATTTAGACATCATTCCTAGGAACTTCTTTTTATATACAATTATATAAATTATACAGATACCAATTGGTTAGAGACCTACCCAACATACTATTTCATTGCCTTTGTTTGTTTATTCCTTTTTGTCTTTGATAGTTTGTTGCTTATGCACTTCTTAGCTTTTGTTACAAATATTGATTATAAGGTCTTTCCTCATAACGCAATGGTTGATGAATAGGTGAGACAATATTTATATCTCTTCACTCCTATTGTTTTCCGCATATTCATTATATTTTTAATTTTAAGAATTTATTTTTTTTTATTTTTTAATTTTAAAATTTAAGTCTAACTATTAACATTGTAATTTTATATTTGTTAAATTTATTAGTGTGATATTTTAAAATAAAAAATATTCACTTGATAGCCATATAATTTAAAAAGATATTATAATTAATATAAATTTAACAAAAAAATTAATGGTATTAAAAATAATATATCAAAAAAAACTAAATTCCTTAAAATAAAAATAAAAAGACTAAATCCTAAATTTTAACTTTTTTTTTCTCGTACACATATATAATATTGTGATTTTCTGATTAACAGATATGCATTCTTTTCCTTTGGATGATGAATGATATTTTTGTTTCAAATGTTATTGGCGTTTTTTTAAAACAAACATAGAAATATCTAATGTTGTGCTTTGGACATTCCATCGAATTGATTGAGACAGATGAAATTTACCTATTAAACTAATTCTGAATCTTTAGTTGTGAACTGTGATGTCATGTCCCCAAATACATCACAGTCTCATCTAAACCAATATATTAATGTTCTCTTCCTACTTTATCAATATATTTAACATTTGTCGATAATAGAAAAAACAAGTAATTACTTTTTATAGTCACCTCAAGGTAGCAAAAATTAACAATTATTATTTTGACACAGAAGCGCTCTCTCTCTCTCTCTATATATATATATATTATTTTCATTTATTAACTTCAAAATCGTTAAAAAAATTTATTCCCTCTCAATTTCAAAATTAAATAAAATCGTCTCTTTAAAAAAAAATTTAGGCAATTTAACTCTTGTCATTTTTGAAAGTGGGCAATTAATGATAATTAATCATGACGTTAATATTTTTTATAATTTGTACATGATTTTAATTGATATAATAATAAATTTAGCATTCAAAGTTCACACTTTTTTTTTGTCAACTTGATCATAATTTTTCAATTTTATCCTGTAACATTTGTGTAAATATGTAAATGTTGAGGTTGAATTTGTTGAATGTTTTAGAATTAAGGTTAAAGAGACAAAATATGTAAGCACCAAAGGCTAAATTTGTCACTATACCAATCAAAATTATGTATAATTGATGGAAGACATTAATATCATGATTAATTGTCCTTAGTTGCTCACTTTCAAAATTGACAAGATTTAATTGCTCCAATTTTTTTGAGAGCGACCAATTTGTTCAATTTTAAAATTGAGAGAGACTTGATAGGTCTTTTTACCAAAATAATTTAAAAATATTTTTTTGAACAAAACTTATTTTATGTGAAAATGAACAAAATGATATCAATAATTAGAAAAAAGAAGCTAATTTTAAACTCATTAAGCTATCTTTTAGAAACAATGAAATTTTTGTTTTTGTTTTTGTAGTTTATATATGTCATATGCATAGAACATATTTCTGGTAACTCATCTTTATGTGAAAAAATATGAGATTTGATAAAATAAATAAGCTTTTAAAAAATAATTAAAATATCATTTTTTTGACAAAAAAACCTCAAATAAAATTTGAAGAAATAAATTCAAGGCATAATGATTTATTTGATTTTCCAACTTTTAAAAAAAATCGTTTTAGTCCTTTATTTAATTTTCACCCCTTTTAGCCCTTGAACTTATATTGTTTGTTCAATTACCCCATAATGGATGGAAAAATTTACATTTGTTAACTTTCTTGACGTGGTAATCCACGTGAATGTTGTGTCACATGACATTCATGCGTACGTAACATCAACAAAGTCAACAAATATTAACTTTTCCATTCATTTTCAAAAACACAAGTTTAAAGACTAAAAAAATTTAAAAAAGTAATTATAAGGATAAAATATTTTTTTATAAAATTAAAGAGTCAAATAAATTATTATTTCTAAATTCAATTCCCTAAAATTAGATGTATTCAATAAAATTTATATCTATATTGTAATACCCAATTTTGCCCCAGGCCTAATTAATAAATAAAACCAATCAAAAAATCCAATTCAAAGTTCATATTTAAAGTCCAATTACAGCAACCCGATTACAGCAATAAACTAAACCCAATTAACTAGGCCCAACTTAGCCCAATACCCAGAAGCCCGAAAAATGTTTTCAGAAACCCTAGGGTTTCTGGAATCTTCTGCCGCCGCTCTTGCCCTCCGCACACCGCGCGCCTCTGCTCTCGCCACATCCACCGCCTCCATACACCGCCAGCTGGCCTCCATACCTACAAATAGGACAAAAAAATAGCACAAAAAAAGAAAACGAATATTTTATTTTTTATTTATTTCGAATATTCAGCTATAAAACTAAATAGAAGACCTTTGTAAATTTTTTACACGGACAAATACGAAATCAAAAAAATACCAAAGAAATCTAAGCAAAAAAAAAGATATTCGAAAGGTGATTTCAGAGTTTTTTCTTTTTTCTTCCTTGGTTGTTCTTTTCTGTTTCTTTATTCATCAATCATGTGCTAAAAAAGAAAAGGAAAAAGAAGAGTGAAAGGATAAGGAATTTACCTGGTGGCCAAGTCTTCGTCTACTCCATCGTAATCGGAGTCGAGCGAAGGTTAGGAGGCCATAGATTGGGCTGTTTGCTGAGCGGCGCATGGCTAGGGTTAGCCATTTGTTTTCAAAAGTAGTCATTAGGTTTTTTTTATGTTTTTTAGTTTATAAGTGCTGAGCAACGGCACCGTTTAGGACCTGGGTCAATGGTTTCAAAACGGTGTAGTGTTGGCCTTGGCCCATGCGGTGACCTGACCCAAGGGAAGGATCCGCGTGTTTTCGCTTCAGTGAGATATTTACGCAAATGGTCCTCCTGCTTTTATAGTGCATCCGGATCAATTCTTTCGTTTCTTCTAAATTTGGCCTAACATTTATTTTTGCTTCATTTTAGTCCATATCGCAGTGTTGCGTTTTGGGAGGATGGGAAATATTTCCCAATTAGTCCCCCATGTTATTCACGCGCTGCATTTTTGCCCTTCAATTTATTTTATTTTCGTTTTTTTCTTTCTGAGTTTGTTTTAAAACCAATTTAATCATTATTAGCTTGATTTAATTTGTTCATTTTTTAATTTATTTAAGTATTTATATTTCATTATTTTTTTATATATTTAATTTTTAAATCTGACCATATTTTTATACTTGTGCTTAATATTATTTTAAATCCATTATGAATGTTGTTTAAATTTATCATATAATTATTTTAAGTTTTCATGTATTATTCTTCAAATTTATTATGTATTGTTTTATATATATTTATGTAAATTTAATATTATTTATACACAATTTATGATATGTTATTAATTCCATATTATTATATTTTTACTTATTTTCATATATATAATTTATTTCTTTTTAAAAAAACCTACTTTATTACATTTCACCCATTTCAACTTTTTATATGTATTATCATATATATTTTTATTTATTTTGAGTTTTTTTCATTCCATATGTATTATTTATTTAGATTAATATATATATATATTATTTTATATATTACTTATTTTGATTTTCTTTATATGTAACATTTACTTTAAGATACATTTAGATATTTTTACTTCACAATATATATATATATATATTTTAACTCCATTTTTTATCTATTCTAAATTTTCTTACATATTATTTATTTTAAATTTTCGTACGTACACTTTATTGGTTTACAATTTCCTTTCTTTCATGTTTTAGTTATTTCAAACTTGTACATTGGGTTGGTGTTTGTGTTAATTTGCTTGTTTCTTAGTTTTTTTATTAGCTTTTAAATATTAATGTTGATATTTACATGTGATGTGAGATTATTGTCTTCATGTGTATGGTATTTGTTTATTGGTATTTATTGATTATTTGTGTTCATTAACATATATTGTGGTTTACGAATTATCGCCTCGCGTCGTACATTGTTATTCCATTGCGCTTTATTTGTTCAAAAAGTTGTGTTTAATATGGTTTAAGTTTTGGGAATCATTTTATTCAAAAGTTTTCAAGATAACGCAATACTCGGTATTTGGGATCTTCAAGAGGATTGAGCCCTAACTTATTGGGTTCCAATTTTCCTCGTTGAATCTAAATACTCGAGAATATTCTTTAATCAAAACACATAAATAAAAAGCTCATTCTCGAGGATTCGATATGTTGTGTCCTAACTCATTGGATACGACATTTTGTTTTCTCGATTTGAGAATTTTTTCTAAACAATAATAAAGACAATATTCAATGTTTGGAATTTTGAGAAATCGTGCCCTAACTTATTGAGCTTCGATTTTCCATCTGACTTAAACAATTGAATATCCTTTTTAAATTTCATTGCATGAGTGTTTCAAAAGACAAGCTCATTTTTTAGGATGTGAAATATCATACCCTAACTCATTGGGTGTGACATTTTCTCTCTCCGAAATAAGAGGGTTTTAACATGTAATTTGATTTATACAAGTGTTTTTTTAATTAAAAGGATCGTATTTTAAAATCTTTGCAAACTTTCAACATTAAGACATTAAGTAATCAACTAGGTACCAATTTTGGGCGTATCGAGGGTGCTAATCCTTCCTCGTGCGTAACCGACTCCCAAACCCGTTTTCTGGATTTTGTAAATCAAAAATTATCATTTTAGTAAATCTAAATTTTTATGATTAAAATTATAAGGTGATCCGATCACACCTAAATAAAAAAAATTGGTGGTGACTCCCGTTTCTTTCGTTTTCAAAATAAAAATCGACCCCACTTTTACCAAAAAAATGGTTTCGACATATATTACATTTTTTTTAAAACTTTAAAAAACTTGATACATACAAGTTCATTATGATAAATATTTTTTAGAATATTATAAATGATAAACAAAATTTGGAAAGTCACAAAAAAATAAGGATGAAAATTAAAATATTAATAAATATTCTAATGATAAATACAAATTTTTTTATTTCTCAAGGTATCTACCGAAGCGAGCTTAGTAACTAATGTAACACCCCTAACCCGTATCCATTGCCGGAATAGGGTTACATAGCACTACTGGAATAAACAGGTTAAATACAGACATTTCTTATTATTTAACATCACATATACTCTAGTATTCAAGCTTATCAAATTGACCAACTTCACATATATGCATACTTGTACTAAGTATTAACATATCTATAAGATTATTATCATTCAACCATACCAAACACTCACATCTAACATGATATAGACTCTTATATGCACATCAAAACATGTTCATCGCAAGCCATTCCTATGGCTAGATATAACAAAACATTAATGAGCCAACGTTGGTCAAATTAACTTATACATGCCATTATAACCAGAACCAAATCTTCCAAAATTACCGATAGAACCAATGGATAGTGTGACAAAACTCCGACAAGCTCCCAACCCGTTTGAGCTTCCGCTAATCTGAAAAGTAAAGAAAAACAAATACGTAAGCAATAAATGTTTATTAAGCTCATATAAACTTTAATCAGGTCTATTCATTTCAAATATGAAATTTATAAACATCAAGAATAATTTAATATTGATACCACAATCCTCATGTGGTTATATTCATCAACTCACAAGGTAAATAAATCCACATAATCACTTGTACATATTATCCCTAGCATAATAGGATTTTAAACAACTTTATACTCTTCTGAATTTCTTTATTTTCGCTTGCATTTCTTTACTTTCCACGCTTATTCCATATGCATAACACACAAGTCATGTTACTCAAAAAAAAACACACAAGTCATAAACATATCATTCAACCATGGTCACGAGCTAGTGCATTTAACCAAAGCCTTTTTCGAATTAATCACATGATAAGTCTTTTCATAAGAAATTGCATAATTTAAACCTTACCACTTTTTCATGAGCACTAGCATATTTTCACTTAAATACTTACCAATTCAATGCATTATATAAATAATCATATTACCATTCAGCCTATGGCTTGGCACTTGCCTAAGCATCAAGCAACAACACTAGTTAGCGTACTTGCACATATTACATATAAATTCAACTTTATAAACTTATTTTCTCGATATGTCACACTTGAGTTTATTACTCGTCTCAACATACATAACTTCATTGTCAAATACAATATAATCAATATCAATAATAATCTATAAATCTTTCAATTCAATCACATAAGTTTCTTACCATTTCTTACTGAATCGAAGAATGACTTACAGATATGAGTACATCATTTTCTTGGTGCCATAGTCCAACTATGGTCTTACACAATTGCCATGGCCCTGCCATGGTCTTACACTCGTAATACCATAACCCAATTATGGTTTTATCATCAGAATGCCATAGTTCAGCTATGGTATTACATATAAACACTATCATGGTCCAACCATGGTCTTACGTTCATAGTGCCATAACCCAGTTATGGTCTTATCCGTCAATTCATCCATTGCCACAGAACAATTGTACTCAATCTCGTGTTCAATCCAAACTGAGTATTAAATTCGGTAATATATTTCCAATAATAATTCAATTCCAACAATAGAACACATATATATAATATCCATCACCAGATAACATTCAATTTAATTAAAATTATAAAGGATATAGTTCATACGAACTTACCTGGCTAAATTGCAAAAATACCAAGATACAGGGGCATTTTTGTAATTTTCTATTTTCTTCAAATTTCCACCCGATCTTGATCTAAATTAATAATTTCATTAAATTTATTAATTTAGACAATAAAAAAATTCATTTACTGTAATTTGGTCATTTTTGACATTTTTACAAAATTGCCCCTAAAATTTTACTTTTATTCAATTTAGTCTCTGAGCCCAAATCATGCAAATTAACCATTTTTAATGCAAACCCATGCTAGAATAATATTCATGGCATTCAATACAGCTCAATTTTGTAATAATTTCATAATAAACCCTTGTATTTTTACCATTTCAATAATTTAGTCCCTAATCAGAAATTCATCAAAAATCACTTAATAATATAATTTTAGTTAACAACTAATATATAAAATTCATCATTTATCATCAATAATCATATATATATTCATCAATGGCAACATCCAAAATCTTTAACAAAATAAAAAAACAAAGGTAAAGTTTAGTTGGACTTAATTGTAACAATCTAAAAAACATAAAAATTATTGAAAACGGAGCTAAATTTAACTTACCTGCAGCAAAAATATCAAAACCCACTTGAGATCTCCCCCTTCTCTGTTTTAAATCGAAAACTGGAGAAGAAAAGCCTAGAATGCTTTTAAATTTCAATTTGTCTTATTTAATTTCAACATAATTACAATTTTGCCATTGTTTCTTTTTATTTTATTTTTTTATTCATATGCCGCCTCATCCATTAATTTAGACATATTTATCACTTAAGTCCCTCCTTATTTATTAATCAAACCCTTTAGTCACATTATTATAATTAGCAAGTTTTGCACCTTTTTCAATTTAGTATTTTTAGTTAATTAACTGTCAAAACGTTAAAATCTTTCAACGAAACTTTAATACTACCTTAATGATACTTCTTAAATATTTATAAAAATATTTACGGCTCAGTTTATAGAAACGAGATCCTGATACCTCATTTTCTAAAACCACTTGAGCTTAGGTTTTATCACTCGAATCTAATAATTCATTATAAGACATAAATTACTAATTCAAAAATTTTGTAAACTATATTTGACTCGTAAATATTAAATAATAAAATTTATGAGCTTACTCGCCGGATTTGGTGGCCTCGGACCACTATTTTCGATATCACTGAAAATCAGGTTGTTACAACTAATCCTCTACATTCTGTAGGCCCATTAAGGGGTAGATACTGGCCACGAGTTTTAAAGTTACTCCATACTCAGAGTGAAAATCGAGCCTGTAACAGCCCATTTTTTGTAAAACCGGAACAGTGGTTTTGGGACCACAAATCCAATTCCAGAAGGAAACTTTATTTTAGTATTATTTTATGATCTACATTATGATAATAATGTCATATGAAAATTTCGTAAAGAAATTTTACCGATTACATGTTTAATTTGATAAAGGACCAAATTGCACAAAGTGCAAAAGTTGAGTTCTAATAGCTAAAAGGATTAAATAGCTATAGAACTTTAAAGTGGAGGTCCTTATATGGTAAATAGACCATTTAAAATGCTTAGTGGTTAAGGATGATGATTCAGCCATGGAAAATAAAATAAAGAAAATGATGAAATTGGAAAATGAAAAAAAATAAATGATGATAATTAATTAAATAATGAAAATATCATCTTTTTCATTATCTTTCCCAAATTATTTCCATGGAAACCCTAGCTAATAGAAAACAACTTAAGCAAGCTTACTTTGATCAATTAGGTATGTTTTATTATCTCATTTTTAATGATTTTTATATTTCTGATATCATAATAGCTTAATCTAGCTATCTCGGGGACTAATTTGTAAAGTTATCAAAGAACTAGGGTTTTTCCATGGATGAACATAGTTGAATTATGAAGTTTTATGGTATAAAATGAAAAGTTGTTGATAGATGAACAACTTTTGTAAAGGGAAATTTGATGAAAAATTTATTTAAGGACTAAATTATAAAGATGTGAAATTCATGGAAAAAATTTTAATTTTATGAAATACATGGGCTATAATTTTTACATGTAAAAATAAGCTAGGCTTGGAATAAGGATTAAATTACATGAATTTCATTTTCCGAGCTTAGGGACGAAATCATCATTAATTAAAAGTTTAGGGGCAAAATGGTAATTTTTCCAAATATGTGAATTGAATTGAATTGAAATGAACATGAATTGATGATAAATTCATTCATATAGATCCGGATAGACCAAATTCGAAGTTAGAACGAGGAAAAGAGAAAATATCGGATTAGTAGATATTATGTACACGAATATTTGTCGAGGTAAGTTCGTGTAACTAAATTGTGTATTTATATGTTTTAAATTGAATGATATGTATGTGAATTGCATCATTGTCATGAATATGAAATTAATCTTATATCCGACAAAGCCTGATGCATGATAAGTCCCGTTTGAATAATGAAATTTGATGGATAAGGGATTTCTTGAATTGGTTGTAGTCCTGCATATGTTGCGGACACACCACAGCTCCTATGAGCATCCCATTATAAGCCCTCTCGAGCTTCCCGTTATACGGTTCCTGTCAAGCATCATGATCAGTAGTGATCCTGCATGTGTTGTGGACTACTGCAGCTCTTTGTGAGCGTCCTGTTATATGATCGGTTGTGATCCTGCATATATTGTGGACACAAACACATCTCTTTGTGAGATTCCTGTTTTATGATCGGCTGTGATCCTGCATATGTTGCAGGCACAAACGCAGCTTTTTATGAGCGTCTTGATATGGCTCGCTTGAACTTTCCCATATATGGCTATCCGGAGCTCCTAATAAATGGCTCTTCGTGAGCTTCCCGTTTAAAAGCTCTTCGTGAGCTTCCTGATTAAAAGTTCTATGTGAACTTTTTGATTATGGTTCTGTGTGAACTTCCTGTTATATAGCCTGAATAAGCTTCCTGAAAGGCTATTTGTGAACTTCCCGATTAATGGCTCTTTGTGAGCTTCCTGTTATATGGCTCGAGAGAGGATTTCTTGATTATGTGCTTTAATGAGCACTTCCAAATATAAATTGACGGATTGCTAATTTGTACACTTCGAATGTACTACTTGGGTATCCATTGATATTTCAAATGAAATTCAAAGGGTAAAATTCTGACTTGAGAAGATATGTACACGAAATAAATTATTACACGTATATGCCTGAAATACATGAAAATGATAATACATGATATATGGAAATATGAGATAATGCTATATGAACATGGAATTTGTTTGATGAATATGTTCATCTTTGATTATTTATTTGTACACCTCAATCGTACTACCTGTGTAACCATCGACATTTCGATTAATTTAATGGGCAAAGTTCCGACATGAAATAGTCTGAACTTGAGACGAATTATTATGAAAATGTACTTGAAAGACATGGATATGATTTGTATATGTTATATGAATACATGATGTGGAAATCATATTTATATGGAAATCTGATTACTGTTGGGCCCATACATATTTCTTGATATTTGAATAAAATATATGACTAACCAGGATGATAAAGATATGTGCTAGGGCTTGTGATCAAATTGGTTGAATGTGTCATGCATGTTTATCTTGAACATGAATGAATGGTAAGTTAATTATCATGTTATACGAACTTACTAAGCATTACGTGCTTACTCCGTTTTATTTTCCCCTATTCTATAGTAATTCGGAAGCTCGTTGGATTGGAAGCTTGGCGGAGACCACTCACACTATCCATTGGCCTATTTCGGTATATATGGTAAATCAATTATGGTTAAAATGGCATGTATACGTTATTTAGCCAATAATGGCATGTAAATGTTTTGAATGAAACTAGCCACTAGAATGGCTTGTGTTTGACATATTTTTGATATGTTTATAAGTGGATCTATCATGTTTGAAGAATGAATGTGATAATGCATATATGCATTTAGTAAATAGGTAAGTATGAATGATAAATTAACATGATAATAAATTGTCATCTGAGGTACCTAAGGATACATTGGTTGTATGTGATATTATGTCATGTTTAAGATAGGATTTAGACTTGTTTTAAATGCTTTGATATTTGTATGTTAATGAGTTTAAGTGTTAGTGTAAGTGGAAGACAAGTTGGGTGAGAAATGTGGCTTGGAAAATAGCTTATTTTCGTCCATACGGACAGAGACACGAGCATGTGTCTCAGCCGTGTGTAACACACGGCCTAGCACACAGGTGTGTGACTTGACTGAGTGACCCAAGTTAGAGAGCCACACGGCCTGACCATATGGGCGTGTGGCCCCTGCACCTAGGAAAAATTTTAAGATTTTACAAAAAAATTCTCTGAGTATCCGGTTCAGTCTCGACTGATTTCAAATGCATGTTCTAGACCTCGAGGGTTCACATTAGGGACTTTATGATTGATTTTTGATATGAATATTGTATGATGTGGAATATTTGTTATTTGATCTGTAAATTCTGGTAATGCTCTATAACCCTGTTCCAGTGACGGATTCGGGTTAGGGGTGTTACAGAACCCTTAACCACTGATTGAGGTAGGAGAAACCCTTGCCATCTCACCTAACTCTCATGGTTAATAAATATAGTTTTTAATGAATAAAAGAATGTCAATAAAATGTGGTGAATCACTAATGAATTTTATTCTCATAAAGAAAAGGCTCGATATGTAGTTTGGTATTATAGCTTATTCCTCAACGTGGTTCTTATGGTTTTTTTTTCTCTCAATTTGGTACGTGTGGTTTTATTCTATCAACCGTTTTACCTCAAGCTGTTACGAAAAATGACATGAAAATATTGGATCAATCATCCGTTGGCACGTGATATAACATTTGTTAAAAAATATTTTTTACAATTTTCCTTTTTATTTCCAAGTGAGTTTTTTTCTTTTCCTTCTTTTATTTTATTAAAAAATAATATTTTTTTCAACTTTCCTTTATATTTTTTTTAGCAAAAGAAATAAAAAAAAACTAAAAATTAACTAACAATCATGCAAACTATCGATTGCATCAAGTTGGAAAATCCTCCATAGCTGCATGGTAGGCTTGTAAAACGACTCAGCACCAACTATTCTCCATGAGCTAACTTCGCCATACCATCTGCAAGTTGATTTTCCGTCCTATACACGTGTTTAAAGGAGACCTCTCACGACCTTTCACACAACGAAAATATATTCCGAACTAATTGCAACCTATTACTGCTGCCTTGTTGTCCCATGACTAATTGCACAACCAACTCATTGTCGCATTCCATCTGCAGCTAACGCATCCCTAACTCTTATGCCTTCCTAAGCCCTTCGAAGAGCCCTCACAACCTTGCTTCAAGAACGAAGCATGAACCTAACTACCGAGAGTAACCCAAAACCTAGTTCTTAAAACAATCCCGCAACAATCCTCCTGTTGTCGCCTATCCCAACTCATCACATACCGAACCATCACAATACAATTTGACACAACCCTCTTCCGAAGGCATCCAAATCGGATTTTTAGAATCTCTCCAACCACGTTTACCAGTATACAAATCAACTTCTTTATCATACTTAGCCATTGACATACCTTTAGCATAAATTTCATCATTGCTAACTTTTACACCATTAAAAACCAACATATTATGTCACTTCCAAATCAGCCAAAATGAGACCCCATATAACGTAATCCAATTTTCCCCTTCAATTTGCACCTCTAGATGTGGATTATTCAAGAATCGAAGTCGATTTGCTTTATAAAAAGAATATATCAATGAACTTCTATGAAATGGTTTCACGGGATTCAGCCAAGCTCCCTTCTGCCTTTGCACTCGATGGCCAATCTCGTCCGGCCCAAGGAAACCTTTGCAAGCCTCCGTTACCTTTTGGGAGGCCTACGCCTCATAGAAACTGTCTACCTGAGATTGTCCCTTGGCCCGTAGGTCCTGACACAAGGTAAGAACTCTAGCTCTTCCAAAGTGGTATCTCACTGATGGCTCGGGCCCTCCGGAAGGAGGCCCTATACGCCTTCCACCTAAGCTGAGCAAGAAAGGCTCAAAGCCAATCCCAAGGAATAGTGAAGCTTCATAGGGTCTTTCTGTCTAAGTACAGGTAGTCCGCATCTTCATAGACATGTCTATTTCATCGAGCCTCTTTCAGAGACAGTGCTCAGATTGTTACGCCTTTTGTACGGGTCAGAACTTACTCGACAAGGAAAATAAGGTTCACACAAAGCCAATCATGTAAGGGAGAAATTGAAAATGAAATAGCCTGCTCATCTTGGATCAACTTATTCCAAAGCATCTGTACATATGAACAATCTCGGACAACATGAAGCAAAGTTTCAATTTGAGCTCCAGATATTGTACATGTAGGAAACCCTGTAAGTCATCGCCAACTTTTTCCTCGTTTATTTGAAGTTGTTCGCGCCACACAAGCCAAAGAAAATTCATGGGACCTTGGAAACTTCCAAATGTACTACCAAATCGACTCTTGTTGTTGCCAACTCAACACCGTCAAAGTCTTGTAGGCTATTGCAATTGAAAATCGACCTGGACAACCCTTGCCCCCAAAACAAACATCCTCCCAACATGTATTGAAGGCAGTCGTACTGCCGCAATTTTAAGGAGAGCCTCCATGCTAAGCAGCTAATCAAAATTTTCCCAACTCCAAGCTCTATAGCCATCCCCCATTTCATACACTAATGTTTCTGGTGTCATAACAATTGTCATCAAACAATAGTTATCTAAATATTCCAAACCAAACATATTTATCCATCCAAAATCAAACCAATCGGTCATCCCTAATTGCTAACATATTGAAGAAAAAAACATAGGTCACACCTTAACCATTGACTTCCAAATGGGAGAACAATTTGTCATTTCAATTGACAAGGGACTCTCTCTAATATTTTATATTTTGAACGTAAGAATTGCAGCCATAGCTTGTTAATGTTTCCAACAATTTGGAAACCAATCTTTAAAAGGAAAGCTTGATTTTGTAGAGCTAAAGATGTTGGATTCAATGCCCTAAATGTATATTCGTTTATACACTCATATTTTTTTTGAATAGACTGGTTTAATAAAATTATTCATTAATTACTTCAATAGCCTTCGTATATATTGTCCTCAATGGTTTTTTTGCACACAGAGCAAAATGAAGGCAAATATTAACTCATTTGTTATCTAATGTTTAACTAATACTAAGCGATATTACGTGGTGGAATCGTAATATGGAAATACAACTTATATTAGTAGATGAACCTAACCATAGTCTTTGTCTAATTGGAAATGAACAAACTAATTGAAAGACTAATATATCATTTATCAAGTCCAATTGTAGAAATATTTTATCTTGAGCATAGATGTTTGGCAACAATTCATATTCCACTATTGCAACTTATTATTAATCATAACCTTTGACACTAACGGTTTTGACAAATCAATATTCATTGTCATCCTCGTAGATCAACCCTGAGACCCTTTATTAATATTATAATCAATCATCACCACTTATCCAATTACATTGCCAATAATACGTAAAAAAAACTTTTCTTATATCCCAGACTTGCAGTGAATGCCTCTAACCATGGTTGAATGGTGAGATAATGACCATAGATACATGGGCCTTTAGATAATGTATTTGTATAATCCTCCCTAGCCTATAATTTAACTAAGAAATAATTATTTTCTAAATCAACCTATTGAAAAGATTGCAAAGGTTTCCAAACACCGTAAATCTTATTGTAGAATGTGTCAAATCCAATTCTTCTCCCCCAACAACTTAATAATAATTGTTTTTGACACACTCTGGTTAACCAAAATATGAATTCTTTTGAAAAGGAGATAGTGGACACACTATTTTCTACCCTAGTAATCACATAACCCTCTTTCGGAATAATATCATCATCTGAAAGAGTTTAAGATATCCGTGAAGGATGCCCGATCCTCTTGCTGCTCATTCATCACTACGTCATCCACCTAAGACCGCCACCTCACCCTTTTGCTACCTCTATCTACTCCATCGCCAAAACCATGAATATTTTTTTTGTCCCCCATGGTCCCCAAGGGTCCCACACAGATCACCATGCCCATCGCCTCCAAGATCTTCCGTTGTCAAAGCTTTATGAGAGAGCACCGTAATTTTTACGTTACAAAGAACAAACCTTGGTTAATCAATGTTGTCCACTTTTATTTCCTTTTTGATTTGCCATTTCTTGCATGTTTTTACTTTTCTTAATAAAAAAACCTTTTTAACTTTTTATTTATTATTTTGTTTCTCCTCTCCTTGTTCTTCAAATCATAAACCCCAATTATCGAAGAACTCATGTTTACGTCGGAAAAATCATAATTTTCCAGATTTTGACAAAAAATCCCAAATTCCGATGACCACTCCCAGATTCCGGCGACACTATCTTTTGTTTTAAATCTCTGATTTTGGTTCCTTTCAACTTCCAGTTCAAAACCCACCAACTATATTTTTAGAAAAAAACAAAATCCTTCACCATTTTCTTTCATTTTCTCATCGAACCCTTTAGAAATCTTAAAGTTAAAAAAAAAAACTCATATAAAATCTTCCTAATAATTATGATAGGGAGAATTTTTTTTGAAGATGAAGGGTTCAAAACTATCCAATAATTGATGCCAAAAGCAAAGAAGGCTTTGTTCTCTTAACAGTAAACCACAAAAATTTACAGTTACTACATTATTATTATTATTATTATTATTATTATTCTTTCCATAATCTGTTCATCAGCAAACTTGATAGACAAAATTGCAATGAGTTGCCAGATTTTGATGTCACGTTTGCTTCTACTTCGACTTTGGTTTCTCCAGAAAGGTCTTCTAAAACCAATAGAAAGGCTGGATGAGCCAAATAGCGTTGATAGCGGCGACGACACCCCAACTAGTGGCGGCTTGCACATCGACGGGTTGTAAATGTTGCCTAGGCTTAAGGAACTTGCACGTAGGTAGGGAGAAGTTGATGAAAGATGATGATGAGGGAGAAACAAAAGAAGAAAAAAAACCGCTTGGAAATAAAAAGGGAAATAAATGAAAAATTGTAAAAAAAAATATTTTTAACAAATAGTATGCAAGTGTCAGTTGATGATTGGGCCAATATTGCCATGTCACTTTCTGTAACGGCTTGGGGTAAAAAAGTTGAAGGAATAAAACCACGGGTACCAAATTGAGAGAAAAAACCACCATAAGTACCGCATTGAGAAACGAAGTATAGTTTCAGTACCAAACTGCATATTAACCCTAAGGAAAAAAAGTAAAGCAATGGCACCTCAAACAATAAAGCAAGTTAGATTGATTGATTCCGTGAGTCATGCAGCAGGCAATATTGCCCTTCACTTTATTTAATTACATCATTAAGAGTAAAAATATACAAGGTAAACATCTCAAATTTATTAATAAGCTAACATTTCAATCATTTAACTTAAAAGTTATAAGATGGTGACTGAGCTAATCAAAATTTATTATTTAAGTCATTGAATTATTTAAAAAAATTATTTATATTATTGGGCTATTAAAATTTTTTTTTAAGTCTGACTAGCAAATTCTGAGTGATGATATGATGATTTTACAGTAGGATCAGTACCGATCGATAGGTAGAAAAATATATCTTAAATTTAAATAAATCTAATGATCAGTGTCGAAGATTGAAAAAGAACGTTGTTTGAATTTTAGTTTGCAGATTTGTGACGTTTAAAGCAACTTAATGAAAAAAAACTGAATTATAAAAGAGAAGAAGAATGTAAGTTTTCAATTAGTGCAAGCTGTGCAAATAAAGAAGCCATATAGTAATAATTTTAACATTCTATTGACTTAAATAATTTTTTTTTTAAATAATTTAATGACTACTTTGCAACCTTTTAAAGTTGAGTGACTAAAATTTAAACTTACTAGTAATTTAGTGACTTTAAATATAGTATATCCAAATATATATGAAAAGAGGTCACGAGACTTTTGTGGAGGGTTTTTGTCTACTTGCCGAGGTTTCCTAGCCATGTCATGGGCATTTATGACATTTTTTATTTTTTAATTTTCATTTCCAATATTCTGAGTTTAATTAATTATTAATTAGAAGTGCAAGAGAAGCCACGGAAAATTGGAAGGAAAGAGAATTAAGCAACAAAATCTAAAGGAAGAAAATTGTTATTAAAAATACAGCTGGTAAGAGAAATAAATTAGAGGAAAGACTAATCATAGTTAGCCACGTAGATACCCGAACGCTTACATGTCCTTTTTTCAATTATGACAGTTTCCTTTTACAATTGTCAGAAGGCAACTCGTGTAGTAGGGCCACGCGCCCGTGTATCAAGCCATTGATTACTTACGAGCGATGAACGGCTGCAACAGGTCATCAAAAAGGCGCATGGAATAAAGCCGCGATTATTATAGAATTATAATGGCTTTTAAAATAAATATACTAAACGCTAAAAAGCACGTTCTTGCAAGCTCAGTTTTAACGCGTCAAAGTCGCCGCCATTGGCTTGTAAAGAAAAGAGGGTTAGGTAGACTTCACTGGGAGAACCACGTAACGACTGGGATTACATTGATTGATATTCGGTGCAATACCAGCCGTTGGATGTATGATATACGTGAAAAGGCATTTGCTTAAATATGGCTTCTTCACTGTCACCGCCTTAACCGAGGGATTCAATTGCCGTTTTGACAATCTTCACATCGTGAGTGCTAGTTTTTCTCCTCGTCTTTCCAACGCATAAAAACTGGACCCTTTTTACTCCTTTTTCGTTATTATTTTATCAGGGTATGTAATTGTTGATTTAATAGGGATAGTATAGCTTTTGCCCTTAAGTTCATTTTACTTTTTTACAATTTTTTTAACATGAATTTGACATTTTCATTATTAAATTTAGATTTTATTAAATGTGAATAATGTTCTTGAAATATAACCAAATTATTCTATCGAACAAATTAGACTAAAAATCGATCAGTATATTGGTTCAAACAAAATGATTGAACCAGTTGAATCAAAAATTATTTGAACCCAATAAAAATAAAAGATTAAAACAAAAACTAAAAAACTAATAGTTAAACAAGTTGAACCGGTTTAATAATTTTTTAAAAAACTTTTAATTATTTAATTAATTATTATTGATCTAATAGCTGATCAGATCAAACCAATTGAATCAAATTTGTTTAGTCCTATATATAATTTTAAGAGAGAGAGGACTTTACACGGTGCAAGCTGAGGCAAATGCCTCTACAGATCCCTAATTTCCTATACAGAGCAAGATATATAACAAATATTCATTTGCTTATTTATTTTTAATATATATTAAATTGCAAACTCAAACAATTAATCCAAAACAACTTAAATTCTAAAGGTCCATACGAATCAAACTATGATGCATACAAGCATGCAGGTTTAGTATAACATTTGAACGACATAGTAAGGCAGTGCCATTCTCCTAGGGAGCCTACACCAATTTCTACAAAATCTAAATCACAATAACGAATCAAGCATTACTACCATCCATATTTGCAATCGGAAACGAACTTTTCTCACTTTGATCATTGTTTTCATCATGATATGCATAGGCCAATCCTCCATGGCTTGTCACATCTAGGCCAGCCATCTCCTCGTCTGCCGAGATCCTCAATAGCCCAAACACTTTCAGCAACCAAAACACTGAACCCATGGTCACACTCACCCACCCTATCACCACCAAGATCTGTATCAGATGTGCAGCCAACAGCCGTGCTCCACCACCCATCAGCAGCCCGTGTGGCCTCCCAGGTTTCCCTGGATATATCTCATTTACGTAATCCTTCTTTGCGAACAATGCAGTGAAAATGATCCCCCATGCGCCGCACCCTCCATGTAGTTGTGCTGCCTCCAAGGGGTCATCGTACTTTAACATCTCGGCGAGCTTGTTGCATCCGATGAGGACCCAAGCTGCGATGAACCCGCAAATGATTGCAGCCCAGGGATCGACGACTGAACACCCGCCAGTGATTGCTGCAAACCCACCGAGCAAACCGTTGCAAACATCGGTGACGTTCCAGTGGCCTGTGAGCAATCGCTTGCCGAAGAGGGTTGTCAAAGCAGCTGAACTTCCTGCAATCGTCGTTGTGACAGCAGTTCTTCCAATGGCACTCCATTGGCCGTAATAAGAAGAATAATTGGTGTGTTCGTATGTTTTCAAGATACTGAGGAAGGAACCTGGATTGAACCCATACCAGCCAAACCATAACAAAAATGTTCCTAGAACAACCAATGTTCCACTATGTCCACGCAACAACACAGGCTTGCCATCACCATCGAATCGACCCATACGAGGACCCTCAACCAAGGCACCCCATAAGCCTGCAATGCCTCCAACCATGTGAACGACTCCAGAACCAGCAAAATCAATCACCCCAGATCCGAATAAAAGGTGACCTTCTCGAACCGGACTCGCCCAACCATCAGTAGACCAGAACCAATGAGAAACTATGGGGTAAACCAAACCAGTCAAAAAGGAAGAATATATCAAATAAGCAACGAACTGAGTCCTCTCTGCAATAGAGCCACTGGTGATTCCAGCAGCTGCAATGGCGAAAGACCATTGATACAAAAAGAAACTATAGTCTCCAGACGGGGAAGGGTACTTTTCGAGCCCGAAAAAGTGCCTCCCGACAAACCCATTGGAAGGAGAACCAAAGGCCAAAGCAAAGCCAAAAAGGTAGTAGAATAAACTACCGGTGGCAGCATCAAGGACATTTGTAAGCATGATGTTCATGGTGTTCTTGGCACGTACAGAACCAGCACAAAGCATGGCAAAACCAAGCTGCATGGAGAATACAAGATATGCTGAGAAAAGAAGGTACGTGTTATCAATGGCATACGTTGCAGCAACTAACTTGTTTGAAACAGTATCGAAGCCATTGCATATGTATTCAGCAGCAGCGGTGGCATTGGCAGCAGTGCTGAGAAGAGGACGAAGATCAGCAGCAGAGCAGGTAAAACCAGCCATAGCAGATGCCGGCAAAAAAGATAAGAGAAAATGGAGAGGTATCAGGTGATGTAGCAATTGAGATTCCAGTCTTTTAAGGTTTCACGGTATATGGAGCCCAGGGAACTCATTCCTATAGACTAGGAGGTTTTAAAGAGATTTCTAACAGATTTTTGTTAGTTTCCTACTAAATAGGAAGTATGATGCGTAAGCATTTAGATTTTAATGTTCAACGCATTTTCAAGTGTAAAAATGTGAGCTTTTTCTTTGGTTAAAAAAAAATGGTTCTTGAACTTCTTTTATTTGCCTCAGTTTTTTTTTCTCTTTCTTTTCTGGGCTGCATAGCGCAATATGAATTTGAGCATTTGATAGGTTCACATAACTTCATCTGGACTCGGCGAAATCCCAGTTATGCCATCCGAGAATGATACTTAAATCTTTGTTATTATCAGAAATTTTCAAAGTTTTAGCTCCAAAAACAGGACTTGTAATGCCTTTCACGTGCTTTATAGATAAACCAATGATGCAATTTTGATAGCAACTCAAAAATGGATATTATCACTCAAGTTATAAAGATGTAAAAGAAACTCCTCCCTCCTAGTCCTAGACCTAGTCCAGTTTTGTCTTTGTTGTGAAAACATGAAATGCCAACTAACTAATACAAGAACAAATCAATGGCTTGGAAACTTTAAGCTCACTTGAAGAACATCATGACCATCGTATACAGTGTACAAACCCCAAGCTTGCTGTCTAGCATGTGCATTCTATTCATGCAGGAGGTCTCCATTTTCCGGTTATGAAGTCCTTATAAAAGCCAGATCTTTTTGAAACGACGTAAAAGACTGCAACAAGGATATAAGAAAAGATCATTACAGGTAAAGATAACGGAAATACTTCCATTGGTCCATTGGTGACAAATCTGCACGTGTACGTATTTGCAAAAGAAACTATGATGGGTTTGCTTTGATTAATCATGCAGACATAAACCAACCTGGTATCATTGGAATAATGAAGTTTGGTTCGTTCAACACGTCGTGAAGTGTTCTTTTTTCATTCACTTTGACCCATTTGTATGAACCTGAAACATAAAACCACAGGACCTTTCAATAAAAATAATGGGGTAATCTGTAGCATAGCCAAAGTGAATGAGGAAACAGGGTTGATTCCATTTTCAAGGTATTAATATACCAAACACATTCAGATTGGACTAAAGAGAAACAACACCAATAGTTACAAAAATACATGGTGATAATCAGAGGCTGCCAATAAGTCCATTGAGTTGATTTAACTTTTAAAATAATTTCAAGAAGGAAGATATGCCCTAACACACAGTGATTCACCCATTTTTTTTTCCAGCAACAGAAAGCTACCAACATATAGCAACTAATAAAGAGAAAATTTGATCCGAGAAGTAGAGAAGAAAGCATATGACCTGCAGAACTGTCGTATGGAGAACCATCAGCTGCATCCTTTTCTTCCTCTCCAATGCTTTCCACATTAGCAGCTGCAGTCCCTTCTAGGAGATATCGGAGAATTTTGCTCTTAGACAGGCAAATCCCAGAACCAGCCTGTCAATAATAAAGGATAATGAAATTTTCACCAAAGATTGTGATGGCAAGTGAAAACAGACTCATGTCTTTGACTCTAGCAAAACAGTGTGATTTTAACAATCTCTCTTCGAAGAAAGTTGCTGCAAGTAGGCAACCAGTCATTTTAGTATAGTACAATATGATTGTCAATGATACATATGGTGATTCCATTCTATGCCTAATATAACATATCCATGCCAAGCATACTATACTAGAATTTGTCCAATTAGATCACTTGGTGCTTGAGTTCATCACAACCATCAATTCATTACCAACAGTGCTTACCTCATAGTAGAGTTCAATTGCGTCACGGGAGTAATGGTTTTCCTTATCCCATGGTAAAGGTGGGCAACTTTCTGAAAACATGTTTGAGAGTTAAGGACACTTACATAAGGCACAAAATGAAGATATTAGAAATCACATGGAGAAAATAATAAGCAGTTTGATTCTTAAATGATAAAATAGAATGGATATGATATCAAGGTGAGCTGAAAACATGTCGGTTTCGCAGAAGTCCTCTATAAAATCACTGGACATAAACTCCGCATAGAGTAGCAAAACAGGCCAATGAAGAATTCCATTTTTATCCAAAACCGGCTTCCTTAATCCGGTAAGTTCTCTATACATTGCATTCCCAAGCTTCAACCTTCTATCTTCAATGGCAGAAACGAGGTCCTAATCAAGCAAAAAGCAATAAGATACAAGCTTTTCTTCTTCCTTTTTTTTTTAATTCAAGAAAAAGTATTTTGCAAAGTCCAAAAGTAGAAACCTTAGCCTCTACAAGAGCCTTAGAAACTTGGGCTTCACGTTGTTCCTGTTCCAACTTCTTTAAATCAATTTGCTTTGCCAGTTTCTTTAACTCCTCATTACTTGGGTCTTTTCCAACTCCACTTTCACAATAAGATTTCGCCTCCGCTAGCAGATTCAATGATAGACACGCTTTGGCAGCTCGATAATACGCCTAAATGAAGACATTCCACGGTGACCCAACTCTCAAAAAAGGGTTCTTTTTTTGAAACACTAACCTGAAAAAAAAACGACAATAACTGAAACCAGCACCTTAACGTTAGCAGGGAAGAGCTTAATGGCATCTTGAGAATCCGAGAGCGCACGGCGATAATTCCCAAGGAGTAAATTCACATGAGCTCTGTTTGAGAATAAAACGGAGGTGTCATGGTCATTTAGAGCTTTTTGATCGATGGCTCTACTGTAACAGTGGATGGCTTCTGGGTAATGCTTTTTACCCTTTTTCACAAGCTCGTTGCCTTTCTCCTGGAACACCCATTTTTCAAAAGGAATAAGATAAAAGGAACAGTTGGAGTTTTTGGGAGTTAAGGATTAGAGAGAGGAATAAAAAGGAAAACCTTGAGTTCGAGAGCAGTTGATTCTTTGAGGGCCGAAATGGCTTCAAGATCAGCGATCTCTGTTTCAGTTTTGGGTTCAGAGCCAGTTTCCATCCATAGCGCCATCTTGTTGGTTTCAATTCAAACTCCTGTGCGCTGGAAAAGAAGAGAAGTGATAGAGACTACTAGAAAGAAGAAATATCGACAAACACAAGTTTTAAGAAATCGCGTCCAGTGCTCCAACTGTCAAATTTTTGACCGTTCCCCCACGGTAAAAAACAACTATAAATATCCCTACTCTTTTTTTTTTTTCACAAACTAATCTTCTCTCAAATTTACTCTTAATTTCCTTTTAATTTCCTTCAAAAATTCTCTCAAATCCATATTTTATTTCAATTTTTAAATAATTTTAAAAATATTTTTTTAAATCGTAAAAATTTGTACGATTTCAGCAATGGCCGGAGAATTGACTCGTCTTGATAAGGATCACATATCGGTGGAACAAATGAAAATGGTAAGTATTAAATTTAATTTTTAAATATTATTTAAGAATTTTTTATTTATACAATTTTAGATAATTATTAATTTATTATTTGTTATAAAAGTCTGTAGATCGAGTATTGAAATGCAATATCCGGAATATGCATGCTCCTCCATCACCGTTGGTAGAGAACTACCTGCGGGAAGCGAGTTTTTGGCACGTAGCGACGGTAGGCCGGGGATGCAAGGTGGACCCAAAACTAATCAGTGTGTTGATCGAGAGGTGGAGACCCGAGACGCACACATTCCATCTTCCATGTGGAGAGTGCACTATCACTCTAGAAGATGTCAGTCTGCAATTGGGATTGCCGATGGACGGGTACCCAGTCACAGGGTCTGCCCAATCTAGCGATTGGGGGGCGGTGTGCTACGAGCTTTTGGGATCTATTCCGGAGAAAATAGAGGGAGGTAAAGTCGATACGGGCAGGTTACGTGACACATTCCCTAATCCGAATGAAGATTCAACCGAAATTGAAAGAATCCGATATGCTCGGGCATACATTCTTCAATTAATTAGAGGTTATCTGATGCCCGACATGTCACCGAGCCGCGTACATCTAAGACGGCTGCTGAAACTCGTTGATTTTAGAGCAGCTGGTGAATTGAGTTGGGGGTCTGCCGTCTTGGCAACGTTATATCGGGAGATGTGCGGGGCGACGCGACTGAGGAGAGCAAAAATCGGAGGTTGCCTGTCACTATTGCAGTCATGGGCACAGTTTCACTTTCCATTTCTACGTCCTCGACTGTACCACCCATATACATTCCTACTCATAACGAAGTAAATTTTATATTAGATTTGACAATTATTATGTAAATTTTTAAAAATAAAAGTATGCTAAAAATTTATTTAATTAGATGGAACCATCCGGCCAGTCATGCTCGATTACCGTCCTCTCTTGAAGATATACGGCTTCTATTAGACCAACGGTCGAAAGCACAAGTAAGTATTAAATAAAATAGATATTTACATACATTCGTTAGTCAGTTGATATTTAGTATTTAGTATTATGTATATAACTAATATTTCTATCATGTTCATATAGTTTCAATGGACACCATACGAGGATCCGGCAATTCGGACAGTAATCCCGGAAGAGTTCTTACAAAATTCGAACGCTTGGCACGTGAAAGTCGTGTTGATAAACTACGCAACCGTGGAGCCGCACCAGTCAGACATAGTGCTACGACAGTTTGGATGTAGACAACCGATTCCCGTGGATCCTGAGGTGTTTGACAATCAACACAAAGTCGACCTTCGGCAATTGAATACGGATTGGACGAGATACTGGTCTGAGTACATGAAAATGTGGGAAGATCGGTATGAATATATACCTACACGGGAACCAATCATCGTTCCGGAGTTAGCGTGCGTTCCAGAATACATGCCATGGTTTAGGATCTATGGCAAGCCGTATTTACTGACGCTAGAGGAGAGGCAACGGCAAATATGTGTCGAAAGGGAAAGGCGCGGGCCTCTAAATCCAAGACGACAAGACGACGAAGGCAGCCTCTCAACGAGGCCCAGACATTCACCTGGCTCATCATCAGCGGCCATGCAATCACCAGGCCCAACGATAGCACTGACACAGTCACCCGACGTAGCAGTTCAACTGATGATACCCACGCAACCGCCTTTTCAGATGATGCCAGGTGCGTTTCCTAGCCCTTATATGTATCTTAACCCTTATATGTATCTTTTTCCGAGTCCTATGGCAGGTTGGAGCCAAATGCCTAGTTCAGCTCCATTTCCTGTTATGCCGAATGGGCCACCGATGTATAGGCCAGCGGCGCACGATGGATTGCAAGAGGGGCTGTCAGGGAGCTATTCTTTTTACCAATCCCCATCAACGTATGGGTTTCAAACACCGTTGCCGTTCGTGTTGCAAACACCTCCACATACACTATTCTTTGAAGGTGGATCATCCTCCCAAGCTCAACAACCAGATACCGTACCGGAAGAACCAGAATCCCCGCCGGAGGAACAACAATCGCCGCCGGAAGTTAGAGAAAGGAGGAATCCAGCGCGTAACCGTCGACGGCCGCCATTTGGCACTGAACCCCCCGAGCATAGACATTGATTGTCGTATTTAAATTTATTTGTACAAATATTTTGAATATTTTGATTTTATTTGACGTAATAAAATAGAAGTTTATTTGATGTAATAAAATAGAAAAATTTTAAAGTTATTTTGATGTTATTTGATATAATAAAATAGAAGTTTATTTGATGTAATAAAATAGAAATTTTTGAATATTTTGAATATTTTGATATTATTTGAAAATTCTACTAACCATTAATACCCTTAACTTAAAAACTCTAACCTAATTTAATTAAAAACCTTAAACCCTTAACTTAAAAACCCTAACCTAATTAAATTAAAAATCCTAACCCTTAACTTAAAAACCCTAACCTAATTTAATTAAAAACCCTAAACCCTTAACTTAAAAACCCTAACCTAATTAAATTAAAAACCCTAACCTAATTTAATTTAAAACCCTAAACCCTTAACTTAAAAACTCTAACCTAATTAAATTAAAAACCTTAGCCTAATTAACTTAGAAACCCTAAACCCTTAACTTAAAAACCCTAAACCCTTAACTTAAAAACTCTAACCTAATTAAATTAAAAACCCTAAACTAATTAAATTTAAAACCCTAACCTTTAAGTTAAAACCCTAACCTAATTAACTTAAAAACCCTAACCCTTAACTTAAAACCCCTAACCTAATTAAATTAAAAATCCTAACCCTAAACTTAAAAACCCTAACCCTTAACATTCACATAATGTTAGATTTAGAAAAATGTTTTTTACTGGTACTAACAATTAATAATTTTATATAATTTGATAATTTTACTAACCATTAATACAATTTATCGGATAATAATTTTACATTCACATAATGTTAGATTTAGAAAAATGTTTTGACTGTTACTAACAATTAATAATTTTATATAATTTGAAATTTTTACTAACCATTAATACAATTTATCAATTAATAATTTCACAAACTTAATTTTTTTACAATTACATTCAACTATTGCGATTAGGGCATGGTCGACTTGTATGGCCTGGATTCCTACACCATCCGCACAACTTCGTTTGACTGGCTGTTTCTCGGATATCCATACTGTTACGTATTCTAGTCGAGCAAGGTCGATCATTTGGTTTGCGACGTAATTCTCTATCCGGTAACAGCTTAAAAGGAGCAAGAGATACAGGCGGCCACTCGTTTATTTGGGACCAGAGGGAAAACGTGTCTCCAGACGTTGTACATGTTTTCTAATTTGTACACTTCGTCCACATAACTCATCGGATCCAGACGGAGATTCTGACAAGCTGTAATAACATGAGCGCATGGATAATGAAGTGCATCAAACATCCCACAGTCACAAGTCCTATTTCGCAAGTGTACACGATATTGCCCGCCAATAACACCTTGGTACAGTTTGTCAAACTCTGTCACGCGAAACCATAAATTGTCTCGATTGTGACACACTGTGTGCATGGTGTTTGCCCTCGCCTTGGCCTTGTTAATTTCTTGAACTACCTTACTGCGCCATACATGGCCTCCCTGCATCTTGCCTGCATAACTTGCTGCTTGCTTTGCAAATAGCGCCGCCAAACGAAAATATGTCTCTCGCACAACCGATGTTATCGGTAGATGGCGCGTTCTTTTAAGAACAGAATTTATGCATTCAGCCAGGTTTATGCATTCAGCCAGGTTCGACGTCATATGGCCATATCGTAGGCTGCCGTCGTATAATTGTGCCCACTATTCGAAACGTATGTTACAAAGGTAGTCCGCCCCTTCTCCGTTAATTGAACGTAAAATTGCCAACATCTCGTGAAAACAATCTTTATTTATTTCATACCCTGCCAATATAAGATCATAGCGAATAATTTATACCACTTCTACCAATAAAACTAATTCAAATTGACAAACGAAATAACACAGATATAGACTAAATACCCATGTTGGTCACTTGTCGTCGTTCGCTCTTAGATGGATATTGCTTGTAGTAGTTTGAAGCAACGTGTCTTAGGCAATATCTATGGTGTGTGCGCTGCCATAAGCTTCCCTGTCGATCAAATGCAGCTAGTATACCGGCGCCCCGATCTGAAATAACACAGATATCAGGTTGGGAGCACACATGCCTCCTTAACCTAGAGAGAAAGAAATCTCAGTCATCAGACGACTCCCCCGGTGTTATTGCAAATGCAATTGGAAGAATTCTCCCACCGCCATCGTGTGCAACTGCGAGCAATAGCCGATGAGTATACCTACCGAACATAAAGGTACCGTCAATTTGTACCAACGGCTTGCAGTATGAAAATGCGTTTGAACACTTGGCATTCACGTAGCAATCGGCCGTTGTAATACGCATGTTCCGTTTCAAGGTCTGTGATGGCACCTGGGACGTATCTCTCTAGCACCTGACACCACTGTCATATTTCATTATATGAGGCGTCCTACCCACTATACATCTTCTCCAACGCCTTTTGCTTAGCTATCCAAGCCTTGCGGTAAGAGGGCGTGTACCCCATTTGGCTACGAATATTGGCAATTAACACGGGCACTGAAGTCTTGAGATCTTCTTTTACCGTGGGCAGTATCAAGCTAGCTAATATAGCTGAATCCATCTTGGGATGATCTTGTGAAACACCTATAAACCGAGTACATTAAATAATGCAACATTGCATAATAAAAGCATTATTCAGAAACCGTCAATACTATACCTGCAGCACATGTATGTGGACCTTTGTACTTTTTAATCTCCCACAACCCTGTCCTTTTCCTTAACGAAGCGTAGATTTTCCATGAACATGTGCCGTCTTGGACTACACACTTCGCCTCAAACTTATCAGATTTGAATTTAACGACGTGGTAGTTAACGCCGTTTTTGATGCTATATTGTTTCAAAGCACCAATAAAACTATCCTTGTTGGTAAACTGATTACCAACTTCAAATTCATCGGAATCTACCCCCGAACTTGTACGATCACGCAACCAGTGTGGTAGATCTGAAAACTCTAACTCATCATTTGCAGACAGATCGACATTATGCATGTGGGTTGGGGGTGAGTATGCTCTAAATCGTGAATTTTCTTCTTCTCTGAATCGTGGATTTTCTTCTTCATCTGAACTCATTTCAGCATCTTCAGGTTTTGTTAGAATAGGCTCCGGTTTAGAAAATAAGCCAACTTCTGCACCATCTAGCCCGGGCTCTCGAGGTGGATCCACATCGGAATCATTTTCTAACCCACAATCATCTGCAGCGTACGAGGTCCCCTCACCGGTTGACGTTGTAGGGAGTACATCATCCATTCTTCTAGGCATTTGATAACGTCCCCAATTGGACGTAGATTGCCAACCACTAGAACTTGATGTCGTTCCCTAGTACGTATTTCCAGCATCAAACATCGAGCCACCAACGTACATATCCCATCCACCGACAGAGTATCTTGCAGGGGATGTGCATTCGACACCGCTACCGAACATGGGTTGTTCTGTATTTTGTAACCCGCTAACCGAGTGTCGGCCAGGGGTCGTGTATACATCTCAAACACCGGTCGCAAGTTCATCAGTTGGCGATGTAAATTGTACATATAACTCAATATAAGGTGCTCCACTAGTAAGATGAGTCTGCACCATTGCCTCCAAGCTACGAGCACCTTTTATGTCGAACAAGTCATATGTCACCGGATCAACAGAAGAACAAAATCGATACGTGATAGACAGAACTTTCATTGGCGTCGTTCCGAAAATTTTACACCTAATTCTTTTACGAAGTTCTGTCAAATCTATGTTCTGGTTAAAAACCAATCGCACCGTATTCTCCGACAAAAAACACCATTCTCGGTGTGGCAAACCTCACCATCGTAGTAAATAACAACACTAATACGTTCACTCATATTTGAAACTCTAACCTTCTCAGCCTCTCTAAATTATTTCTGCTGTGACTTATGCATTCTGAGAACATTTTCTGCCTAATTTATAGTCTCAGCCTAAACATGCTACTGTAGCAAAAGCGCGTCCACGAGGGCGTGATTTTACAAATTCTTCTCAAATAGCATCCTGTTAGAAGCAATTTTATATTATTTGCTCAGAAACGTAAAAAAAAAATTATTTCTTCCATGACCTACTGTAGCAAAAGCGCGTCTACGAGGGCGCGATTTCACAAATTCTTCTCAAATAGCATCCTGCTAGAAGCAATTTTATACTATTTGATCAGAAACGTCAACTCAAAATTATTTCTTCCAGGACCTAAAAACCCTAAAAAGCCCGAACCCTAAGCCCTAAAAGCCGAAAAAACCTATCGTGGGAAAAACGGTAAAATCGCGTCCCCCGAAACTCGCTATGTGGCATGAAATCGTGTCCACGTCAGCGCGCTTTGCTGACGTGGCAGTAAATCGCGTTTGTTGCCATGTCAGCAAAGCGCGCTGATGTGGCCGCGATTTGCTGGCGCGTCCCCTGACATCGCGCTGACGTGGACGCGATTTGCTAGAAAATAGACAATTCCGGTAAATAACTAACTAATGGACCCATTTCAGTAATTTAAAAAAAAGAAGCTTTTATTGGTAAAATGCCCGTTTTAAGAGTACATCAAAATTTCTAAAACCATTCCTTTAATCAGTTTATGAAAGGGTAAAATATATTCAAGTCCCTATATTTTTCATACATTTAAAATCTAGTTTTTTACTTGTATTTCAAGAAATTAAGTCTTTTGATTTAAAAATTCAAGTTCAATTGTTAACATTTTTTTTTGCTAGATCCAGGTTCATTATAACGTTAAATTTTTTTATTATATGACTACAAGTGAGTTTTTTTTCTTAAATTTTAAAATTTTACACTCACAAAATTTAATAAAAATTTAACCGTGTTGATAATTAAACATAATTTTTAAAATCTGAAAAAAAATAAAAAGATTGAATTCTTGAAAATATAAGTATAAAGAGAAATTCTAAATTTACAAAGAGTACAAAGGCTTACAACATATTTTAAGTGTTTACGTAATCCCTTCTCAACCCCTCTTCTTGTTGACCTTGAAGTTAAGGTTTTTAAATAATGAACAAACTAAACTAGAAGAAACCAATATTTTTTTTTTTGGACACCCAACAAGGTAAAGGGAACATGATGCGTCAACTTTTAAAATTAACATAATAACAATTCTAACTCTTAACACTTATGCATTGCATCAATTTAGTCTTGATTCTAAAAAAAAAACTAATCATCAACATTTGCACATTATGTAATTCGATTTTATTTATAATTCTTTCACCTAAAAAGCTAACAAAATAATTTTATCAACTAAATTTGATTAAAAAAGACCAAATTACACAATTTGTAAATATTGTAGGTTAATTATTTTTAGAATCAAGATTAAAATGACACAGTATATAAAAATTGCTATTATGTCAATTTTAAAAGTTGTTTCGTAATCTTTCCATTAATAATTTAACGGCTCATGACCAAAAAAGAAAAAATTGAATAATTGAATGATTATTTTATAATTTTTCATAATTAGATGATAAAAAAATTATTAATAGCTAAATAACTACCAATATAATTTACCCTTAAAATAAAACAATCATGCTTCTTGTTGAATTAACTAAAGCTCCCAAAATGTAGTCCACCAAATTTCACAGTTGGACTGATTTGACTAATTTATTTTTATTAGAACATGTTTGTCATTAAGCCATCTTCTAAAGTGTTATACTCCCATCCTAGTCAAGATACCTGGCAAGTTAAAAGAACGGATGAACAATAAGCTTGCCACCAATGAAGCCAAGAGATCACCTGTGAGCTCATCCTCCCGAGATGACTAACCAAGCAACATCCTCCTGAGATGACTATCCAAGCAACAGATAGTCTAGTATTCATTGAAAACGTGAAACTGTTGGTCACCAAATATTACATGGGCTCAACTATTTTATCGCATTAAGTTAACATGAATTATAAAATGTGTCTTATCACATAACTACACATCCCGTCAAAGACATCCCTCCATACATTGTGTGACGATGGTCAAATGGCTAATCTAACACGTTAACACCACCTTATAGGGACCTTCGCCTATAAATACCTCCAGGAACAATGAGAAAGGTATCGACTCTTCAAAAATACTAGACATGCACCCTGTCAGCATACCTCCAACTCTCAGCTTTAACACTCTTCCCCTTCACTCTCTATAATCTCCAACTCTCTATCCCGACTAGATAAACCAACCTTCGTAACAATCATCACTACCTCCTTTATACTTCTTTTACTTCTTCCTTATTGTATCACTGTATCAACATTGAGAATTATTTTTCTTTGGTGAGCTTAGACAATGTCTTTTCATTGGACACTCATAAAAGCTAATAAAAGGCTCACGCTTTTTACGAGAATAGCTTTATTTCGTGCCAATATACAGAGTTAGGACTTGGGATATTGCCCCAACATTTTTATATGATATTATCTTACACTCTTAATAAAGATGTCTTGAATGAAAGTGCAGGACCAAAAGAAAAGGGTGTGCGGGGAGAACTATTTGCTTGTAGATTAATGAAGACGATTTACTTTAAAAAAGAATGACCCTTCTGGTTTTTGTTTTTTTTGGTAAAAGTTGTTCAGAGAACCGGAATGGACAAAATTGGTATCATCTCAAGATTTGAAGAAAAGTCTCTTCTCACTCCACACTTGTGAGTTGTGTGGTTCCATGGTTTCATTTATATCTCCATATTATCACTATTTCCATAAAAATGAATTAAAAACAAGTAATACATATATAAAACATCATCAATCAAACCTGAAACATTATAGTAAATTTCAGACTTACTGATAATCGAGAGGGCTGTAGCTTCCTTAATAATCATAGATGGAACCATCGGTGGAAGCCTCTCCTTGTGCTAAAGATTAAATCAGTCTCCCATGTACAAAAGAATTAAGAAAACCCTGCTAACCTTTGAAACCTCGAACTCTTCTTTTACTCAAATATAGGAAAATTGATAATATTATTGAAAATTGGGTGGCGAATAAACGACCCATTTCTGTACAGCCCCTGCTGTTCCTTTTTGTACAATTGTACAGCACCATAGCTTCCTTCTATTATGATACAGTCACTAAATCAATCCTACAAAACGCCAACCTATATCTCACTTCTCTTTTACGTTATATGTCACAAGAACCAAGTTTACTTCTCTAGAATGCACAATAATGCTAATCAGCTACACGCGAGTTAGACAATCCCAAGAGGTGTCAATATCAAAGGGATTCATACCAGTATCAATAGATGCATGATTGGGGGAAAGTGGATTAAGCTCTGCAGCAAGAACATCTCCAGGAATGGATTGGTCATCCAAAAGGAAGTTCTCAAGCTCGCTGTAAAATGATCTATCTCCCTCATTTACCTCCATGGATGGTTCTTTCTCATTTGTGGACCCTGGGGCTTGAAGCTGTACATGATCAACAGAAGATTGTTGATTGCTTACACCAATGTTGTTGACCCAATTTAAGTCATAATCTGAAAAGGCATGAATTGCTACAGGTTGAATTTGATTCTGAAGCTGATTAGTATCTTGGTTCAAGCTTGACTGAGGAACAGCCTGACTGTATGCCGAGGATTGGGAGGGTGCTGAGTTTGTAATGACACCGTCCACACTAGGCTGTGAAGAGCCCTGGTGTGTATATGTCCCTAAATTTGAACCAGGACAAAAATTTGGCCATCCAATGGGATTTGAATTCCTTTCATATGGTATTGTAAGTGAAGCTGGATTCTGTTGATGCTGTGAAGCAATAGCAGAAGTAATGTTTTCCACAGGAACATATGCAGTGCGGTTCATTGTTGAGGCAACTTCCATTCTTTTAGACATGGTGTTGGAAGGGACAAATTGGGAAGCCAAGTTACTAATCCTAATACCTCGATCCCTTCTATGCACACCAAGCAAATGCTGTGAAATAGAACGTGACTGCATTGTCCTATTTAAAACACGTTGACTACCCACATTTGGGTTATAAGGAATCCCATATCTGGTAGATGATGAACAAGCACGAATTATGGACGGCCGTTGGTTGTTACTTTGAGACATGCAATTCCCAGCAGCTCGAGTCGGAGTTAGCCTAGAAACTTGATTTTGTTGTGTGAACTGCATGCTGTCACAACGTGAAGCTTGGTTTACTCGGGGCGTTGCTGTAGAATAAGAAGTGACTGGAGCTTTTGCAAGTGATATGGGAAAAGTTCTCCCATGCCTGAAAGTCTTCCGCAATGTCTTCCACATCTCCCCTTTATCAGTGGCATGACAATGATCTATAGTAGAGATACCCGAGCCCCAATAACAACACGGTGCTCGTGTGTCACAAACAAAGCAATGGCACTGCAATTTCAAAAGGGCATCCATTAAATGCATGCTAAATTTAAGAGCACCTAAATCTGAAACAGTGCAGCAACCAATGATCACAAAGTATAAAGTTTCAAGTTACTTGACAAAAAATTAAGATATCTACCAATTCACAATGCTGTTCATGAGAGGTCAAACTGAAAGGAAATTTGGCACAATCATGTCGTGGATGGGGAAAATCTCTGCATGCAATCTGCAACCAGATCAAAGAGAAAAATTAGGTAGCTATCACAAATATGGCGCCAGTGAGGAGTGAGAAAACAGTCTTCAATACATAAAGCAAAAACAAGTAAATTAAACATTAATATTAATGTAAGAAGTTATGCAACCATTGTGTAAATGCTTCTGAGAACACCTCAGCTCCTTGATAGCCCATGATAGAAAGCTCTGAGCCTCATTAATACATTCCATCTTTTGTGATCTCAGCAGCAAGATTAGACCATTTTGCCTACTTCTACAACAAAATTATCAATGGAACAAATATATCATGCTGTCAAGATCTGCTGAGCACAAAGATCTTTTTGGTTCTCCAAACTGGGCATTTTCCCCTACAATTCAACCGTGTAACATCCGCCTTGAGGAAAAACTACCAATCTCCAAGTCTCATTCTTCTCCAAGCCAATGTTGTCAAGGGCACAAGTTCCACTCTAGGCACTAGAGCCCTTGAATTGCCTCAGGCGCAAGGCACAAAAAGGCACTACCCTGAGTGAAGCAAAGTGCAATATGTAGACGTGTGAGTTTGTGTGTGCATGTGTATATATAAAGATGTATATATGGATGTGTGACAAAATATATATATAAAGCTTAAGATATAATAAACTCTAAAGTATAATCGAGTTTATCTACAAAGCATGCAAAAATTTTATTGTTCAATATACATGATTTTTTTCACAGGACTAAAACACACTTTTTCACAGCACCAGATGATAAGGTTTTTCACTTGTGCATTCCAGTCACAGAGCACAACACACTGATTAACCAATAATGTAGGTGCTTCGACCAGTTGAAACTTGAAAGAGTTACTAATAAATGCAAATCACTTCTCTAAACAACGTGAACATTCAATATTGCTCGAGCTAAAACATATTCTAGAAAAATCTAGAACCGCAATGAAACACACACACTAAATCAACTCTAACATGCAATGCTACCCAGAAATCTCAATAACTATTTTCTATTGCAAACCAATCCTAAAACTTAACACCAAGTCACCAAACAAAGCCTTCCTTCTCACTGAAAGCACAAAAAGATCAGCAGCAGCAGATCGACAATTAATATAAAGAATCAATAACTTCGTTTTATTCTTCCCTTCCTTTCTTTGTTTTATTCTTCCCTTTCTTGGAAGAAACCAATCACAAATTTCGCTAAGAACTACAGGAAACCACGTAGAAACAGCTTGTTCTATTTCAGCAAATATATATAAGCGTACTCAGTCACACAAAAATTACAACGAAACAAAGATATATATATATTTATTTACCTGCCCTTTTTGGCCGACAATAAGACACTCATCGGAATCTTGTTGGGGATCATTAACATCCGACAGCGCTTTATCTGGGTCACCTTCCAAAACGACACAATCACCATCATCCTCATCAACAACCTTCCTTGCCACTGAATTCGACGACTTTGACTTCTTAGTAGGGTTGACCTCCCCGACGACCACCACCTCATCGATATCGTCGAATCCCTTATCAACGGCTTCCAGAACTTCCGACAACCAGTCGTAATCGTCCCCTTTCGGCTCCTCCCAAGCTAGTGTTGCCTCATCGTCATCGGAGCTTATGTCGAAAACAATAGGGGACGACTCCATCATAAAAAGAAATAAATAAACAAAAAGTTAGGGTTTTAGTTTGTTCAAATAAATAAAGTATGGCAACCTTCCGTTCATGAGAAGTGCTGAAAATCTCGTAATCTGAATAAATATGAAAAACAAGAGAAAAATAAAATAAAATCAGGCTTCGAATCCATGAGGAAAGTGGAATGATTTGGGTTTTTTTTTTAAACTAGGGTATTGTTCTGTAAGTGACAGATACTTAGAAAAAAAGGAGAGAGAAATGTAGGGTTTAGGAAGGCGAATTTTAGCAGCAAACGTCGTGAAATTAGGGTTTGGGGTGAAGATTTGGGCGAAAATGATGCAAGTGAAGTAAAAAGAAAAGGAAAATGGGCGTGACTTTATATTTGGATGACGTAAAGCAAGCAAAGAATTGAAAGGAAAAAGTTGGGGGTATAGTAGGGATTTCAAAGTTCTGGTGCTCGCGCTACGACCGACGACGACGACCACGCCCTTTCAATTCCCTCGCGCGATATAACCAACTCTCATGAGTGCTTTTTTTTTTTTTTGTTCATTGAGTGATGGCTTTTTGCCTTTTTCTTTTATCTTTTATACTTTATACTTGATGTCCAGCTCCAGTTCGAGCATATATAAATATTATTGCTATATTTTACATTTGTTCAACTCTTGTTTTGATCAGAAATATTTTTGTTTTCAATTTTGTTTCTATCCTTGTTATAAAATTCTTCATTAGATTGGTATTATGGGTTAATTAGACAATAAAAAAAACGAAAATAATTTTACTTTAGAAAGCAATTTATATTATCTTGAGGGTGTTTTTATCATTTTCTATATCCATCTCTAGATCTATATTCCGCATTAGAAAAAACGAAGATATTCTTACTATAAGAAGCCATTTGTATTATCTTGAGGGTGTTTTATCATTTTATTTATATAAAAATAGAAAAATAATCTAGCATGGTATATTTTTCTTTTATAAAATGATTAGAATTACTCATAATTTTTTCAAACCTTTTAATAGGAGGATAAACGTGTTTTAGCGTGCTCACGTCCTTCTGCATTAATAATAAAATAAATGTCAACCGAGTTAAGACTTAATCGACTTAGGATGGTAAATTTTGAACCCATGCATTTTTATTTTTTTTTCTTACATTTGTACTCTATCATTCAATCAAAATTTCCTTTGTTATTTATAGGGATAAATATCAATTTTATATATAAACTTTGTTTTTCATGTGCAATTTGATACATGAACTTTGATTCGGTGCAATTATACATATGAAACTTGGATTGTGGTTCATATGTATACATGAAACTTTGGTTTTGATTCAATTGTACACATTTAAAAAACAAATACATACATTTATTTTCATGTTGGGTTAATATTAGAGGTGCTCATGGGCCGGGCCGGGCCCAAAAAAATTTCGGCCCGTGTCCTAGGCTTGGGCCCTGTCCGGCCTGAAATATGGACCTGAAATTTTGTTCAGGCCCGACCTGGGAAAAAATTTCTAAGCCTGAGCCCGGCACGGCCCGACCCATTTTTTAATAAACGCCAAAATTTTATATTAAAAATAAAAATAAAAAAGTATTTTAAAAATATTTTAAAATTAAAAATATATTTATTTATGATATTCGGGCCGGGCCCGGGCTAAAAAAGTTGTGCCTGAGGCCCGGCCCGTTTTCTAAATGGGCCTCATTTTTTTGCCCAAACTCATATTTTGAGCCTATATTTTTACCCGAACCCTCCCATATTTCGGGCGAGCCATCGGGCTGGGCCGGGCCGCCCGACCCATGAGCACCTCTAATTAATATAATAGTTTGTTATACAATATATCAACGTAAAGCGGTACTAATTTGATTGTATTGTTAGAAATTTCTAAAAATTTAAGCAAGTCAAATTTAAATGTATAAAATCGCACAAAATCAAATTTCACGTGTAATATTGCACATTAGATCAAAGTTCATGTATAATTTTAATATTTATTCCTTATTTATATAATTTTTTTCATAAATATATTTGTTATATGATTTTATCTTTCAATACATTGTTGATGTGATCATGAGAGCAACACTTGGGCCAATTTCTAAAGTTTCATTACAAGCTTTAAGTGGGCCAATTTCAAGTTCAAGAAATCCAATTGCGTCAATTAAAGACTCTTAAATAGGCATATAATAACTCCATTTAAAATGCAAATAAATAAATTTAAAAGGAAAATCCTTAAATAGGCATGCAAAACATTTACTGTCACAATAGGACTAGAATGAGGAAAGTTAATTGTATTTTCTAGAAAAATAAAAAAAACTAATATATTCGATTCTTTGATAGATTTAAAAATTACAAAACATATTCTTTAAAACTTTTACAACATTTTAAATTAAATCATATATCATACATACATATATATATTCGGACAATTTACCAGAAAAAGCTCCTTTTTTTTTAAATTTACATAAATGGGCCAATTTTTTAATTATTTACCGGAATGGTCCATTTTCCGGGAAATCGCGCCCACGTCAGCGTGATGTCAGGGTACATGGCAGAAGATCGCGTCCACGTCAGTAGGTTGCGCTGACGTGGACGCGACCTTCTCCGCGCGTAAACAATACCTGCCCCCCCAACGGTAAAAAAAAAATATAAATACCCCCACCCCTTTATTTTTTTCACAAACAAATCCTATCTAATTTTTCCTCTCTAATCCTCTCAATTTCCTTCCAAATTTCTCTCAATTTCATTCCAAAATTCTCTCAAACCCATATTTAATTTTAATTTCCTTCCAAAATTCTCTCAAATCCATTTTTTAAAATAATTATAATTTTTTATATTTTTTTAAAATAATTTTAAATTTTTTTATATTTTCATCAATGGCCGGATCATTGACTCGTTTTGATAGCAATCACATATCGGTGGAGCAAATGAAAATGGTAAGTATTAAATTTAATTTGTAATTATTATTTAAGATTTTTTTATTTATGTATTTTTAGGTAATTATTAATTTATTGTTTGTTAGAAAAGTCTGAAGATCGGGTATTGGAATTGCCATATCCGGAATATGCATGCTCCTCCATCACCGTTAGTAGAGAACTACCTGCGGGAAGCAGGTTTTTGGCACGTGGCGACGGTAGGTCGGGGATTCAAGTTGGACCCGAAACTGATTAGTGCGTTGATCGAGAGGTGGAGACCCGAGACGCACACATTTCATCTTCCATTTGGAGAGTGCACTATCACTCTAGAAGATGTCAGCATGCATTTGGGATTGCCGGTGGACGGGCACCCAGTCACCGGGTTTACCCAATCTAGCAATTGGGAGGCAGTGTGCTACGAGCTTTTGGGCGCTATTCCGGAAAAAATGGATTGAGGTAAGGTCGAGATGGGCTGGTTACGTGCCACCTTCCCCGAGCCGAATGTAAATTCAACCAAAATCCAAAGAATTCGATATGCTCGATCATACATTCTTCAAATAATTGGAGGTTATCTGATGCCGGACACGTCACGGAGCCGTGTACATCTAAGGTGGCTGCTAAAACTCGTTGATTTTAGAGGAGCCGGTGAATTTAGTTGGGGGTCTGCCGTCTTGGCAACATTATATCGGGAGATGTGTGGGGCGACGCGACTGAGGAGAGCAAACATCGGAGGTTGCCTGTCACTACTGCAATCATGGGCACGGTTTCGCTTTCTATTTCTACGTCCTCGAGTGAACCACCCATATACATTCCCACTTGTAACGAGGTAAATTTTATATTACATTTTTTGAATTATTATGTAGATTTTGTAAGAATAAAAGTATGCTAAAAATTTATTTAATTAGGTGGAACCATCCGGCAAGTTTTCGTGGATTACCGTCTGAACTTGAAAATATACGGCTTCTATTGGACCAACGGTCAGAAGCAGAAGTAAGTATTATTACAAATAGATATTTTCATACATTCGCTAGTCGATTGATATTTAGTATTTAGTATTATGTATATAACTAATATTTCTATCATGTTCATATAGTTTCAATGGACACCATACGAGGATCCGGCAATTCGGGCAGTAATCCCGGAAGAGTTTTTACAAAATCCGAACGCTTGGCACGTGAAAGTGGTGTTGATCAACTATGCAACCGTGGAGCCCCATCAGACAGACAGAGTGCTACGACAGTTTGGATGTAGACAACCGATTCCTGCGGACCCTGAGGTGTTTGACGAGCACCACAAATCGACCTTCGGCTATTAGGTACGAATTGGCCTAGATATTGGTCCGAGTACACGGAAATATGGGAAAATCGGCATGAATATCTACCTACTCGGGAAGCAATCATCGTTCCGGAGTTAGCGTGTGTTCCAAAATACATGCCATGGTTTAGGATCCATGACAAGCTGTATTTACTTGCGCCAGAGGAGAGGCAATGGTAATTACGTCTCGGAAGGGAAAGGCGCGGGCCTCTAAATTCAAGACGAGAATACTTCGAAGGCAGCCCCTCAACGAGGCCCAGACAGTCACCCGGCGGATCATCAGCGGGCATGCAATCGCCGGCCCCAACGAGAGCACCGACGCAGTCACCTGACGCAGCAATTCAACAGATGATACCCACGCAACCGCCTTTCCTTATGATGCCAGGTATGTTTTCTAGCCCTTATATGTACCCTAACCCTTACATGTATCCTTTTCCGAATACTATGGCAGGTTGGAGCCAAATGCCCGGTTCAGCTCAATTTCCTGTTATGCCGAGCGGACCGTCGATATCTAGGCCAGCAGCGCAGGAGGGATCGGCTATGCCTTCGGGGAGCTCTCCTTTTTACCAATCGCCAGCAACGTATGGCTTTCAAACACCGTCGCCGTTCATGATGCAAACACCTCCACATACACTATTCTTTGAAGGTGGATCATCGTCCCAAGTCCGACAACTAGATGCCGAACCGGAAGAACCACAACCATCACCGGAGGAAGAACCACAATCACCATCGGAGGAAGAACAATCGCCGCCGGAAGCTAGAGGAATGAGGAATCCAGCGCGCAACCGTTGACAACCGCCATGTGGAACCGAATCCCCCGGTCATAGACATTGATTGCCGTATTTAAATTTATTATTTGATGTAATAAAATAGAAGTTTATTTGATGTAATACGCACATAAATTTTTTAAGAAAATTTTGATATTATTTGATATAATAAAATAAAAACCCTAATTTAATTGAAAACCCTAACCTAACCCTAACCTAAATTAATTAAAAACCTTAAACCTAGCCTAAATTAATTAAAAACCCTAATCTAACCTAAATTAACTAAAAACCCTAAACCTAACCTAATTTAATTAAAAACCCTAATCTAACCTAAATTAATTAAAAACCCTAATCTAACTTAAATTAATTAAAAACCCTAATCTAACCTAAATTAATTAAAAACCCTAATCTAACCTAAATTAACTAAAAACCCTAATCTAACCTAAATTAACTAAAAACCCTAATTTAACCTAAATTAATTAAAAGCCATAATCTAACCTAAATTAATTAAAAACCCTAAACCTAACCTAAATTAATTAAAAACCCTAATCTAACCTAAATTAACTAAAAACCCTAAACCTAACCTAAATTAATTAAAAACCCTAATCTAACCTAAATTAATTAAAAACCCTAATCTAACCTAAATTAACTAAAAACCCTAATCTAACCTAAATTAACTAAAAACCCTAATTTAACCTAAATTAATTAAAAGCCATAATCTAACCTAAATTAATTAAAAACCCTAAACCTAACCTAAATTAATTAAAAACCCTAATCTAACCTAAATTAACTAAAACCCTAAACCTAACCTAAATTAATTAAAAACCCTAATCTAATCTAAATTAATTAAAAACCCTAATCTAACCTAAATTAATTAAAAACCCTAATCTAACCTAAATTAACTAAAAACCCTAAACCTAACCTAAATTAATTAAAAACCCTAATCTAACCTAAATTAATTAAAAACCCTAATCTAACCTAAATTAACTAAAAACCCTAATCTAACCTAAATTAACTAAAAACCCTAATCTAACCTAAATTAATTAAAAACCCTAATCTAACCTAAATTAATTAAAAACCCTAATCTAACCTAAATTAACTTAAATTAACTAAAAACCCTAATCTAACCTAAATTAATTAAAAACCCTAATCTAACCTAAATTAATTAAAAATCCTAATCTAACTTAAATTAATTAAAAACCCTAAACCTAACCTAAATTAACAAAAAACCCTAAACCTAACCTAAATTAATTAAAAACCCTAAATCTAACCTAAATTAACAAAAAACCCTAAACCTAACCTAAATTAATTAAAAACCCTAATCTAAGCTAAATTAACTAAAAACCCTAAACTAACCTAAATTTTTTGACTTAATAATTTTACATATTTTTTTGGTTTAATAATTTTACATATTTTTTTGGCTTAATAATTTTACATATTTTGAACACTTTAATAACCATTAACACAATTTTTGGACTTAATAATTTGAGATTATTTGATAAATTTTACTAACAATTAAGAAATTTTTTTTGGCTTAATAATTTTACATAATTTTACATAATGTTAGATCTGGTAAAATATTTTGACTGGTACTAACAATTAAGAAATTAAACTAATTTGATAATTTTACTAACAATTTATACAATTATCAATTAATAATTGAAGAAAATATTTTTTTTTCTAAAATTACATTCAGCTATTGTGATTAGGGCATGATCGATTTGTATGGCCTGGGTTTCTACACCATCCGCACAACTTCTGCTGACTGGATGTTTCTCGGATATCCATATTGTTCCGTATTCTAGTGGAGCAAGGTCGACCCTTTGGTTTTCGACGCAATTCTCTATCCGGTAACAGCTTAAAAGGAGCAAGAGATACGGGCGGCCACTTACGTTCATCTGGGACCGGTGGGAAAACATGTCTCCAAATGTTGTACATGTTTTCTAGTTTGTACACTTCGTCCACATAGCTCATTGGATCCAGACGAAGTCTCTGGCAAGTTGCAATATCATGAGCACATGGATAACGAAATGCATCAAACTTCCCACAGTCACAAGTCCTGTTTCGCAAGTGTACACGATACTGCCCGCCAACAACACCTTGGTGCGGTCTGTCAAACTCCGTCACGCGAAACCATAAATTATCTCGATCGTGACACACTGTGTGCATGATGTTTGCCATCGCCTTCGCCTTATTAATTTCTTGAACTACCTTACTGCACCATACATGGCCACCCTGCATCTGGCCAGCATAAGTTGCTGCTTGCTTTGGAAATAGCGCCGCCAAACGGAAATATGTCTCTCGCACAACCGATGTTATCTGTAGATGGCGCGTTCCTTTAAGAACAGAATTTATGCATTCAGCTAGGTTCGACGTCATATGGCCATATCGTAGGCCTCCATCGTATGCTTGTGTCCACTGCTCGAAACGTATGTTACAAAGGTAGTCCGCCCCTTCTCCATTTTGGGATCGTAAAATTGCCAACATCTCTTGAAAATGATCTTTATTTATTTCATACCCTGCCAATTGGAAGATAATAGTGGATATTTTATACCACTTCTACCAATAAAACTAATTCAAATTGACAAACGAAATAATACAGTTATACACTAAATACCCATGTTGGTCACTTGTCGCCGTTCGCTCTTGGATGGATATTGCCTGTAGTAGTTCGAAGCAACGTGTCTTAGGCAATATCTATGGTGTGTGCGCTGCCACAAGCTTTCCTCTCGATCAAATGCAGCTAGTATACCGGCGCCCCGATCTGAAATAACACAAATATCAGGTTGGGGGCAGACATGCCTCCTTAATCTAGAGAGAAAGAAATCACAGTCATCAGATGACTCCTCCGGTGTTATTGCAAATGCAATTGAAAGAATTCTCCCAGCGCCGTCCTGTGCCACTGCAACCAATAGCCGATGAGTATACCTACCGAACATTAAGGTACCGTCAATTTGTACCAACGGCTTGCAGTATGGAAATGCGTCTCGGCATTGCTTAAAGGTCCAAAATAGGCGTTTGAACACTTAACATCCACGTAGCAATCGGCCGTTGTAGTACGCATGTTCCGTTTCAAGGTCTGTGATGGCACCTGGGACCTATCTCTCTAGCACCTGACACCACTGCTATACTTCATTATATGAGGCGTGCCATCCACTATGCATCTTCTCCAACGCCTTTTGCTTAGCTATCCAAGCCTTGCGGTAAGAGGGCGTATACCCCATTTGGCTACGGATATTGGCAATTATCACTGGTACTGAAGTCTTGGGATCTGCTTTTATCGTGGGCATTATCAAGCTAGTTAACATAGCTGAATCCATTTTGGGATGATCTTGTGAAACACCTACAGAGGGAGTACATTAGATAATGCAACATTGCAAAATAAAATTATTATTCAGATACATTCAATCATGTACCTGCAGCACATGTATGTGGACCTTTGTACTTTTTTATCTCCCACAACCCCGTCATTTTCCTTAATGAGGCGACGATTTTCCATGAATATGTGCCGTCTTGCACAGCACACTTCGCCTCAAACTTCTCGGATTTTGATTTAACGACGTGGTAATTAACGCCATTTTTGATGCTATGCTGTTTCAAAGCACCAATAAAACTATCATTGTTGGTAAACTGATTACCAACTTCAAGTTCATCGAAATCTACCTCCGAACTTGTACGATCGCACAACCGGTGTGGTAGATCTGGAAACTCTAACGCATCATCTGCTGATAGATCGACATTATGCATGTGGGCTAGAGGTGAGTATGCTCTGAATCGTGGATTTTCTTCATCATCTGAACTCCTTTCAGTATCTTCACCTTCTGTTGGAATAGGCTCTGGTTCAGAAAATAATCCCACTTCTGCACCATCTGGCCCGGGCTCTCGAGGTGGATCCACGTCAGAGTCATCTTCTAACCCACAATCATCTACAGCGTACGACGTCCCCTCACCGGTTGATGTCGTAGGTAGTACGTCATCCCTTCTTCTGGGCATTTGATAATGTCCCCAATTGGATGTAGATTGCCATCCACTAGAACTTGACGCAGTTCCCCAGTACGTATTTCCAGCATCAAACGTCGAGCCACCGACGTACATGTCTCATCCACTAACAGAGTGTCTTGCGGGGGATGTGCATTCGACACTTCTACCGAACATGAGCTGTTCCGTATTTTGTAACCCGCTAACTGAGTGTCGGCCAGAGGTCGTGTATACATCTCGAACACCGGATGGAAGTACATCAGTTGGCGATGTAAATTGTACATATAACTCAATATAAGTTGCTCCACTAGCAAGATGAGTCTGCACCATTGCCTCCAAGCTACGAGCACCTTTTATGTCGAACGAGTCATATGTCACCGGATCAACACAAGAACAAAATCGATACGTGATTGACAGAATTTTCATTGGTGTCGTTCTGAAGATTTTAGGCCTAATTCTTTTACGAAGTTCTGTCAAATCTATGTTCTGGTTAAATGACAGTCGTACCATATTCTCCGACAAAAAGACAACACCATTCTCGGTGTGGCAAACCTCACCATCGTAGTAAATAACAGTACTAATATGTTCACTCATTTTGAAACTCTAACTTTCTTAGCCTCTCTAAATTGTTTCTGCTATGACTTATGCATTCTAAGAACATTTTCTGCCTAATTTATAGCCTCAGCCCAAACTTGCTACTGTAGCAAAATCGCGTCCACGAGGGCGCGATTTCACAATTTCTTCTCAAATAGCATCCTCGTAGAAACGATTTTGTACTATTTGCTCAGAAACATCAAAAAAAAAATATTTCTTACATGACCTACTGTAGCAAAATCGCGTCCACGAGGGCGCGATTTCACAATTTCTTCTCAAATAGCATCCTCGTAGAAACGATTTTATACTATTTGCTCAGAAAAATCAGAAAAAAAATTATTTCTTACATGACCTACTGTAGCAAAATCGCGTCCACGAGGGCGCGATTTCACAATTTCTTCTCAAATAGCATCCTGGTAGAAGCGATTTTATACTATTTGACCAGAGACGTCAACTCGAAATAATTTATTTCGGGACCCCTAAACCCTAAAAAGCCTGCACCCTAAACCCTAAAAGCCAAAAAACCCAAACGTGAAATCAACGTCAAAATCACGCCCACGTCAGCGCGATGTCAGGGTACATGGCAGAAGATCGCGTCCACGTCAGCGCGACCTGCTGACGTGGACGCCATCTTCTGCCATGTACCCTGACATCGCACTGACGTGGGCGCGATTTCCCGGAAAATGGACCATTCCGGTAAATAATAAAAAAATCGGCTCATTTCGGTAAATTTTGAAAAAAAGGGGATTTTTCTGATAAATTACCCTATATATTCTATAATAAGGTTTTTACTAAAAAATGGTTTGTCTATTTTGATGACATAGTTACTAGAATAACACATGGCGGACTCAATACTTTAACATTTATATTATATTGGGTGCATAATGTATAAAAATAAATAATTTTAATATATTTTTATTAAAATCAATGAGTGTATCGTTTGAGATAAAAATTAGTAGTGTATATAATATGAACTGACGATAAAATGTTTTAATTTCATAAATAATATTTAAAAAATAACATGTGTTCTATTTTTCTAATACTTAATTTTTAATTCACTTTGTAAATGAAAAATGTGTCACCTTCTCAATTATATTTGTAAATTTGGATTTTGGTAATCTGACAATAGAAACTAAAACTTTAAATACAACTATATTAATCAACAAATTAAGTATATCTCCTTTATTTTTTATTTGTAAAAGAAAGGAAATAAAAAAGGATAATGAAAGTTGAAAAAAAAATTTAATTGCTCAAAAACAATATATAAAATCATACGTGAATTTGGCCTAAAATTTAGTTTAAGGAATGATTATCATGGATTTTGCAAAATTTCAGGATTTGGAGATCTGAAAAGTTTGTATGAAAGAATCGCAATCTGTTTGTGTTTGCTATTAGTAATAATTGTGCTCAAGACCTTGTTGATACAGGTATTGCATGGACAATGAGTTTCGCTGCTAATACAAGCATGAGCTTACCTCATCAGAGTCCTTTAATGTCGACTTTGCATTGGTCGCCACTGGAAATAAGGTAGGTTAAGCTTAACACAGATGGAGCAATGTCACCTAATAATAGTAATGCTTCGGTTGGAGGGGTTCTTAGAGATTTCGAAGCAAGATGATTGTGAGGTTTCTCAATGATGATTCCCAAGGACACAATCTTTCGAGTTGAAGCACGTGCTATGCTAAAGGTTTGTGTATAACATGGGACAAGGGGTCATCATCAATTAGAGATTGAATGCGATAAAACACTACTTATTGAGTGTTTACTGGTGGGCTACACCGTTAATGGTAGCTTAACTGGGCTACGTTTAATATTCACAGCTTCATCAACACTGATTGGAGGATATAGATTCGTCACATTCCAAGGAGCCAAAATGCAAGTGATGATCGAATGGCTAAGTGCGAGTCTAATAGTTCCTTGAATTTAATTTTATTTGAAGACCCCCTTCGTCAATTCAAGAGGATTTGTTGTCGGATAATGCTCTCTTTGCATGGGTTTGATTGGCTTTGATGAACTCGTTTAATGTTGTTATTTTCTTAAAAAAATGATTATTTAGTAACAAATTAAATTTCGGGGATAAAATTCTATTGTTTACCCTAAAATAAAACAACAGCCTCATCCTTTCAAACTCTTAAAATTGTGTTAATTAATGGAAAGAAAACTTGATTGATAGATTCGGAAAGAGGAATATAGTGAAAGATACAAAGCAGGGCCCAAGATCGAAAGCCACAAGAAGCAATCCCTTCAAAAACACAACTCTTCAAGAGGCAAGCCGTTATCGTTGCAAACATTGACAATAAAAGAGACTTGCGCCAGTAACTTTTACACTCAGTTATCAAAATAAAAACAATAACAGCAACTTGCTTTGACAAATCGTCGCTCAGTGCGATGGGTCACCTTCCCTGACACCCCCCTCCCCCGCGGGAAAGGAGCACAGTAATGCATAAACCCACTAATGGAGGCACGGCAGACTCAATATTTCACCTAATTATTATTATTAATAAATTTAAATTCCAATAACTTTTTTATTTTCTAGCAAAAGAAAAAAAAGTTCCACAAGATTCTTTCTCTCGTTATTTATTTTTCCCTCAAAATTTTCCAGACAGAAGTGAAGATATTAATTGCGAGATTGGCTCCAAAGCGAAAGATTTGACGATGGAATCGAAAGAGATGTCCGAAGAGGGGGACAAAACAACCTCACTAATTTTTCAAACTTTAATTTACTTTTTAGCGTTCAGAATCTTTCTCGTAAAGTTACCCACCTGAAATGAAAAAAAAGAAAAGAAAACACAGCTATCGAGAAAAATGGACGGCAATGAGCATGTGCGACTTCGGAGGATTTCACTCAAAACTTTTTCATGCTTTAATGCGCGTTTAATTCACGCTCATAAAGGAAAGAGTCGAGAAGTGTATTTCATTTTTCCTGCCCTTTCGTTGTGCCATTGCCTTCGCCATCGCTTAGACCACTCGTCGAGTTTCCAATAAAAAAAAGCATCATACTTTATTGCCAATGGAAGTTATTGCCTCTGCCATTTTGTATATTGCTTGTTGTTTACAAGATTATATTTTTTTAAGGGAAGTTATTGCTTGTTGTTTTTATAATTAGGGGAAAAGCGCTTTCGCTTGATCTCCTCTTTTTTGTGTAACCTTCACTTTCTCTCATGTTATATGTAACTTTTTAGCTCCCTTCTATTTTTGGCATTTCCCTTCCCCTCTCTCTCGCTTGAAGGAACTAAAACTTCGCTAATCAGACAACTAAAATATTAGTAATAATAAAGGCAAGTAAGGAAACATCTCTCCTGTTTCTCTGCCACTTATGCTTGATGTTATTGCTTATTTATTTCTTGTATCATTTGCATTACCTGGGTTTCAATTCCTTTTATTACATCACCTTTTTTTTTTCCGTTACAAAAGAGTTACTGCTTTGATTCTCTTTCTGAAGAATTTAAATCTGTTGGGAATTTTTAACTGATTGGTTGTCTTTTCATATCTTTTTTTTCCCTCATGGGTTCCTTTTTTTAAATTTTGCATTACAGGGTGTTAGTACTGTAGGAGTCATTACATTTACAGTCAAGGTACTGGTATTCAAACTGTATACTTTGTGTATGAAGTGGCAAATTTTTATTGGATTTTTTGAAGCTTATATTGTGGAAGCTTTCATGGTTTGGGGGTATTGAGAGAATTTGAGGATTAAGAACACATAAAAGGGAACCCTTTTCATATCTTTGTGTATTCTGTGATAAGCTTTACTTGAAGAGGATGGTATCTTGTAGATTCTGCAGAATAAATGAAAAAGTTTGAATCTTTTAGTTGGCATGGCTGACAATTTAATTAACAATGTAAGATGAGATAAAAGGAAGTGTTTAGAAAATGGAAACCAAGGAAGAAGCTGAAGGACATGAAGACCAATCACAATCAACAATTTGGGAATTGGACCATGGTTTTGAGGAGGAGGCTGTGAAAGTGGATGGAGGAGTTCAGAATCCCGTGCACTCTGGAAGCACCGCTTCTCCAAGGCTGCTGCCATTGGGGCATAGGCGCACTCAGAGTGAATTCACAACTGCAGGACACAAGCGTATCAATAGTTTCCAGAGATTGAAAACTCAGATGCAGAGGGCTTGGCGATGGGGTGGCAATTCAAGGGATGAAAGATATCGGCCAAGCTTCAATCCTGAGGT